>NC_136262.1:45693198-45868198 GCF_964187855.1 Myxine glutinosa | reverse complement strand
TGACCGCCGAACCACGTGACCGATGACTTTTTTCTCAAACTTTTATCCCCATGACTCGGTGATCATATTTGTAAAATTTTGCATTGATCCTTTCAGCGGTTCTGGAGAAGATGTTTAAAGTTTATGGCGTCATAGGCAATGGTAGCCAATGTAAGTCAAAATTGCAAAAACAAAATTAATGATGCACTTCGTGAAATTGGTATCTATAATGAGTTAAAGTTTCGTAGAGCTAGATATTACGGTTTTCTCGGAATTGTCTCCGTAAAATGTGTGAGAATAATAATCCTTACAATACAAAAACAAAAGGCTTCTAGTGGGAACTTTGCATACCCAGATTAGTTTTGATTTGCAAATGACAACATAAAAATCTCTTATTATTATTATTTCTTTCAGCTTCACCTTGCCCGGCCTTGGGCTTGGCTGTATTCTAACGAAGTTTGGTTTATGTCTCAGCCGACCCCCACACTCCAACAACCGTAGGTCGAGGCACATGCCATATGGGAAGCCTTGGTGAAGAGGTTGAGTGAGGGCGTAAAAAGAGCCAAATACAGCTGTTTCCGACGCAGTGCCTTCATGGCCCATTGCATTGATTTATCAGAGCAGCCTCATTCTTTTTCTTTTTTTGCTTTGCACGATGCTTTCTATGGAATTTCTCACTCGCTCAGGTCTGTCTGCCTGCTCGTCGAGCTGCTCACACAACAGGGAGTCATGGAGATAGCCTGCTGCAGCACTGATGCTTGTGAATCAG
This sequence comes from Myxine glutinosa, assembly GCF_964187855.1. NCBI lineage: Eukaryota > Metazoa > Chordata > Myxini > Myxiniformes > Myxinidae > Myxine > Myxine glutinosa. Next base: position 45,867,450 of record NC_136262.1, on the reverse strand, counting down.
TACTGCAGCAGTACTGATGCCAAGATAACTTTGGTCAGTTCTGAGGAAGGTAGGAAATGTTATAATTTATTATCATCTTCATTTTCATCTATATTCTCCGACGTCTGTCTTTGTCTCTTTTCATCATGTCTGCAATCTGTCTCACTGTTTCTCTCTCTGTCATGCTTTGTACTTGAACCTTATTGGTTTTTTATTGTACTTGTACTGCTTTTTTCTTGGGTGTCTGACACAATCTATGGTACTGTTCATAACTTTTTTGCCTGTCGTTTTTTTTCTGTCCAATTTCACTACATTTCATATATATATATATATGTATATGGAAGGCTTTGAAGGTGGTGGTGTGGAGGCAAGGAGTGGTGCTCAGTCAATGGACTAGGGCGGAAGAACTTTATATTCCATAGCAGGAGGAAGCTGTAACACTTGAGCAGTTTAGACCAATATCATTGCTCGATGTAGATGGGAAAATATTGATGGGTGTCTTTGCGGCACAGCTCTCAGGCTTCATCAGAGAGAATGGTTTTGTGGATGGTTCTGTGCAGAAGGCAGGAATACCAGGATCACCAGGATGCATTGAACACTTGGCAATGGTCTGGCAAGTGTTGCAGGAGGCAAAGAGGCAAAGGAAGGATGCTGCAGTGGTATGGCTGGATTTGGAGAATGCATATTGTCAGTGCCGCATGCCTTGATCAGGTATGCCATGGATTTCTTTTGGGTGCCACAGAGATTTAGGAATTTTTTGATGGCATATTATTGTTACGGATTCGGCCCTAATTATGGTTGTTATTGTTATCATTGTTGGTTCTCAGTAAGGGTTATTGTGGTTAAAAGGTTTAAAAGCGCTCCTGGTAAAATGTGGCCGGAAATCAGATGGTGACCCGGAAGGAAAAGGGGAGCGAGGAAGAAGTGGCGGGAGGAGATCGTGAAGAGACTTTTTGGTTGAAGCTCCGGACCGATTGGTGGAGCGTACAGGGTGAGTAGACCCTGCGTCCTTGAAAGGAAGTTCGGGTGATAGGAGATATCGCCGGAGTGCTGTGGAGCCTGTGTAATCGGGTATCCTCATTGAGGTTCCGGAGTATCCTTGCCTCAACGCCCGGGTTCGAGTGAAAGCCGTCCGCCATCTTCGCCACGCGCGCAACCAGTAGTGAACAGGTTTTTGTCGCGTCGGCCGGGCATTATTCCCCGGTGGGTTGCCGGGGACGGCTGTGCAAGGAAGGGGCTTTTGAGGATTATATGGAGACTCGTTGATTGAACCGCAAACGTGTACGTCGGAGCGCGTCTTTGGGAGGTTTCCCATTCCACCGCTATGGTGCTGGGTGGGGATCACGTGACCTGTGGGTTGCTTCGATCGTCCACGCCTCAATTGATTGTGATTGGACATTGATCCAACAATCGCTGGAGTGAATCGACCTCGCCTTGGAGGGGTACAGAGACATTGGGGGAGTACTGTGAGGGTGGGTTAAAGGACGAGATAAGGTGGTACCATCTTTAAAATAGTGATTGTAGGGCGAATTGTTATTATTATTTGTGTCGTGATTCCGGTGTGATTTATAATATATTATTGTTTGTTCATAACCCTTGGTGTGGTTTCATTATTGATTTCAACCAAGGATAACATATCTTTCTGCCGGGGACCCTCTCGGGGTTCGGAGGTTTACCGAGACCAGAGGATAGGGGAGGACCCCGTAACAGAAATTGGGGGCTCGTCCAATTGACTCGTGGAAGCGAAATTGGGTCTGCGTCCGGGATATAAAATTCCCTAGATTTAGTTTGGGAAAGAATTCCTTAACATTCCCAAATTTGGAACTTGTTCCAACATTCCCAAATTTTTCCAAAAAAAAACAAACAATTTTTTTTATTTTTTTTATTTCTTGTGTGAAGGTTAACAGGTGTTAACAATGGTCACCATGGAGTTTGACGCTGAGAAGTTTGCAGTGACCCCGAGTGAAGCACAGTTCAGAGCGTTAGTAAAATCGGACCTCAGGAAATTGGCCAAACATTTTAGCTTGGAGGTCCGAACTAATATGAGGAAGGCAGAGATGCAAACAGTGGTGATACAATCCATGGTGGGATTAGGAACATGGGAAGAGGTAGCCTGGGATTGGTTACCCGAGGAACCAGAAGAGGTTGAGCTCCGGAAATTGGAGTTGCAATTGCAGAGCGAGGAAAGAAGAGCAGAACAGGAACGAGAACTCCAGGAAAGGTTAAAAGCAGAGGAAAGGAAAGCAGAAAAGGAAAGAGCAGAACAGGAACGAGAACTCCAGGAAAGGTTAAAAGCAGAGGAACGAGAACTCCAGGAAAGATTAAAAGCAGAGGAAAGGAAAGCAGAAGATAGAAGAGAAGAGAAGCAAGCAGAGGAAAGGAGAGTGGAACGAGAACTCCAGGAAAGATTAAAAGCAGAGGAAAGGAAAGCAGAAGAGAGAAGAGAAGAGAAACAAGCAGAGGAAAGGAGAGTGGAACGAGAACTCCAGGAAAGGTTAGAAGAGAAGAAAGCAGAGGAAAGGAGGGTTGAAAGAGAACTCCAGGACAGGTTAGAGGGGAAAAAAACAGAGGAGAGAAAAGCCGAAAGGGAGTTAAGGGATCGTGAAATGGCCCTTCAGCAGGAAATTAAACTCAAGGAGATGGATGTAATGAAAGAACGGGGAGAGGTACCATCCATGCCGACTGGTTCGACACTGTCAGAACACCTGGGATGTTGGCAGACATGTGAGGCTGGGTCCACCCTTCAATGAAAAGGGGGTAGCCAAGTTTTTTCCACACTTTGAGAAAGTGGCTCGACTGTTAAACTGGCCTGAGGAGTACTGGTCCATACTAGTGCAAAGTGTTCTGGTGGGTAAAGCTCAAGAGATTTATTCGGCTTTACCGATTGACCAATGTGCAGATTACGAGGTATTGAAGAAACACATTCTCAAAGCCTATGAATTGGTCCCGGAAGCTTACCGGCAAAAATTCCGGAATGCCAGGAGGAGGAAGAGTGAGACCCATGTGGAATTTGCCAGATTGAAGGAAACCATGTTTGATAGGTGGTGTGATTCAAAAGGAGGGGGAAAGACTTCGAACTATTGTGACAATGGATCCTGGTGGAGGAATTCCAACAGTTTGTCCACGAGGACATTAAAGTTCATCTGGAGGAAAGGAAAGTACCAAAGCTGTATGAGGCAGCAACCATGGCAGATGACTTTGCCTTAACACACAGGATGGGGTTCCACAAACCGAACTTCTCGCCCAGACCTAGCCAGGGGAACTATGGTACATCAGGGGCGGAGAAGGAAAATCCATGGGGGCGGCCTCGAGATGAAAATGAGGACCACTCTGACACCACGACTTCTAGAAATCAGAAGACTGCGGTTCCCAGACAGACCTATGGTCCGGGGGGCTCGAGGCAGACCACCGCCCACATGCCTTGGCAGACCACGAGGTTCTCCTCCGGGCCTACTTGCACTTTTTGCCATAAACCTGGACACTTGATGTCCAACTGTTATGCTCTGGGAAAGGAAAATCAGGAGCGGAGTTCGACCAGTACGACTCCAAATGCGATGGCCATTGTGAGAAATCGCCCTCAAAAGGGTTACCAACCATTTATTTCAGAGGGGTTTGTGTCACTGGATGGAGCCTCGACTAACCGGAGACCGGTTAGGATATTGAGGGACACAGGAGCACATCAATCTTTAATGCTTGAAGGCATCTTGCCATGGTCCGAGGAGACGGCAACTGGGGATAGTGTTCGTTTACAGGGGATTGGTGGCTGTGTTAGTGCTCCACTTCATGTCATCCATTTGGAGTCCGATTTGGTGTCAGGACCGGTCACCGTCGGTTTACAAGCCACGCTTCCTGTCGAGGGAGTATCTATTGTTATCGGGAAGGATTTGGCCGGTGGTCAAGTTTGTGGTAACCCGATGGTTGTTAAAAAGCCCAGTAGGGAAAATAACACCACACCAGTTAGAGATGGCGACAAATTTAGCAAGTTATTTGTAGGTGGACTGAACTTCAAAACAAAGGAAGATGTTCTGGAGTCTGCCTTCAGAAAATATGGACCGCTTTTGGAAGTGCTGCTGATAAAAGACAGGGAGACACGAAAGTCAAGAGGGTTTGGCTTTGTCATGTTTGAAAACTCAAAGGACGCCAGAGAGTCAGAAAAGGATCTGAATAGCAAGGAGTTGGAGGGTCGGACCATCACAGTATGGAAAGCATTTCCTAGGGGTCGAGGGGGCTACAGAAGAGGACAACTTGGCAGTAGTTTTGGTGGTGGCCGCAGCCGATATTGCTATGGAGGCTCCCAGAGTTACGGCAGCTCCCGAAGGAATGATTATCAGGGTAGCGGCCGAGAAGGAGACCGCTGTTCACGTGACTACAGTGACAGGCGGTCCAACTGGGATTATTACCAAAGTTAGAAAGATTTGAAGCACTGAATGCTGCGGAGCAGCCAAGCCAAAATTCCTACACGGATTAACCATGAACGCCACGTTCCTAAAGGCGTCCATGTAGTAAACGTTCCTGCACGGATTAACCGTGAACTCCATGTTCCTAAAGGCGTCCAGGTAGTGAATACTGCCAGGCCTCTCCACCCCAACCACCATGGAACCTGGCCCTCAGTTCGGCCTCCCAGAGAAAGTGCTATTGAGTTCCTTGACTTTGGATTTTTGATCAACCCCTTAACCTTCATTTTAAAAAAATGAAAAATAAAAATCAGAGGTTGATGAGATGGAGTTTGGCTTTGCAGGGGTTCAACTTGGAAATTGAACATGTAAAGGGCCGGGACAATGTCGTGGCTGACGCTTTGTCCAGAGTGAATTAATTTTGGGAATTATGTGGGTGGTGTGAAAGTTTTGTTGCTTTATTTTTGGGGACACATTGATTACTTGTGTTGGTTTCAAGAATTTGCTTACAAAGAAAGTTTTCGCTGTGTTCAAACATTCTTTCTTTTGGGGGGGAGGTGTTATGGATTCGGCCCTAATTATGGTTGTTATTGTTATCATTGTTGGTTCTCAGTAAGGGTTATTGTAGTTAAAAGGTTTAAAAGCGCTCCTGGTAAAATGTGGCCGGAAATCGGATGGTGACTCGGAAGGAAAAAAGGAGCGAGGAAGAAGAGGCGGGAGGAGATCGTGAAGAGACCTTTTGGTTGAAGCTCCGGACCGATTGGTGGAGCATACAGGGCGAGTAGACCCTGCGTCCTTGAAAGGAAGTTCTGGCGATAGGAGATATCGCCAGAGTGCTGTGGAGCCTGTGTAGTCGGTATCCTCATTGAGGTTCTGGAGTATCCTTGCCTCAACGCCCGGGTTCGAGTGAAAGCCATCTGCCATCTTCGCCACGTGCACAACCTGCAGTGAACAGGTTTTTGTCGCGTCGGCCGGGCATTATTCCCTGGTGGGTTGCCGGAGACGGCTGTGCAAGGAAGGGGCTTTTGAGGATTATACGGAGACGGCTGTGCAAGGAAGGGGCTTTTGAGGATTATACGGAGACTCGTTGATTGAACCGCAAACGTGTACGTCAGAACGCGTCTTTGGGAGATTTCCCATTCCACCGCTATGGTGCTGGGTGGGGACCACGTGACCTGTGGGTTGCTTCGATCGTTCACGCCTCAATTGAATGTGATCGGACATTGACCCAACGATCGCTGGAGCGAATCGACCTCGCCTTGGAGGGGTACAAAGACATTGGGGGAGTACTGTGAGGTTGGGTTAAAGGACGAGATAAGGTGGTACCATCTTAAAAATAGTGATTGTAGGGCGACTTGTTATTATTATTTGTGTCGTGATTCCAGTGTGATTTATAATATATTATTGTTTGTTCATAACCCTTGGTGTGGTTTCATTATTGATTTGATTGATTTCAACCAAGGATAACATATCTTTCTGCCGGGGACCCTCTCGTGGTTCGGAGGTTTACCGAGACCAGAGGATAGGGGAGGACCCCCGTAACATTATGATCAGTTTTGGATGCGGTTTGCGACACAGTCCTATGTAACAGAGTGGCACAGTTGGAAGTGGGGATCCCGATGGGATGTACGTTTAGTTTGTGCTGGTTATGGAGTTGCTGATACATGATTCGAGTAGACATGGGAAAGAAGTGGAGCTCGCCCCTGGTCAGAGCTTGCCAATGATGTTTGCATTCATGGATGACCTGGCAGTGGTCCACAGTCAGCTGATGCAGCAGTAGAGGTACTGGGACGACTGGAAAGGTTGATGCGGTGGGCAGTAATGGGCTTTAAAGCAAGAAAGACGAGGAGCGGTGGATAACATGCACAGGTTTGACCTGGGAGGGGAGGTGGTTCCATCATTGGCGGAGGCCCCGTGAAGGGCTTGGGAAGATGGTATATGGTGGAGTTGAATGATATGGGAGGGTAGAGGAGGTGAGTATCAGGAGAGGATTGATCAGGAGAAGATGATTGATGGATGTGGTTTGCCAGGTAAGTTGAAGGTGTGGTGTTTGAAGTTTGGATTGATGCCACGAGTATTGTGGCCATTGATGATGTATTATATTGCGATTGGGCATGTCGAGAGGATGGAGGTTGTGGTGAGCGGGTTTGTGAGGAGGTGGTTTGGGAGTGCCACGCTGTTTGACGAACATTGCCTTTTATGGTCAGGGTGGAAAACTCCAGTTTCCCTTGACATCATTAACCGAGGAGTTTGAGGTGGTGAGGGTGCGGGAGTTCATGATGTTGCGGGATTCAAGTGATGCAGTGGTAAACAATGCTCTCCCAGAGAAGAAAGGAAGTCGGAAGTGGAATGCAAGAGCAGAGGTGGATGAGATGGAGGAGCTGTTGCAACAGGAGGAGGTCGTGGGGATGGTACAGCACGGGAAGCATGGCTTGGGGTGGATGAAGCATGAGCGATGGGTCAAGCCATGTGTGAAAGAGAGGAGGAAGATGGTTGAGAGTGGGGTGAGAAGAAAGGAGAAGGAGGGGAGATATGTGAAAGCAGTCGGACAGGCACAGAAAGGTTCTTGGTCGAGGTGGGAAGGTGTGGGGATGAGGATATTAAAGTGGCAAGAGATTTGGAGGATGGAGCAAATATTGTTGAGTTTCCTGTTGTGGACAACGTTTGATGTGCTTCCATCACAAGTAAACTTGAGATTGTGGGGGTTGTTGCAGGAGGAGCGATGTTCTTTGTGTGGAGGTTTGGGAATGGTGCAGCATGCACTGCGTGCATGTTCAGTAGCATTGGAAGCAGGAAAATACAAGTGGCTGCATGATCAGGTGCTGGTGGTGGTAGTGCAGATGGTGCAACAAGAGGTGCTGAGATCGAGAGAGCGGGAAGAGTGGAGAAGGAGACCAATTAGGGAGAGGTGTTGTTTGTCAAAGAGGGCCAAATGGTAAGAGGTGGAAAGAGGAGGTGGAAAGCAAGAGGGCTGTCAGATGCTTGTGATTGGCAGGTGGTGGCAGACCTAAAGCCACAATTGGTATTCCCAGAGGAGATCTGTGTGACAAGGTTGCGGCCTGACATTGTTATCTGGTCAGGTGCAACAAGACAGGTCATCTTAGGGGAATTGTCTGTACCTTGGGAAGAGAACATGGAGGAGGTGCACGAGAGGAAGAGAGGAAGAGAGGAAAGTACAGTGAGCTGGAGGCAGAGTGTCGGGAGAAGGGTTGGCGAGTTTCTTGTCAGCCATTTGAAGTGGGGTGTAGAGGGTATGTTGGCAGTTCCTTTTATGCATTTATTGCTCGATTTTGAGTGTGTGGGACAGAAGGAAAGAGGATGTTGGCGAGAGTGGCCTGGGCTACATTGAAAGGCTCACCTTGGATTTGGAGGAAGTCTATGGAGGCATGTTGAATGGTGTAGGTGGGGATTGAGTGGGTGGTGGTTCTTTCAACCCAAAATGGGTATGGTAGTGACTGAGTGGAAGAGAAATGGAGGTGTCTGTGGTTGTTTTGAGCAGTGTAGGTTATGAGGCGAGTTGATTGGTTGGTTGGTTGGTTGTGTGTGTGTGTGTGTGTTTGTCGTGTGTGTGTGTGTGTCTGTGTGTTTGTCGTGTGTGTGTGTGTGTGTGTGTGTGTGTGTGTGTGTGTGTTTTTGGCATGTGTGTGTGGGGGGGGGGGGGGGGGGGTTGCTGTTGGTTGGTGTATGTTGTAAAGGTGGTTGGTTGGTTGTGTGTGTGTGTGTGCGTGTTAATATTTGTGTTTTTTATATTATTGGTCAAAGAATACAAAATTCAAATAATCATGCGGTACAGTATTTGAATAATCTCGAGTAATCATAAAACACTTTTTTTTTAAAATCTAAAAGTATTGCTTTAGATGTGAATTGCGTCTTTCACTCTTTGCATAGCTGCTTCTTTTGATGGTTTTTAATAAACTTTGAAAGAAAATAAATTTATGTATTCATTCTATATTCTGTATGTGTCAACACGGAAATCAGCAATAGAACTTTCATCCGTCGCTGCCTTTTTGATGGTGTATCTATTGTCCAGATCACATTCCAAAATCCAAGTGCCAATTGGAGCATGGATCTTTTTCAGTGAAATGGAGATATGCTTGTGCATGAAACCCGGCTTTAGGGATCTAAAGATTAAAGACTGGATTAATTTGAAACACATACATGAAGGATCTGCTCTCATGCTACATTAATTAAATTGTTGGAGTTCTGATCTGTGGGGTTATATACAGTACTTAAATATTATAATTAATTCGGTTTGTTGTGGGATTATTTGCATTACCTTCAGAAAGTATTCACACTCCTTGACGTTTTTCACATTTCGTTGTGTTACAGCCTGAATATTTAAAATGGATTAAATAGAGATTTATTTTGTCACTGATCCACACATAATACCGCATAATGTCATTGGAATTTTTTTTTATTTTTACAATTTCATGAAAAATGAAAAGTTTAAATATCTTGAGTCAATACGAATTCAACCCCTTTGCTATGACACTCAAAATTGAGCTCAGGTGCATCCAATTTCCTTTGATCATCCTTGAGATGTCTATACAACTTGATCGGAGTCCACCTGTGGCCAATTCAACTGATTGGACATGATTTAGAAAGACAGTGACAGTGCAGTTGACAGTGCATGTCAGAGCAGAAACTCTACCATGAAGTCCAAGGCACTGTCTGAGATAGAATTGTGAGGAGACAATGAGCTCCATCATTAGGGAATGGAAAGAATATGGAACTACCCAGATTTTTCCTCGAGCTGGCCATCTGACCAAACTGAGCAACCGTGCAAGAAGGATCTTCGTCAGGGAGGTGACCAAGAACCCAATGGTCACTCTGGCAGAACGACAGAGTTCCTTGGTGAAGATGGGAGAACCTGCTGGAAGGACAACAGTCTCTGCAACCCTTCACAAATGTAGGCTTTATGGGAGAGTGGCCAGACAAAGCCACGCCTGAGAAAAAGGCATATGACAGCACACCTGGAGTTTGCAAAAAGGCATGTGAAAAACTGAGAGCATGAGAGGAAATATTCTGTGGTCTGGTGAGACGGAAATTGATCTTTGGCCTGAATGCAAGGCACTACATTTGGCAGAAACCGAGCACAGCTCATCACCCAGCTAACACCATCCCTACCGTGAAGCATGGTCGTGGCAGAATCATGGTATGGGGATGCTTTTCAGCAGCAGGGACTGGGAGACTTGTAAGGGCAAAGGGAAAATGAATGGAGCCAAATACAGGCAAATCATTGAGGAGAACCTGCTTCAGAGTGCAAAAGACCTTGAACTGCGGCAAACATTTACGTTCCAACAGGACAATTACCCCAAGCATACAGCCAAAGCAATCCTGGAATGGTTTCAGAACAAGAACGTGAAGGTCCTTGAGTGGACCAACGAAAGCCCAGAATTGAATCCCATTGTGAATCTGTGGATAGACTTGAAGATTGCTGTTCACTGAAGCTCCCCATCCAACTTGATCGAGCTTGAGCAAATCTGCAAGGAAGAATGTGAGAAACTCCCCAAATCCAGATGTGCAAAGGTGATACATACCCAAGAAAACTCGAAGCTGTAATCGCTGCCAAAGGTGCTTCTACAAAGTATTGACTCGAGATTGAATAGGTATGTAAATTAGATATTTCTGTTTATAATTTTAAATTTTTTTAATTTTTATTTATTTATTCCACTTTGACATTATGGGGTACTAGAAAGAATACCCATCCCAAGTGACAGGAAAAGCTAGCATAGGACCCCCATTCCCTCTCTCCTCCCTCCCCACTCTCCTCTCTCGCCCACTCCCACCCCCTCTGTACTATCTCCCCCACTCCTCTCTCCCTCCCCCAATCCCCTCTCACTCCTCCAATCTCCTCTCCCTGCCATCTCTTCCCCACTCATCTTCACGTGCGTTTGAACGGAATATGTAACCATGCCAATGGTTTTTTTCAACCAAGTAAATGCTCCAAAAAAAGGGGAACACAGTGCCCAAAAAAGGGCAACCCCTGCTCTGCAGGGAAAAATGGCCTCTAAAGGCGGTTCAACGGCAGATAATCGTGTGAAGGTACAGGGCAGGGTTTGGAATTCAAAACCGTGAACAGACGTTTTTTGGAGCGAAATACATTGCCAGTGAAAGAAGAAGAAGAAGATGTCATGGTGTGCGAACATACATAGAAACACTCCACTGGGAGCCCTATCAATGGCAGTCACGACATGGACTGGGATCTTACGCACTTGTGGCATACTTTATGAATAAACAATTAATTAACCTGCACTCACGAAGCGAAAATCAGGGTTAGGTATTCAGTTGCGTTTGTGTGGTGTGCGTTTGTGCATGTCTGCATTTTTAAAACTCATTTTGCTCGGAAACCGTTGGTCGGATTGACATGAAATTTTACCATAGGAGCGCCAACCGCCTCTATAATTTTATTATTCAAAAGTATGACATCATATGTCACGTGGTATGGACGCCATTTTGGAAAAACGTTACACATCTATATCTCCCAAACCGCTCAGTGGAAAAAGTTGAAACAAGGCTCATTGTGAAGTACTGTGTCACGAAACGAGGCCCATGAGGAATTAGATATGTTAATGATGATGTCATCGGTGCCTTCATTATGACGTCATAATTCGACAAGTACAACGCTTGATCTGATCGGTATGAAAAAAAATTCCTCTGCAACTGATAGTCCGATGTCCGATGGACACAAAATTTGGACCACAGGAGCAACTCCTTCTGCAGAATTTTAATGAGAATTATGACGTCATAGTTCACGTGGTACAGGTGCCATCTTAGAAAAACCGAAAAACGTTGCACCTCTATATCTCCAAACCGCTCCACCATGGAAAGAATTGAAACATGGCTCATTGTAAAGGTGTTGGGGAATAGGTGTCATTAATGATGACGTCATTGGTGCCTTAATTTTGACATAATTCGACAAGGACAACGTTTAGTCTGATCAGATTGAAATTGAAACATGGCTCATTGTAAAGGTGTTGGGGAATAGGTGTCATTAATGATGACGTCATTGGTGCCTTAATTTTGACATAATTCGACATGGACAACGCTTAGTCTGATCAGATTGAAATTTATTGAGCGTGATCTATGCAACAATTATATTAGAGAATATAAATTTATGATGTCATCGCTCATGTGGTCTGGCAGCCATATTGGATCAAAGAACAAAACCCTTCAAAAACAAAAGTTTGCTTGCACCAATTTGAATGCGCAGGGTAAGTTTTCTATGAATACCATATAGTATTAATAAAGAGATGCATCATAAAAGAATACTGGATTTTTAGGTTTTTTTATGCATCATCAAGCCTCGTGGAAGAGCAAGAACACAGAACAGACAATGACGTTCACGGGATCAACAAAGGTTGACAAAAAAAGTAGAATCCGAATCCGAAAATATCACGACTGGTGTCCCTGGCCAGTAATAAAATAAATCAAATATTCAAATATATCAGTTTTTAATAAGCCTCTACTATACAATCATGACGGGTGCACAAACCCAACAAAACAGATGATTATATTCACAAAGTTATGGATTCATTCATCAGGGGGGCGCTGCACTGCAGCTGACCCCACGTGACACAGATTTCCCTGCGTGACACGTGACATTATGATTCGACATGTGACATTATGACGTGACACAGAGTTTTTACTTCACTACTTTGTTTCCTATGATTGGATTTTATTGGTAAATGGAAGATGGAGATTCACGGCCTTCGTAGCTGTCGAAATGGCTTCGGAGTTTTGCTGCTGCACATGTTGGGCTGGTATCTGTTCTTCACTTCACGGATGTTCTTTACAAGATGGCGTCATCACGTATATAGTCAGGTTCACTATGTTTTTTCGTTCAAAATCATGGTAGATTAGCAAACCTATACATTTTTGGAAACGTTATTACATGGAAAATCTGAAAATCAATGTTTATTTACATTTGCCAATTCCGACCAATTCGATTCGACCAATTCGACCAATCAACCAATTCCATTCGACCAATTCGACCATTCGACCATTCGACCAATCGCTTCGATCGACCATTCGACCAATTCGATCGATTCGATTCGATTCGAATCATCGAATTCGATTCGATCGACCAATTCGATTTGCCAATCAATTTGACCGACCTTTGCTTGTGTGGAACGGACTGTGAAAACGATCCGGACTATATTGTCGGATACGACACACAGGACAGTGATGACGAACTCTAAATGGCATATTCTGTAATCGTGTATGTTTGATGCCATTGACTGCCTGTGTATATTTTGTCATTGACTGCCTGTGTAGATGTGAAGTTATACTGACTGCATGTGTATATATGATTTTGCTGACTGCCTGTGTATGTTTGGTGATATGAATTATTGTGACACATTTTGATGTTATTAACTGCCTGTACAAAATGATAACATGTATTTGATTATGCAACTTATCGCGAATATAAAGACAGTATTTTGCAATTCAAAACCTTTGATTCGTGTCTTACCATTCCCCATAGCACTAATTTGATACTTTCATTGGATTCCTTGTCCCTGAAAATATAGGTTTAGTATATTTTAAAAAGTTTTAATGCGTTTGAACCCACGCCAACCGCCTCTAAAAACGAGGGTAATTCGAGGCAGAAATAGAACAAAATATGTATTTTACAGTGGCCATTTTGAAAATCCAAAATGGCCGCCATACAGGTATCTCTCCAAATGTAAACATTGATTTTTAGTTTCCTTATGCTATAACCTTTCCAAAAATGTATAGGTTTGCTAATCTCCCATGATTTTGAACGAAATATAATTTATTGACATAGTGAACCTGACTAATACTCACGAGTCCTTGCTGAACCTGCGTTTCAATGGTATTGGTGGTGCTACGCAGAGAGTTGTGAACTTGGCATTGAATGGTGTTTTCAGAATTAAAGAAAAGAAAAAACGAGGTTCTCGTGGAGATCTTCGTCAGCGGCTTAAACGCAGAAACCACAAGGTAGTCCTTCCTGTTTTGACTTTGATTAACTCTCGCTCGATAAATAACAAAACTGATGAACTGGATGCCCTCCTGAGGTTCGACTGGTACTATCGGACCTCATCTGTGGTGTGTTTCTCCGATACATGGCTTGGTGAAGGGGATGACGTGTCCTTCGATGGATTAGAGATGATCAGGGCCGATAGAGTCGCGTCATCGGGCAAGGCCAAAGGTGGTGGTTTGTGGATGCTGGTGAATTTGAATTGGGCCAAACATTTTACGGTACGTGAACGATACTGTTCCAAGGACGTGGAGATACTGACGGTGTCTTTCCGACCCTACTAACTGTCACGGGAATTTGGTCAATGCACTATTATCCTGGTGTACGTTCCGGGCCGGAGTTTAAATACGCATCAGAACAAATCGCAGAAAGTGATAATGGAGCGACCGCCCGTTCAGTGGATCAATCAATCCTGATTCTTAGGGATTTCAATCAATGTGACCTCGATCAGGAACTCCCTCAGCTCTATCAGCATGTGGATGTTGCTACCCATGGTAACAGGGCGTTGGACAAATATTACGGTAACATTGAACATGCTTATGTGGCGAAATGTGCTCCTGCGGTCGGACGATCAGACCATAATATGGTCCATCTCTTGCTTACTTACAGACCTGGTCTGTACGTAGGCAACAGATGGACCACCTTATGGTCTGTACTTAGGCAAGAGATGGACCACCTTATGGTCTGTAAGTAGGCAAGAGATGGACCACCTTATGGTCTGTATGTAGGCAAGAGATGGACCACCTTATGGTCTGTATGTAGGCAAGAGATGGACCACCTTATGTTCTGTATGTAGGCAAGAGATGGACCAACTTATGGTCTGTATGTAGGCAAGAGATGGACCACCTTATGGTCTGTATGTAGGCAAGAGATGGACCACCTTATGGTCTGTATGTAGGCAAGAGATGGACCACCTTATGGTCTGTACTTAGGCAAGAGATGGACCACCTTATGTTCTGTATGTAGGCAAGAGATGGACCAACTTATGGTCTGTATGTAGGCAAGAGATGGTCCACCTTATGGTCTGTATGTAGGCAAGAGATGGACCACCTTATGGTCTGTATGTAGGCAAGAGATGGACCACCTTATGTTCTGTATGTAGGCAAGAGATGGACCAACTTATGGTCTGTATGTAGGCAAGAGATAGACCACCTTATGGTCTGTATGTAGGCAAGAGATGGACCACCTTATGGTGGTCCATCTCTTGCCTATGTACAGACTAAAGGTGAAAAGAATGTCGGTTCCTTGCAAGACAGTTAAAAGTAGAACGGTGGAGGATAACGAACGTTTGAAGGGCTGTTTCCTCTGCACAGACTGGGATGTATTTTTCGACTCTTGTGACGACCCTGATTAACTTACTGAGACGATCACAGATTATGTGAAGTTCTGTGAGGACCTCGTGACCACAGAGAGAACCATTCGCATGTTTCCCAATAACAAACTTTGTAGTCTAGTCAAATTTCTGGGAAACGTGAATTCATGAGGCATTTTTGAGTAAAAGCAAGCAAACCACTTTTTCTGGGGTAGTTTTTCGTGCTGAATACGAATCTGTTGTTTGCCAAGCCCAAAAATGCGTAATTAGGTCACTAATCAAGGTCAAAGGTCAATGAGTGCAAAATTCAAAATTTTTGAAAAAATGTTTTATTTTACATCACCTATCTGTACATTTCAATTATTTTACAGTATTTTGTCTGGTAAGGTTACTACAGCTTTTCACAATTATGAAAGTAAAGGGAATTGTGAAGGGAAAAAATCAGATTTTTGTGAATATATCCGTAATGAAGCAACTTTTCGTTTTTTGACATACTGTTTTAATTCACTTGAATTGTTGCCTTAAATACCATCAGTGAAGTGGTTTACCTGAGTCCTATATAATAGCAAGATTGTTTTCTACACTAAATGTCAATATTTGACTAATTAGCCACTTAATTAAGGCTAACGGTCACAAGGCGCAAAGTGCACTTACATGGCACAAGGCGCAAAATGCACTTCATGGCAAACATGTTTGGAGTGCAGGCAGTTGATCATTATCACATGTATTCTTAATTAATCCTGAATCAATTGCAGTCTGTCAGACTGATTGGCTGGAAGGAGGAGCCATCCAGGGGAATGCCAATTAGCTTAACTGTGTAAGCTCTGACCCCCCCCCCCCCTACTTTGGCCTGTTTCGACATGGTGTTTCACTGGCATTGCACTTGCAGGCCTCAGTGCAGAACTGTTTCCCCCACTTCCGACAAGAGCAACTATCAGAACTGCAACCTTTCTTGCAACCACACTGAGTAAGTTCTCGGCATCCCTTTGGAATTGACGGTAAAGTTGTAAGAACCGGTGACAACTTGTCATCAACGAGTTTCCATCCACAATCAGTCGGCGGTGGCAGATCTGTCATTGGATTACTGGCCTCTCTCCAAATGAAACTTTGGTAGTTTGCACGCTCTATGTGGAACTTTGCTGCATCACTAGATGGAGGTAGGGTCTCCGTTGCATGGCATTTGTTGAACAGTTTAATGCGGGCTTGATTACAGTTCTCAGATGGTTCCTTGTAGATATGGCAAATGAACTTTTCAGCATCTTCTGTGACCTTCTTTGATGGTGTCGGAAACTGCTGTTGTTGGATCTTTTCAACTGCTGTTGGTATATCCAACGTTGACGTATTGGATGGTTTGATGTCTCCAAGACCGCTTTCAGCAGATGGCCCCCTCTGCCAGGCAGCTAACTGAGTAGCGTGAAATGTATTTTTGCCATCTAGGGTAGAGTCATTGATGTCAATATTGTCGCCAGAAAAATGCACAAATCGTCCCGAAACCAGGTTGCTGGTAACAACTGCCCCAGTTTCTTGATCAAGCGCTTTCAGAGTGTTTTCAGCCATGGCAGTGTCATACCTAAGAACCCGGTTATAGCTGATTATGTGCCCAGCATTATGGAATAGCTCAACTAATTTCTTTGATCGAGTTGACTGGTGCAGCGTCATACCCATTCCAACGTGTTTAGGCGGTGCCTTCTTGTCTCCACATACACCATAGACCATGTCTTGTCCAATGCTAAGGACCCTTGTCTTCTTCACCCAACCAGTTTCAGACATCTCACTTTCGTCAAACTCAGCATCGACACTACTTTGGCCTCCAAGCAAGATATTCACAAACATGAGTACAGATGGTGGTACACTTGCCAACTCTGCTTTTTCGCTTACATCGCAACCTTCGAATGCAGGATGTGACATGATATCACTGCGGAGTTGCAGAGCAACGTGCACTAAAGACAGAAAATGATCATCCTGTTGTCTAAATATGGGAATATAGTCTGCACTGTTCTGACCGCACACCATTTCTGAAAGAGGTATGTGACTGAAATGTCGTGGAAGAAGCAAAGTTTGTTTCTCTGAAGGCGCCAAATTTCTTAGCACAAGAAATTCATAAATGTCCCCAATGCAATTCGACAAAGTTTCTTTAAAAGTCCCCAGTCTACTAAGATACGATGTAGGAATTGTGCCGTCGCACTCACTGGCTAACTCTTTGTACCTCTCGAACACTGCAGATAGTTCAAATACGTGCCCTTTCTCAGCAGAGTGACGCAGCTCTTGACACAACCATGATATCGCCATGTCTGCTGATTTGCTTTCAGTTTCCGCCCTTTTGACATCCCTAAATAATTTACTAAGACAGTTAACATGGTAACATGCCTCAGCTGAGATTAAATCATTCTCATTTGCAGTACGGACTAAGATGTTATGTACAAATTTAGCTTTTTCCGTAATTTCATTACTCATTTTGAAGGTTGTGACACGACTTGTCTTCTGCTTCTTGTCAAAGTTCTGGCAGAACATACACAATGTCCAGTTCATCTTAGTAGTACTACTGCGTAAAAATGGACATGCTTCAGCCGAAACACTCTTTCTTTCAGGATCTTTTTCGTTTTTCGATTGTTCCTTGGCTAGCTTAGCATTTATTTTCCCCTTGTGTGTGTATGCAGAGTAACATAGCTTATGCCATTTAAGTTTGGGGAGACTTTCTGGAGGCTCTGCAAAGAGAGTCGAAAGCCTGTCCACGGCTGATCGAAATTCATAGTGTCTAAGTTTTCATCGGAGCTCGGTCGCCTCTCTGATGGCAGCAATACCCTGGTTTGTCTGGTTGAAAATCGTATCTTTGACCTGGCTAGTTCCCTGACAAATGATACAAAGTTCAAACGACACATCCTCACGCTGTCGCTTGAGGCTGGCAATAGGTTCCATGGTTGGCCTGAGGGGAGAAACAGAAACCAAATTAAGCACCAGGCACGCATGTTCTGACCATGAAAACTACAACGTTGTATGATATACTGCAACAGCCCTTAAATGATCGAATAAGCGCAGGCAGTGTTGGCCCGGGTTTTAATCTTATTCTCAAAGACACAAAGTAAAGCTTCTTCAAGACAAAACATCTAACCGATATCACTAATTCATTAGTGGTAGATGCATTAGGCACTCATCGTCAATGCCCATGCCCTGCCTGTCTTTTTGCTACTGTTAGGTAAATGTACATGTATGTAGGCCTGCCTATGATGTGAGATGTCAAGCATACATTACACATTTGTATGTACATGTATCTCACCAAAGAAGAATGCATTCCTTTACTTTCATTTGATTTTATATTTCATTTTTTAACAATCTTAAAAAGACCCTTACCTGTACTCCTGAAATGTTTAATGCCTGATGCCTAGGGTACGAACTAGATGGCTTATGCTAGGCTATTAGATTCATTCTTCATCATTAAGGGTCTATTGAAGAACACCCTGCTCTGTCTGAATGGAAATGATTTGACAAACATGGCAAATGCATTGGGGTCAGAAAGATGAAGCCACTTTCACTGTTGAGTGAAAGGGATGGTTTCAAGTGCAAGGAACTGTTACGTCATTGCAAGACTTTCGCACTCATTGACCTTTGACCTATGTTGTTTACCGGTGACATTTAGATTCTGTCTTTATAAAATCTATCTCTAGACCATCAATAGGAGCATAAAAACTCTGCCCCATTGTGCATTTAGAGGTTAAACTGCAAGCAAATTACGCAAAAACTAATTGTCGCCCCTTACAGAGATAAAGGCAAATGAGCATAGATGTGTCCTCACGTTTTCCTTTAAAAATAAGATTTTGAAAAGCTTTAGCAACCTTACTAGACAAAATATTGTAAAATAATTGAAATGTACAGATAGGGGATGTAAAATAAAGCATTTTTTCAAAAAAATTGAATTTTGCACTCATTGACCTTTGACCTTGATTAGTGACCTAATTACGCATTTTTGGGCTTGGCAAACAACAGATTCATATTCAGCATGAAAAACTACCCCAGAAAAAGTGGTTTGTTTGCTTTTACTCAAAAATGCCTCAATCATTCTATAAAGGCACATTTTCAGATTTTTTGATTAGGCTATTGGGTTACCGCTGAAGTGAAGGCTTGCTTGATGAAGAAGAAGCATGCATTCCTGAAGAAGAAGCGTGCATTCTTGAAGAAAGATGACTCCGCTCTCAGGGAGGTGAAGAAAGAACTGCGCTCTGTCATCGGAAAGTGTAAACGGTCGTACACGGATAAGATTGAAGAACAACTACACGATGGTGATGCTCGTAATGCTTGGAGGGGACTCAGGCATATGATGAGAATGAATGAGAGGGCTCAAGGATTTTAGCTTGCCCACTAATATTCCAGATTCCAAATTTGTGGATGAATTGAGTGACTTTTACGCGAGATTTGATGTTCTAGGAAACCGAGTAAAATGTGAAGCTCTCTGTCAGGATCTAGATACTCGAGCGTGTTCCATACCTGTAATTTGTGAACCTGATGTCGTGAGGTGTTTTAGGGTGTTGAGTAAAAGGAAGGCTTGTGGTCCAGATGGCATTAACTCTTGCATTCTGAAAGAGTTGTGTTTAAAACTTAGTAATGTTTTTACTCGATTGTTTCAGTTACTTTTGGCTACTTGTACCGTTCCTATTTGTTGGAAAAAGTCCATAATTATTCCTGTGCCAAAAAAGGTTCACCCAAGGCAGCTCAATAATGATAGACCTGCTGCCCTTACCTCCATCTTGTGTAAATGTATGGAGAAATTGATGGTGAAGTTTATAACATCAGATGTAACTCCTAAACTGGATCCGTTACAATTTGCATACAAAGCAAGACGAGGTGTTGAAGATGCCTGGCTCAGTTTACTTCATCTAATCACAAGTCACCTTGACCAGAATGGAACCTATGTCCGTGTGTTACTTATTGATTTTTCATCAGCCTTCAACACTATGCAACCATTTACCCTTCTGAAAGTGTTGAGTGACCTGTGCCTGAACCCCCATATCATACTTTGGGTGGAAAGTTTTTTTACGAGACCAAACTCAGCAGGTGAGGGTGAATGGTAGCTCATCAAAGTTATCAATCTTGAATACTGGTGCTCCACAAGGCTGTGTATCGTCACCTCTACTGTTCAGTTTGTACACCAATGGATGTGTGGCTCTTAAAGAAGTTTGTAACTTTATTAAGTACACAGACGATATCGCCATTGTTGGCTGACTTTCCGATCAATCATCCTTTGTATCTTTACCTCGATGAGATTGACACATTGAATAAGTGGTGTGGGGACTTTTGTCTTAGTCTTACTCTGAATGTGTGTAAAACAAAAGAGATGATTTTGGACTTTCGGAAAGGTCACAATCATGAACCTGTAACCATATAAATGGTGATAAGGTGGAAATTGTTAGCAAATTTAAATACCTGGGCACCTTTATTGATAACAAGCTAACTTTTGATGGAAATACTGATGCTGTGTACAAGAAATCAATGCAAAGATTGTATCTTCTCAGGAAGTTGAATTCATTTGGTGTTAGCTCTCGTGTGATGCGGATGTTGACACATTCCTAACTGATCAGTGTTTTTGGTTCACGAGTTATCAAGTGACCACTATATTCGTCGTGTGTGTGTGTGTGTGTGTGTGTGTGTGTGTGTGTGTGTGTGTGTGTGTGTGTGTGTGTGTGTGTGTGTGTGTGTGTGTGTGTGTGTGTGTATCCGCAGCATAACTACCCGATGATATCATCTGATCTTGATGAAACTTGGGTGGGAGGTTGATATCATGATCTAGTTGTGTCCTGCCTCGAGTGGGCGTATTGCGCCCAATGTGGGCAGAACCACTTCTGAAAAAGATGTCTTTTTAGGGGGTAATCGAGTTCAAGCGACATCTTCTCCGAGGGGTTTGGTGGAATCTGACAGGGGTTTCGATATTTGGTTAGGCCAATGTCATGTGTCTAGCCCCACGGAGATCGATTTTTCATTTTCGCCCCAAGGTCAAGGTCACAAGGTCACAAAATTTAGAAAAGTCGATTTTTGATGATTTTATTACATTGTTCACTTCCTGATAGGATGAAATGTCGTACATGATCGTATATTATCACATACATAATGAAATACAAGTTATCCAGCAAATTTCAGAATCCTCGACCTTTGACCTTTGAAGGTCACAAAGGTCAAATTTTCAAAGTTGGCAGAATCTAACCGAATTTTCGGTATTGTGTAGCTAACTAACCTCTTAACTGATTATACATTATTTTCTGTCATTTCAAGGTCAGTAACCTTCGTTTTGACATTTCCCGGGCCTGTTTCGGTTATAGTCCATCCTTTGTCATTGAATACCGCTCGCTCGTGAACCATCGTCGTCTCCTGACTTGTCAAGTGACCACTATATTTGTCGTGTGTGTGTGTGTGTGTGTGTGTGTGTGTGTGTGTGTGTGTGTGTGTGTGTGTGTGTGTGTGTGTGTGTGTGTGTGTCTGTGTCTGTGTCTGTCTGTCTGTCCACAGCATAACTACCCGATGATATCATCCGATCTTGATGAAACTTGGGTGGGAGGTTGATATGATCTAGTTGTGTCCTGCCGAGAGTGGGCGTATTGCGTCCATTGTGGACGGAGCCAAGCCCGTAAAATATGTCTTTTTAGGGGGTAATCGATTTCAAGCTACATCGTCTCCGAGGGGTTTGGTGGAATCTGACTGGGGTTTCGATATTTGGTTAGGCCAATGTCATGTGTCTAGCCCCACGGAGCTCGATCTTTCATTTTTTTTTCGTTTTATTTTATTTTTTCATTTTATTTTTTCATTTTTTTTTTAATTTCATTTTTCACCGAATTTTCGGTATTGTGTAGCTAACTAACCTCATAACTGATTATACATTATTTTCTGTCTCATTTCAAGGTCAGTAACCTTCGTTTTGACATTTCCGGGCCTGGCCTGTCCGGGCCTGTTTCGGTTATAGTCCGTCCTTTGTCATTGAATGGTAGAAAAGATCAGGGTTTTGGATGGTGGAAGATAAGACATGGTGGTGAACAGCTGTTTTAAAGACCTGGAGGGAGGAGTGGGATTTAAGAGAGTGAAGGAGCCCGCTGGGACACTTGAAAAAGACACATGAAAGCCCGCTGGGAGTTTGCAAAAAAGCACCTAAAGGACTCTCAGACTGTGAGAAACAAGATCCTGTGGGCTTTCATGTGTCTTTCACTGAGGAGAGGCTTCTGTCTGGCCACTCTGCCATAAAGCCCAGAAAGGTGGAGTGTTGCAGTGATGGTTGTCCTTCTGGAAGTTTCTCCCATCTCCACACAGGATCTCTGGAGCTCAGCCAGAGTGACCATCGGGTTCTTGGTCACCTCTCTTATCAAGGCCCTTTCCCCCCTATTGCTCGGTTTGGCCCGGTGGCCAGCTCTAGGAAGAGGCCTGGTTGTTCCAAACTTCTTCCATTTGAGAGTTATGGAGGCCACATTGCTCTTGGGAACCTTCAATGCAACATAATTTTTTTTTGTAGGCTTCCCCAGATCTGTGCCTCGACACAATCCTGTCTCTGAGCTCTGCAGGCAGTTCTTTCGACCTCATGGCTTTGTTTTTGCTCTGATATGCATTGTCAGCTGTGAGACCTTACATAGACAGGTGTGTGCCTTTCCAAATCATGTCCAATCATGTCCATCTCCCGATGTCCCTGCTCTCAAATGTTGTGTTTGTGTGCTTCCTCCCCTTCTCTTCCCATCTTGTGGACCGCTCCCCTTTTTATATACTTTGTTTGCTTGTTTGTTTGATTTGTTTGTTTGATAAATGTTAGCTCTTTCACGAGCCCCGACTTTGTATCCAAAAAAAAAAAAAAAAAAAACGCTCGCGAATGAACCATCGTCGTCTCCTGACTTGTTTTATATCTTTTTATTTTTTTTCTTATTTCCTTTGTGTTTTATGTTTTTATGATGGTTAACTTATGGTGTCACCAAATAATAATTTTCCTGAATATGGGACAATAAAGATTATCTAATTAATTACGTCCGATTAATCATTTGCAATAAGGGAATGGGAAACGGGAACGGGTCTGAATGGGATTCCAAATATGAACGGGTCAAAACGTTAGGCATGAGTTTTTTTCATTTAGAAAGCACTGGGAATCATTCTGGAGGCCAAGGGAGAGTTTCCTGCCTGAAGAAGACTGGACATATTTATATATTAAAGTCGCAGCAGTTTTCTGTCCATCAGTTTCTCTTTCCACCCATTGGTTGGACAGCTGACTTGACTCCACCCACAGCGACATAATTTGTAGGAAGGCTGACTTCACCCACTGGTATTCAGGCCGAACACATTGTCGAACCTGTCATATTCACAATTGCCATGCTCTATGTTGTCGAACAATTTGTGTACATAAACAAAGCCATGTTCATGCATTGACCACTTGTAAAAAATTAATAACACTGAGAAAATACTCATTCGGTTACAACAGAAATACATCGTTTAGCCAACTCGCACAGCACAAGGACCCCGAGTCAAAACGAGTATTCTTCCTCGATTCAGCTGTTTCTGCTTCATTTATAGTAATTCAAGACAATAGGAGAAGATTTGGTTGGGTCCTCAGTGGAATGGGGTAGGGGTGAGGAGATCGGGAGACGAGGGATTCTTATTCTGAGATTAGGGAGGGGTAGATCGATAATAATTCGAAGAAATAATAATTCTTCAGGAGAATAGATACTGATAGGACCAGGGGCCAGGGGCGAGAGGAGAATTAGGACAGTAATATAGTGGGGGTCTTTACTCAGAGAGTAGATAATGAATGGGTTGGTTTGGGTGTTCCTTTTGTGTCCTCCCTGGAAAGGTAGTGGCAGCAGATAGGTACAGATACAGCAACTTGAATTAGATAGGTACCTCGATGCATTGGAGATGGAGTGGTACAGGAATGTTGGCAGGATTTGTATGTAACTTGAGTATGGATGGGTGATTATGTACATCAGTGCTGATTGTGATGTCTCTAAGAGGGTCTCATCAAGGGATAGTGTGTGGTCGGTGTTGTATATTCTTCACCCTGAAAATGCCTTCGCTCATACCTCTCATACCCTCCCCCAAAACAAAAAATAAAATATAAATAAAAAAGTTTATTTTTAACACCCTGGTTATATCCCTGAGCCTTCCACACTTTTTACATCCCCACTCCTCCTCCCCTCCCCCATTCCCTCAAGTAATTTAAGTAATTAGTGTGATTGATTCAAATTTATTTAATTTGATATTATTGTAATGCAGGCATAATGGGCCGAATGGTCTCCTCCTGCATCAAATTTCCTTGTTATAGCTTTGGGCAGGCACATCCCAAGTCCGACAGTTGGTGCCCCCTGAGCCCAGCATCCCAGGCGTTTTCCTGCCCCTAAATCTGGCCCCGGAGATGCGTGACCAAATTTTACCCCTTCTGCTCCTGGACTATACTGGGTGTCTAGCCACCCCTCTTCCCTGAGGCAGAGGATGCTGACTCATGTGTGTTAGCGGTTTAGTTGGCGATGGCCCGATGATGAACAGGTATTACCAGATGCACGATACCGTTCGCAGGTTGATGTTTACATTCCTGGCCTGACATCAACTGTAATAAATAGAGCTTGTGTGGCTGTAGCTATGTCAGCATTATTCACTCGTCGATTGGTCGCAGCACTGACCAATAGGGTATATCCGTTTTTCCCTTCAATCATCGATTGGTCACGACACTGAGGTGATTACAATATCGATGATTATGATGCTTTCCTCACCCTGTGTTGCCTCACCTCTCACAATGGTAATTACAACATCGGTGATGATGGTGCAGCATCTTTATCACACACTTTCCTCACCTCATGTTTCCTCACTTCTCTCAGCCGTGATTACAATATTGATGACTATAATGCAGCATCTTTATCACACGTGTTTCACTCACCGAGTCGCTCACCCTGGTGATTACTATATTGATTGCAGTGCTATCCTTGACAACTTTACGTTTTTTTGACTCTCCGGACACAAAGCGGCCATCCATGTTCGGTGAGCCAACACGGTTACTCCCGCCCACAGAGTGGGGGTACCCGATAGTAAATATAAATTCCCTGCCTGAGGAGCACCACCAGACAGTTTGCAGTAGAGTCAGGGAGCGAACCCAGACTAGACCACTCAATGGTAAGTGCACCACTTCTGCACCATCATATCAGGCCAATGCAAATTTAGGGTTTAAAGACTTAAGAACACAATGCTATATAAATGAACGGAAAAAAATGTCGACTTATCGCGTGGATCTTTGTTTCCCAAATTAATGAGTTATTATTTTTTAATTTCTACCAGTATGCTGTCTTCTAAGCAACAACATCATCATCATGGAGGGGCACGTACCCGAGGCCTTGCTAAAAGCAGCAGCGTTGGTGGTGAGCTGTGCACGCGCAAGCAAGATGGCAGCCTGTCTGACACGGGTGTGAGCGTGGCCGCCGGTGGACGCAGGCCTGGCAGCACTATCGGTGCCAAGATGGTGGCCATGGTCGGACTGCGGAGCCGAAGTACATCTCAGCTACCACAAACAGGTGTTACAGCTATCATGATTGTATCGATTGTGAATATACTATTTAATTTATAAAAGTATTTGCTGTTTATTCCCTCCCTTGTCTGGTGAATATGTAACAATTGTATCACAACCAAGCCAAATGGAGCTTTACAGTAATGGATCCACATGCAAATGATCATGCACTCAAATAAACCGACAATTATTTCCTGCCTACAACGCGTGTGAGGCTGAAAAGTAATTGGATGATAACTGAAAATGTAAGAGGCAGCTGTAGTAAGTCAAATAACCCTTATCGTCGCTCTTGCATCTTCAACTATAAAACAGGCCCTTCCTTTTCCTCATCGTTGACGTAATTCCCAGACAATTGGCATGCATAAGCGGGACAAGGGGGTACTCAGGTGTTGGCAAATCTGGAGGTGAATTTTGAGGTGAAACGTTTTTGCAAGTATAAGTGATGTTGGATTGTTTGTCCTTCAATTTGTCGTGCTGTTCTATCGATTTATCGCCCTGTTTAAGTTTTGTGCCACAAAAGTTCATCAGACCAATGGGCAACGCTCTTCTCTTCTCATTAAGTTTTGCACAAATAAAACAGCCTAAGCATGTTAATTACAACTGCACTTTCGATACTCTTGCTGAAAGCAGAAGAAGCAGAGTTTGGTTCTTGACTGGTGTAAGTTTTCCTTCTTCATTGCAAATTATTTGGGGGATGAAGGGAGGGAGGGGGTGATCAGATTCAGGAAAGTCTGGATTATTGGATTGGGAAAAAATATTGGCGGAGGCAGTTTAGCAAAAGGAAATGTAAGTGCTGGGGAATGGTAAGAAGAATGAAAATAGGGACT
This sequence comes from Myxine glutinosa, assembly GCF_964187855.1. Classification (NCBI taxonomy): domain Eukaryota; kingdom Metazoa; phylum Chordata; class Myxini; order Myxiniformes; family Myxinidae; genus Myxine; species Myxine glutinosa. The sequence goes on along the minus strand of NC_136262.1, from coordinate 45,841,436 downwards.
ATATAATGAAAGGGGCAGTCTTGGAGCATGTCACACAGGATGATACAACAACAACAACAACAACATGCATTTTAAGGCCATTTTCCCTGCAAGAGCGGGGGTTAGCCTTGCGGTCCCCATGACAATCTTCTCCATTTTGCCCTATTTTCTGCATCTCTCCTTGTTAACCCCCTTGCCCGCATTTCTTCTTCCACCATCTTTAGCCAAGTCTTTCTCGGTCTTCCCCGTCCTCTACTTCCTTCTACATTCATTTCCATCACTCTTCTCAACCAGTCACTTTCATCCTTCCTCAACACATGACCAAACCATCTCAACCTGTTCCTCTTCACAGCATCCATCACAGGCTCTATTCCCATCATCTTTCGCAATTCATCATTTGTCTTCCTCTCTCTCAATGATACGCAGGGGAAGGATCTAGGGTGGTAATATAAACTGGGGGACAGCACAGTGCCAGGCTGCCATGGGTAAAGCTAAGCGGCTTTTAAGTTGTATTCGAAGGTTGTTTTCGGTTGTAAGTGTAAATATTTGAACATTTTTGGTGGAGGTTCAGAGGGTAATGGTCCTTTAACTAGGAAATTTCACAACCTTCTGTCCTATCTGAAGCAGATGAGACAGTTGAAGCAAAATCAAGGCAGTTTCATGATCATTTTGTAAAAAGATTGAAGTTCCTCTGGATGATGTTCTTAACTCGATTGTTGATGGGATGGGAGATCCCATCTCCATTGTGCTCCGAACCTCAGCTTCTCCTTCCCGCGATGGTTAGTATACCTCAGTCAAAAAGTAACGAAAAATGCACATTCATACACGGAGTGAAACATTTAAAAAAAAAACATCATAGAAGAGAGTTGGATATTTTTATTTTGTGGACAGGTCACCAAGAAGCTCTTGGTGTCAAATAATTTATTATTAATTTTTAATAGAACACTTTTGGGCTGGCAGAATGGCCCAGACATACCCACACTCACCTCTAATCTGTCTAGCCTGGGTTCGAATCTGGCACAGCTATTTATTGGAACATAACAATGTGTTAACATAACAAAAGTTGGATTTGTGCGTTATACACTTAGTTGTATGAGATTTATGGAGTTATTTTCAAACGGTGTTCACGCCACGCAGGAGGTATACATGATCCTTCCTTGTCGGTTTGAATAGAATCTGGTGGAAAGAAGCTGAGAAGCACAGTGAAACGAAGCACAGAGACGGGTATGGCAGCAGAGCTTGGCAGTCTCAGACGACAGCGAAGTCGAGACTCGGCCGACGAGGGAGTCGGAAGCTGCCTGCCGGAAAGCAAGTAAGTGTCCAGCATAGTAAGCAGTATATCTCTTACACCTGTTCTTTACGCTGTCAAAAGCTTTGTTACCTTTGCCAGAGCAGAGGGTATTGCATTTGAGCCCGTTTGTTACTTGGCAATTTTTTTTTTTTTTTTTTACAAGTATGTTGCTCACTCCGGTTTGTGTGTTTGTGTGTGTGTTTGTTTGTTTGTTTGTGTCTGTGCCTGTCCGTTCACTTATACTTGCCTACAGGTCACAATTTTAAACAGATCTTCACGAAACTTCACCAAATCGTAGAGTTCGTGGTCCGACAAAATCCTATATATTTTTGAGGTGAAAAGGTCAACATAGGCCAAAGGTCAACCACTTTTTTCAAATTTCTAAAATCCTCAATTTTCATCTGATTGACTGGAAATCTGAATAGGAATTGCATATCAGCTTACTGAAACCAACCATCAACTATTTTTGAGATGAACATAGGTCAGATTTCTAAAATTGACTATTTTCATCCGATTGACTTGTTTGAAGACGATTTGCATATCAGGTCACATAATTCAACCACCAATTTATTTGTTAGGTAAAAAGGATGCTCGACCGAGTGCCATTCTACTTTGTTATCTTTTGCCAAGTGTCAATCTATGAGTGATTTTTCATTTGTCTGTCTGTCTGTTTGTTTGTCTGTCTGTGTGTTTGTCCACACAGAATAAATATGATTCTCTCTGCCATCTCTGCCAAATATGTCATTACATCAAAACAATCACCATAAAGCAGCAAATTCAGTGAATTTCCAATTTATTTCTGGTGGAGGAAACCAAGTCTTGTCCACACTGGCTGGAACTTTTATGTGACATCACATACTGTCATCATACCGTCATCATACCGTGACATCCTTCCTCCTGTCCATAGTACACTGAATCTTGTGGTGAGGCAGTTGCCCTGAAACAACTTGCCTTTGTCTTTTGGAAGGCGAATCCAACTGTAGGTAATCTCAGTTCCTTTCACAAAGCTCGGAACAAGTGTGTGTCTACCCTTAGGAGAGCTAGGAAGCACTATCTCTTTACTCTCAAGACTGAACTCTCAAACCTGTCTCCCTCCTCCAAATCCTGGTGGCACCTGCTCAAATCTGTTTCTGGTGTTTGTTCCCCCTCCATCTCTTCCCTTACCTCAAGCGGCTACACAGCTGACTCCGCACGTGAAAAAGCTGAATGCCTCAACTCTGTGTTTGCCTCTAAATCTTGTGTCCCAAACCCACCCCTCTCTGTACCCACTGTACCCAGTCATACCCAGCTGCTCCTGGACTCCGTGTCCTTTCCTCCTGACAAGGTGGAAAAGTTTCTGTCAACCCTCGACTCTGATTCTGCAACTGGACCTGACGGCATCAGCCCACGGGTCCTAAAATCCTGTTCTTCCGCTCTTTCACTCCCTCTCTCTGTTCTCTTCACCCTCTCTTTTGCTCAAGGTCAACTGCCATCTGCTTGGAAATCAGCCAACATCACCGCTTTGCACAAAAAAGGTGCAAAAACAGATCCTAGCAACTACAGACCAATCAGCCTTCTCCCAATTATCAGCAAAGTCATGGAATCCATCATTGCTTCAGATATGAAATCTTTCCTCTTCTCCAATGGCTTGATCTCTGATCATCAATTTGGAATCAGACCAGGTCACTCTTCTCTGGACATGCTGCTTCTGCTGTCTCAACAATGGATGGAGGTCCGCAATGCCAAACAGGGATTCAGAGCTGTCTCCCTTGACATATCACGTGCCTTCGATACGGTCTGGCACCCCGCTCTGCTCACCAAACTCTCCTCCTATGGTATCCATGGAAACCTCCACGCATGGCTTGTGGATTTCCTCTGTGGCCATAGTCAATCTGTGGCCCTGAATGGATTTCTCTCATCTCCTCTTCCTGTTCAGGCTGGAGTTCCCCAAGGCAGTGTTCTGGGCCCTGTGCTTTTTCTGGTCTTCATCAATGATCTCTCTGACTCTCTGGAAAATCCTCTCTATCTCTTTGCTGATGACTCCACTCTCTGCCGCTCCATTCTTCATCCTTCAGTTAGGCAGTCTGCAGCCTCCTCACTCTCTGCAGACCTGGACAAAATCACAGACTGGGCAAACAAGTGGAACATGTCTTTCAATCCTGACAAATCTCACACTCTTACCATGTCTCTCCGAAAAAACCAGCTGGACAACCCTCCCATCTACTTTCTCAACAATCCTCTCCAAGAAATTCTGTCACTCAAACTTTTGGGTCTCACTATCTGCCATGATCTGCCATCTGCCATCTGCCATCTGCCATGATCATCTGCCATGATCTTTCCTGCGAAAACCACATTTTCAAGCTGGCCTCCAATGCCAGTCGCTGACTGGGCATCCTCCATCGTGCGAAGTCCTTCCTTGGCACACCTGAGCTCCTCACCACATACAAGGCTTTCATCCACAGCTCAATGGAATACTGCTCTCCCCTCTGGGTTGGTGCTCCTGCCTCACACCTAGCAAGGCTTCCCGCTGTTGAAACCAAAGTTTTCAGAATCATTGGAATTTCCTGTGATGAAGTTAACTCTGAGGGTCTTTCACTGACTCACCACAGGCAGGTTGGTGGTCTTTCTGTCTTCTACCGACTTGCTCCCCCAGCTCTGTCTGTGCTCTGTCCCCCAAATATTCCTACAGGTCGCACAAGATCTGCCAGCAACCTTCTTCTGGTGAAATTGCCAGAATCAAGACTCTCTGCTCACCTTCACTTTTTAATTCCTCTTTACTCCCGCCTCTGGAACAAAATCCCTCCCTCTCTTCAATCCCACGCCTCCCTCCAGGTCTTTAAAACAGCTGTTCACCACCATCTCTTATCTTCCCCCATCCAAAACCTTTATCTTTTCTACGCCCGTTAATTCACCCCCGACCCACTTTTTTGAAATACCGACTTCTTTCCTGGAAGTCCTAGCAGTGTCCATGTGTTTTTTACCTCTCCCACCCCACCGCCCCTCCTTCCCACGCCTCTTCCCCCAAGCCCTCTCCCTCCTACAGATCTCCCGATGTCCCTGTTCTCTGCTGTTGTACTTGTGTGCTTCCCTCTCTCTCCCCATCTTGTCTCCTGCTCCCTTTATTGTATGTTTTATGTGACTGTTTGTTTTTTTTGTGATTAATGTTAGCTCTTATATGAGCCTCGATCTTGTATACAAAAAATATATATACCTTTCACAGCCACCTTTGACAACAGACGTCCAGATTGTGATGTGAATGAAGTTGCTTCTTAATTTGTGTTTGAGTCCTGTTTGTTTGAGTTTAAGCCTGTCACAAATATATCGTTACATCTTCTTAATTGTGATTGGCAGCAGTCTGAATCTGATGACAACCGGATGTCCAGGACAAGAGCAAACTTAAAGGATTTGAGTTTCTCGGCTTTGTTGATGTGATTGGCTCTCATGAGTGTCAGACCGAATGCTTATGCCCCCCCTTATGCTGTACCACAGCATGACATTCCCAGGGCTTATGTTTGGAGGTGGTTTTCAGATAACGGACTTCCTCGAGGGATTGGGTCCTGCACAGCTGGTGGGACGACAGATGCTCGCATCGTCTTCCATCGGTAAGCCAATTTATTTATAAATCATCTTTTCTTTGTTACCTGTCGTACTAGCTTGTGATTCCTTCGTCACTATATTGCCAGCAATTTATTCACTTCAATGTTTTCAATCTCGTCAGATCTCTAAGGCCAGGTAAACTCAATCCTGCTTAGTACCTGGATGAGAGACCTCAATTGGAGGATGTAGAGGTCAAAGGATGGGAACAGAGATAGGTTATTAGCATGTTCACCACTGAGCTGTTTCGTCATTGCTTTGTTCCCTTTGTGTGGTGTAATCGTGTTGGAAAAGATGCCCGCGACTCTCCTCCTTTCACAAGGCACTGCACACACTCCACCGCGTCGAGCAAAATTGACAAATCAGATGCACGGTGGAAGAAACAGGAGTCCTTTTCCACCTGCATGTATTTTTCCACCTTTTCCACCTGCTTTTCCACCTTTTCCACTTGCAGGAGAATGAGGGGGAATACTTGTCCCGACCAGTTATCCATTGTTCTGACTTTTTTTTGTATACATTGTTGAGGCTTGTGGAAGAGCTAGTACAGTGAGCAGGTCAGGATATAGCAGACAAAAACAAGATGCAAAACGCGCATGCAAAGTGGTGGACAGGTTGGACACAGAAGGAAACTCCAAGGAGGGAAAACTACAAAATTGGAAGGAGGATTTTGGTGGGGTTAACGAGGGTAGAAAAGAACATGGTTTAGGATTGGGGATGATCTGATGTGGTGGTGAACAGCTGTCTTGAAGACCTGGAGGGAAGAATGAGACTAAAGGGGATGTGGAAGTTGATTCCACAGGTGGAAAAAAAATAGAGGAACAAATGAGTGGAGGTGAGCAGTAATCCTGGATTTAGGTAGTTTCACCAGAGAGATGGTGAGAGTGTGAGATTTGCCAGGATTGAAAGGCATATTCCAAGTGTTGGACCAGCTTGTGATTGTTTTAACGTCTGAAAGGAGGGAAGAGGCTGCAACCTGCTGTCATGATAATGGTTTGTATTGAGTTTGGATACTTTCGAATACATGCTACTCAACTGTACTGTCACGCTGGTTTATGTGTCCCTTGGGGTCGACGACGTGACACCTGCCTGTCTGAATGAGGATGTCACGGCATAGGGTGGAGTCATCTGCAAATGGATAAAGAGGATTTTCCTGAGAGTCAAATAGATCATTTATGAAGATCAGGAAAAGGAGTGGGCCCAGAACACTGCCTTGGATCACACCAGCCTTGACAAGGAGAGGAGATCAAAGGAATCTGTTGAGATCCACCCATTGGCTATGAGAGTAGAGGAAGTTGGTAAGCCATGTGTGAGGTTGGCCTTGAATGCCATAGGTAGACACAGTTTGGAGACCAAGGCAGGATGCCAGACAGTATTAAAAGAACGAGATATGTCCAGAGAGATGGCCCTGATGTCATGTCTGACATTGAGGGCCTTCATCCATTGTCCAAGTTGGAACAGAATGTCCAAGGTGGAGTGACCTTGTCTGAAACCAAGTTGGTGATCTGAGATGAGGTTGTTGGAGAAAAGGAAGGAATTAATATCATCTGTGATGATAGATTGATTACATATCCTTGACGATGATTGGAAGTAAGCTGATATGTCTGTAGTTGATGGGATCAGTTTTTGCTCCTTTTTATGTGGTGCAGTCATTTTGGCAGATTTCCAAGCAGATGGAAGATGACCTAGTGCAAATAACAGGGTAAAAAAGGGCAAAGAGAGAATGTGCAAGAACAGTAGAGCAGGATTTTATGTTTTTATGACAAATATTTAAGCAAAAAGACAAATAAAGCAAATGGAAAGTTAAGGGATGGTGAAACAGCGCTGTGTTCCATTACCAAGCAGCTTGTAGAGTGCTCGCCATATAGCTTAAGCACTCAAGCAAGCACTCCAACTGAACGGTTGATAAGGAGTGGCTGGCTTGGCAAGCAATTAGTGATGTATACCACAGCGGAGATCAGGCATTCAATGATGAGTGCCTTATCGTAATTATTTTCATTGAACTCAATGAAGTTTCACTTTAAGCACATTCCTTCATGTTCTCTTCACTCAATATAATTTCCAAGTCGGAGAAAAAGTAACGTTTAATGCTCTGGCAATTTGGAAATACAGAGAAGAAGGGATGAGAGCCTTACTTGCCTAAAGTAAATATGTAAATACACTGAATTATAGGAATCGTTCATTTCTAAACATTTCCAGATTTCACTCCAGATTTTGACATTTATTCACTCCACGAGATATGATCCTCAAATCCAAAATAGTATTTTGATTGTATATGGTACTTGAATTAGTCCATGAGAAGTCATCGAAAATCGGCAAGGCTTCATGAGAAGGCTGAAACAAAATGGCGGAGTATGACCTGTTTTTTATTTTAATTTAATAAGCCTGTCAATTATCTTCAAAAGGGGTGTTTAATATACACAGTGCCTCCAGAAAGTATTCACACCCTTGACTTTTTCACATTTTGTTGTATTGTAGCCTGAATTTAAAATGGCTTAAATGTAGATTTTTTGTCACTAATCTACACATAATAACCCAATAACCCATAATGTCAAAATGGAATTTAAAAATATATTTACGGTTTTCGACCGGTGACAAAATACCTGTGGCACGATATCAGAACCGCTCAGAATCGGGTTAGTCTGCTTGTTAATGGCTCGGGCTTCGGATTGCTAAACCGCTCGGCAATTTCCATCTTGTCCGGGGTCCGAGCAGGAGTTATCTCCCTGCTTCACGGCCAGGGGTAGCACTCAGGTATTTGGGACTTTATTGACCAATCACCCTGGCTACTCCCGACCGGGGAGGAGCGTTATAGCTTCTAGGGTTGGGGGAACGGCCAGCTTAAAAGACAAGGGGATTAACCCCCCCTTGGTAAGGGGAGCGCCGACCCCGGATCCGCAACAATGTATATTTGCAAAATAATTTAAAAATGAAACATAGAAATATCCAATTTACTTAAGTATTTAACCCCCTGAGTCAGTACTTCGTACAAGCGCCTTTCGCAGCGATTACAATGTTGAGTCTTCTTAGGTATGTCTGTATCAGCTTTGCACATCTGGATTTGGGGAGTTTCTCCCATTCGTCCTTGCAGATTTGCTCAAGCTTTATCAAGTTGAATGGGGAGCGTTGGCGAACAGCAATCTTCCAGTCTTTCCACAGATAATCAATGGGATTCAAGTCTGGACCTTGGCTGGGACATTCAAGGACTTTCACATTCTTATTCTGAAAGTCTTTTCTAGTGTTACTTTGGCTGTATGCTTGGTATCAATGTCCTATTGGAATGTAAATCTTCGCCACAGTCTAAGATCTTTTGCATTCAGAAGCAGGTTCTCCTCAAGGATTTGCCTGCATTTGGCTCCATTCATTGTTCCCTCAGTCTTGTTCCCTTAGTCTCACAGTCCCTGCCACTGAAAAGCATCCCCATAGCATGATGCTACCACCACCATTGTTTCACAGTAGGGATGGTGTTAGATGGGTAATGAGCTGTGCTGGGTGATGAACTTTGCATTCAGGCCAAAGAGTTCAATTTTCATCTCATCAGACCACAGAATATTTTGCCTCATGCTCTCAGATTCCTTGACGTGACTTTTTGCAAACTCCAGGCATGCCGTTATGTGCATTTTTCTCAGGAGTGAATTCCGTAAGACCACTATCCCATAACGTCTAGATTTGTGAAGTGCTGCAGAGACTGTTGTCTTTCCGGCAGGTTGTGCCATCTCAGCCAAGGAACTCTGTAGTTCTGTCAGAGTGGTCATTGGGTTCTTTGTCACCTCTCTGACCCAGGTCCTTGCCTGATTGCTCAGTTTGGATGGATGGCCATCTCTGGGTAGTTCCATATTCTTTACGTTTCCTCATGATGGAGCTCACTGTGCTCTTGGAATCTTTCAACACTCTAAAAAATGTTGTGTACCCTTCCTCAGATCAATGCCTCCTCACAATTATATCTCAAGGTTCTACAGACAGTTCCTTGGACTTCATGGTAGAGTTTCTGCTCTCACATGCACTGTCAACCTAATAACCTGTTGTAGAAGGGTGTGTTTCTTTCTAAATCATGTCCAATCAATTTAATTGGCCACAGGTGTACTCCAATAAAGTTCTAGAGAGATCTAAATGACTATTGAAGGAAATTGGATGCACCTGAGCTGAATTTGGAGTGTCATGGCAAAGGGGTTGAATACTTATTGACTCAAGATATTTCAGCTTTTCATTTTTAATTATTTTGTAAGAAGATCTAAAAAAAAATTCCACTTTGACATTATGGGTGAGGTATTGTGTGTAGATCAGCGACAAAAAAATCTCAATTTAATCCATTTTAAATTCAGGTTGTAACAACAAAATGTGAAAAAAATCAAGGGGTGTGAATACTTCTGAACACACTGTGTGTGTGCATATATATATGTATATATGCGTCTTTATCCAAGCCAATTGAATCTGGATTACCGATTTAACAGCCGTGGCCAAATTGTAGAATTTGGAATGATCTTGACTTCAGTCCGATAAGCTCCAGAGCATGCTCACAATGTCAGTCGGTAGCTGGTGAATAGCCGGGAAAGCTGCATTCGGAGATCTGTGGTGTTCATGCTTCATGCTCCCAGACGGTCTGCGAGAGTCGCTCCTGAGAGACCGACCATTTTAGCAGTGACATTCCAATTTGGTGTATGCCATACTTCAAAGGTGGTTGTAAGCCAATTTTCCCATCGACATTTATATCGTGAGAATTGAAGATCCTATGGTGCAATCTCCAAATGAATCGGAGATTGTTAGATTCAGTTGATTGCAAGAAGGGGTTAGTGCATATAATATTAATAAATTGGGGGGATTAAAATGGATGGGATATGATACAAATCAGCATAGGCCAAATGGCCTCTCCTTGCGTCTTGGTTTCCTTCTCCTGAGGATCCTTTTTATTTGTAAAACTATTTTCTCCAATCAGGAACTCGATTGGGAATTTGTCACAGCTTAATTGCAGGAACTTTATCATCATGCTCAGCCAGTTCAATCAGCCGAGCATCATGAAAATGACCCCTTGAGTGAACTTGTCCTATCCCATCTTTTATTTGGTGGGCATGATTTGCAATAATTTGCTGTATTTTTTTAGTTCTGAGCACTCCAGCTGCAGAATGTAGTTGGAATGTTTTCTCATTTTCACGGCTTGCTTTCATATTTTCTTTCGCAGGAGAGATCCAGATCAGCATAATCGACCGGAAGGGGCAACTTGAGGTCGAGGTGATACGAGCAAAATGCCTTTTGGCAAAACAATCATCAAAATCGCTTCCAGGTTGGACCTTTAAGTCAAGCCGGCCATGTGGTGACGTTAAAGCTGCTCTCAACCTTTCGAGTTGAACATGGAAATAAATGCCACAAATGTAGTAGGCGGTTAAATTCGTGTACTTTTGTAAGTTGGACCCTTCTTTTGTACTTTTGGACCTTCGTGTACTTTTGTAAAAGTAGAATGACATTTCTATTTTTACCCTTCTGTTTCCTCTCCATCAGTAATTTGTCTCCATATCTTCCTTTTCATTTTCGCATTTTATTGTATGCAAACTTGAGGCTCATGCTATAGCAAGTTGACAAAGGGGTTAAAAGGCAATGTAATTACAGTGTGGCCACAGTTTGATATCATAAGCCAGGGATAAGCAAACAACAAAGGGAACGGAGGGGATGAAACACGTTCACATGCAAGCAAGAGGATTAGGTGAAGTAGGGGCGACATGAGATGGTGGCGCACCACCTGCTTGAAGCCCTGGAGGAAAGAGTGCAATTGAACAATCTCCAGAAAGCATCTCAATAAACGGGAGTAAAGAGGAACAAAAGAGTGGAGTTGTGTGTAAAGCAGATTTGAGGAGTTTAACAAGGACGGGGTTACTGGAAGAAGACATTATCTTGGAGAATCTAGGGAGGATCCTGGCACTGAGGGAGCAGAGGGACCGAGACTGGAAGAGAAGCGGTAAAAAAACAAAAAAAACAAAGGCGACTGACCTGCCTGTGATGTGAGAGCAAAAGGCCTGGTTTACAATTCTCATCAACATTCCTTACAATTCAACTCGTTGAAAAGCTGGCTTTGAGACTTCATGAATCATATTGACCTGTTCTGTGAGCATGGGTGGTTTTAAAAGTTCGCGCGATAAATTTTGAATCTCATCAAACAAAGCAACAGCCACATTATGTTGAGCCCATAGCTGAATTCCATTTACTCTGATTTAAATGTTATAGTTGTACACCGCTTCTTTCCTATTCCATCTCCAGGTGCTGCATGACATCATTGCTGGGCACTGAAGGGGCCCGGCAATGACGCGCACTGAAAGGGAGTACTCAGTTTTCACTCCGTTTGCTTGTTTTTGGTTCACGAGTTATCAAGTGACCACTATATTCGTCATGTGTGTGCGTCTGTGTGTGTGTGTGTGTGTGTGTGTGTGTGTGTGTGTCCGCAGCATAACTACCTGATGATATCATCCGATCTTGATGAAACTTGGGTGGGAGGTTGATATCATAATCTAGTTTTGTCCTGCCTCGAGTGGGCGTATTGCGCCCATTGTGGGCGGAGCCACGCCTGAAAAAGATGTATTTTTAGGGGGTAATCGAGTTCAAGCTACATCTTCTCCGAGGGGTTTTGTGGAATCTGACAGGGGTTTCGATATTTGGTTAGGCCAATGTCATGTGTCTAGCCCCACGGAGCTCGATTTTTCATTTTCGCCCCGAGGTCAAGGTCACAAGGTCACGAAATTTAGAAAAGTCGATTTTTGATGGTTTTATTACATTGTTCGCTTCCTGATAGGGTGAAATGTCGTACATGATTTTATATTATCACATTCATAATGAAATACAAGTTTTCCAACAAATTTCAGAATCTTTGACCTTTGAAGGTCACAAAAGTCAAATTTTCAAAGTTGTCGGAATCGAACCAAATTTTCGGTATTGTGTAGCTAACTAAGCTCATAACTGATTATACATTATTTTCTATCTCATTTCAAGGTCAGTAACCTTCGTTTTGACATTTCAATGTCACAAAGGTCAAATTTTCAAAGTTGTCGGAATCAAACCGAATTTTCGGTATTGTGTAGCTAACTAGTCTCATAACAGATAATACATTCCTATTTATATATTTTCAATGTCGGTTTTGACTTTTAAAGGTCACAAAGGACGGCCATTTCAAAGTCGTCCGTTCTTTGTCATTGAATACCGCTCGCTCATGAACCATCGTCGTCTCCTGACTTGTCTTTCTTGTTTTCTTGTTTTCTTGTTTTCTTTCTTGTTTTCTTGTTTTCTTGTTTTCTTGTTTTCTTTCTTGTTTTCTTGTTTGTCCAGGCGATATATCAGCCATCCTTTGAGCTAGAAAGATGAAATTTGAGCACAATAGTGAGTAAGTACTTTGTCAAAAACGGTATTTATATTTTTTGATTAATCAATTAATTGATTTATTATTTAATTGTTCGATTCATGACTTATTTAATTACTTTTCAAAAACTTACAGCTTCGGATGAAACAGTGGTGGTTTAGGTATTCTATTAGCCAATTTATTAAGAAATTAATTATTTTACGATTATTATTTATTTATTTCAATTACGAAATTGATCACTTATTGTACATCGCTCCCTCCCAATTTCATCTCCATGTGCTGCATTGCAGCAATACCGTGGCGGGGGAAGGAGGGGTGGGAGTGGGGAGTACATGGTATCAAGCAAGCAAATGAACACTACTAGGAATTTCAGGAAAGAAGCACTAACACCTGTTCTAACCTACACTAACACCTGGACCACGCTAATTTGGCATACTAGCGAATTCATACCCCTTCAAATGTAGCAGTATTTGATGGCAATGTGGAGGCTGGTACAGTACAAACATCTGGGTAATATTGATGGTATGCACTTAGCTGGTTGCAGCCTCGAGGTAATGTGCTACCAATGCCGAGTCATCTGCATAAATGAGGTCGCGCACACACACGCAGCGGCATTTGTACTTATGTAAATATATGTAATTTCAAATTAGAAAAATGTGTATGTATTTTTTGACATGCGCCTTATTTCACCTTTTTAGGTGTGTTTTGGATAAATAAATAAAATTGGTGTACACAGAGTCAAGGCTCGTGTACACATTACACACGAGAACATGCACGGATCCATAAAACAAACAATAAATAAAGGGAGCGAGAGACAAGAGGAGGAGAGAGAGGAAAGCATACAGCACAACAACAGTAGAGAACAGGGACGTCGGTAGATCTGTGGAAGGGAGAGGGCCGGTGGCGAGGGAGGGAGGGGTGGAAGAGTGGCGGGGGGGGGGGTACATGGTATCAAGCAAATGAACACTACTAGGAATTTCAGGAAAGAAGTTGGAGATTGAAAGAGGTGGATTTGGGGTGAATTAACGGGGGTAGAAAAGATCAAGGTTTTGGATGGGGGAAGATAAGAGATGGTGGTGAACAGCTGTTTTAAAGACCTGGAGGGAGGAGTGGGATTGAAGAGAGTGAGGGAGTTTGTTCCAGAGGCGGGAGAAAAGAGGAATGAAAGAGTGAAGGTGAATGGAGAGTCTTGATTTACGGATAGACAAAGTAAAGTGAGAGTGTGAGATCTGTCAGGATTTGAAGACATAAGATTCTAAGAATCTTGATCATGGAATGCTCAGTTATGTTTTTGTGGATGTCGGCGGTAAAGGGTCCAAAATTATGCCACTTGGCATACGTAAAGGTCGATTGCCACCAAAACAAAATAATCTCTGACTTTGCCTTTCGTCATCATTAAACATCAATCAAATGGAGGATAAAATTATGCAAATAACTCTCTGCAGTTATGATCATTTATTTTTGCCCCATTTCCCCCACTTTTCCATCCAGAGAATCCTTTGTCCCTTTCCCATTAGTTGTCCCCTTTTCTTCCCATGGAGGGGTGAGGGTTATGAGACCATGGCACATCCTCTAGTTTTGAACCATGCATTGCTTTTAGTTTAAGAGTGCATTGCTGTTGAGGATCATTGTTTAATGAGTACTGATGTTATATTGCACTTGATGTATATTTACCTCCGCGACCAAAGATGGATGGAGGTTATGTTTTCACACCTGTCTGTCTGTCCGCTTGTGAACAAACTTTATCAAAAATTTGTGGACGGATTCGGACGAAATTTGGCAGAGATGTAGCGTATTTAACAAGGACGAAATGATTAGATTTTGGTGAAGATCTGGATTCGGATCCGGCTACTAGAATTTTTTAATTGATTCTTCACCATTGGGAGATAGGGCCAAAAACGATACATAGCAGGATATCTCAAACGGTTGTGGACGGATTTGGACGAAACTTGTTGGACCGATTGGGAGTCTGACGAGGAAGATTCGATTCGATTTTGGTGAAGATCTGAATATGGATTCGGATATGAGAATTATTTAATTTATAACGGGTATTCTTCACCATTGGGAGATTGGGCCAAAAACGATACATAGCAGGACATCTCAAAAGGTTATGGATGGATTTGGACGAAACTTGTTGGACAGTTTGTCTGTGTGACAAGGAAGAATCGATGCAATTCTGGTGAAGATCCGGATCCAGCTAGTATAATTTTTTTTTTCGTTAATCTTCACCATTGAGTGTTTTGGGCAGTTTTGTCCCTTTCCCATTAGTTGTCCCCTTTTTGGTTTTGGGCAGTAACTAACTTTCTTTCACTGGACAGAGTAAAACAAAGAAATTTGAGGGTTAAATAATGCATCATCAATTATTTGAGGCTTCACAGAAGCCGGTAGGGACTGTGGGTGTAATGGTGGATGCTCTGTGTTTCGGGCAGCTCCTTACGTGAAGGTGTACCTGCTGGAAAAAGGCATGGTGATTGCCAAGAAGAAGACCAAAATAGCACGGAAGACACTTGATCCCCTGTATCAGCAACAACTGGTGTTTGACGAAGGGCCTCAAGGGAAGATTCTGCAGGTGAGTTTCAGATTCACACACACACACACACACATACACACAAACACACACACATACACACATACACACAAACACACACATAGGACCTTCCTCCCTAACCCCCTCCTCTCTCTCTCTCTCTCTCTCTCTCTCTCTCACTCCTCTTTCTCTCCTCCTCCACTCTCTCTCTCTCCCTCCTCTTTCTCTAACTTCCCTCTTTCTCCTTCCTCCCCACTCTCTCCCCACCTCCCGTCTCCTCTCCTCCCCCCCAGTCCCTCACTCACCTCCCTCTAACCCCCCACTCGACTCTCCACCCCCCTCATTCCCCTCTCTACCCCACTCCCCTCTCTCTTCCTCCCTCTTTCCTGTAGCCTCCCCTGCCCCCCTCTCTCCCTATCCTCCCATCACCACCATCTTCTCCTCCACCTCCCTCACCCTATATGTCTGCTCTATCCTTTTTAAATGTTGCGCATCAAACAAGGACACAACATGCACCATATTTAAGATGTTTCACAGAAGTCATTCCTTTCTGGGATTTGAAGTGATGGGATGTATATTTGTGTGTGTGTGTGTGTGTGTGTGTGTGTGTGTGTGTGTGTGTGTGTGCGTGTATGATATATATACACACATACACACAAACACACACACATGACCTTCAGAAAGTATTTACACCCTTTGTGACGTTTTTCACATTCTGTTGTCACAGCCTGGATTTAAATTGGATTGAATTGAGATTTTTTTGTCACCTGTCTACGCATTATACCCCATAATGTCGAAGTGAAAACGTGTTTTTAGAAATTTAACAAACTTGTGTAGCTTTTATTGGTTGTTTTGTGCAGCTTTCTTCGGCTATACAAACATGGGAGGAGTTAATTTATGTAAATGTAATCATATATATGTGGGGTAATTTTTTTCTACAACCTGTAAAATCTTTATTTTATTTCAATTTAATTACATACTGAACTTGAACACTGTAGAACACAATGCTCCTTTTTGGCACTTTTAAAACCCTTCTGTTTTGCAGTACTTGGAAAAAATATTTCCGCATTTTACGTCATTACTACCAATCAAATTTGCTGCTCGTAGATCTGGCCCATGTCCTTGTTTCTCAAGACATTGGCGGGGGGGGGGGGCATGGGGGGGGGGATGTGCTATATGAACTCTCTACTTGGTCATGTTGTTTAAGTCGATTGCGTGCAGCATATTGAACTGCGCGTATTCAAGGTTATTGATAAGATTGTAATTTTAGCTCACTATTATCCTTTTTAAAAAATTCAGTCGATATTTGAGGTTAATGCTTAATTAACTGTCTGCCATCTACCCAATGAAGTGTAAATAAATATCCTCATGTCAATTGAACTCCAAAATCGATTTCATTCAGGGTTTAATAACGGGTGTCAAGTTGATATGTGCTCATCCCATAATAGAATACATTTACTCTATCCTAAAGGAGATTTCACTACTCACAAACCGTCAATCTATGTTCGCAAAAGATGCTTCAATTTCCTATACTAGGGCATGCCCGTACTATATCTATATCTAAAATTATATCCCCCCCCTCTATTTACATGAAATGGTTTGGTCCAAAGCGAACGGCTTGCGAGTGGTGACAATCCCCCCCCCCTCTATTTACATGCAATGGTTTGGTCCAAAGCGAACGGCTTCCGGAGTTTGGTAAAGAAATCGCCATCGCGTGCACAAACGCGCAGGAAAGCGAATGAAACGCAAATTCGTTTTTATTAGTTGTAAAACATAGTTTAACGCCAACATAGTTTGCAAACGTGAAATAAATGAATACGCTCTCAAATGTGCCATCCGAGGCAGAGTGTGCCCGCCACGTTCGGCACACGCGATCGTTCGCTGCTCTCTGATTGGTTGAATCGTTTTTTGGACATAGCTCGGTAAGTAATTGTCCGATTAATATGAAACCTTGAAAAGGCACATCCTCGGGTCCCCAGCAATATACCTGGCAAGTTAAAAGTATATCGGACCCGTGGTTGTCGAGAAACAGCGGTCACAGACAAACGTACAGACAGAGATTACTGGAATTATAGATATAGATATATATATATATATATATATATATATATATATATATATATATATATATATATATATATGTGTGTGTGTGTGTGTGTGTGTGCAGACGCATTCATGTCATCATTGGACAGGAAAGAACTCTGGTCAATTTTCAATTCTCTCTGCACGCAAGGCTATGAGCAGTAACTTTTTCCCTCCTGTTAATGAGGAACACCAATCAAGATCTTGATTATTGGTAGTGGCATCATTTGAGGCGAAACTAAGCTTTGGCCATCGTGGTCTATTTTATATAGGATTAAAACGCTTTAATTTTGTGTCACTCCTTATTGATGATGGAGGCACCTATGACGTCATGTCGAATGACCAACTCTTGCAAACTCGATTCCCCCATCTGTAGGCCATTTAACTTCTTGACACTTGTGATGATCTGGAGATTCAGCAAAATCCATTCCACATTTGCAGATTCACGTCATAGTAAGAGCTCACAGTTGGGTCATGTAAAGAGCTCACGTCTAATTTGTCATGGGCAGATTCAATTCCTGGAGGAAGGATATTCATAATTGATAAAGGGAACATGAACCTTGTGTTCGCTTAACACATAAGGTGGCTGGCTTGAGATCTTAGGGTTCTGAGTTAGAGCCCCTCACTCTGTCATGCCATCGAATTAACACCAGGTGGGTTTACTCGGCCTGTCATCCTTCGAGATCAGCAAAATGGGTACCAGCGGACTGGTAAGAGAGGGCATTGCATAAGTGGCACAGCCGCGCCTCCTTGAAATGATGCAACCAGCAGCCACAAACTGCACATGAACCACCAGAGAGGGAACTAAAAACACAGGAAGTGGTTATTTAGTCTAAAATGCTTGTCAGGTCCGAGTTTAGTCTGGATCATTATGACATACAGGGATTTGGGAGATTTAGCAATGGATATTTTATTTGTTCATTTATTTTGTTCTTAATTGTTTTATTACGCCAAACCTTTTCCAATTATTAGTCGCCATTGGACTTAGTCCGAAAAGGGGGCTTATGGAGGGTCTCGTCCATCTGCCGCAACCATATCTTGGAGATGTATGGACCGATTTTGTTCATACTTGGCAGAAAGGCAAGACATGATGGCATCCACATGCACATAATTTTATTTCGCAATGCGATCAAAGATAACTGACTGGCGGCCATTTTAGTTTTTATAAACCCGATGTTGAACATGTCCTCAACCCTTTCTCGGACATGCATTTACTGATGTTGTTCAAACTTGGCACACAGATAATGAATGATGGATTTCATGTGCACGTCATTTATTTTCGAGATCAGATCCAAGATGGCTAACTGGCGGCCATTTTTTTCCCTTAAACTTGTCCCAAGCCATGTCTTGAACATGCATGGACCGATTTTGTACAAACTTGACCTGGAAATACAATACATGAGAGTATGCATATGCATAAGACTTTGTTTTGTAATCCGACCAAAGATGGCCGACCGGCGGTCTTGAATTCTGTACAGCAAAATTACAAAAAACACAAAAAAAATTATGCCTTTTTCTTCTTGTTATATCTTTAATTTGGTCAGGTGAGCAAAACTATGCTCTGAACACCTGATAAATCTCTAGGTCATACCATGGTATTGGCTCGATAGTTTGGTCTCGAGGCAGATAATTGTTAATTCTCCTAATATACAACTTGACATTGATGCCACACTATCTCACAGGTGCTCTCTCTGTCTGTCTGTCTGTCTGTCTGTCTCTCTCTCTCTCTCTCTCTCTCTCTCTCTCTCTCTCTCTCTCTCTCTCTCTCTCTCTCTCTCTCTCTTCAATCTGCCCCTCCCCCTTCCTTCTTGAATACTGTATTCCCCTTTCTCTCTCTTGCTTTCCCTCTCTATCTTTGATGTACCATACTCTTCAGAGCTCCCGGGCCACTGAAGCAGCTTCCTGAGCAAGGATAATGCTAGTGGGTGGTTTGCCATTGCCTTTCCAGTTGTAGTTAAGGCAGAAATTTAGAATTTGGCTATGGTGCCGACGATCTTGCCTACTTCTTTGTGAAGGACACCATTGGGTCTTTAACATCCACCAAATAATTCTGGCATGTGGGCCACCTGTTTTAGCGTCCATCCAAGGGGGTTCGGCACACTCGTTGATGACTCACTCTGCCTGTGAAAACATCAGGATGACAGTTCATAGCTGGGTCGGGATTCAAACTCGGGCTGGACAGCTTGGAGGCAAGTGTGCATACCTCCAGGCCATCCTGTCAGCCAATTCTCCTTTTCGAAGAAGATGCTATTTAATGTGTAAATTTAAATGATGTAAATTTAAATTGTCTGCTTTGAAGACCCGGGTCTAAAATACTGGGTCCTGTCTAGTTTGAGTAAACTGTTTGAAATATTTTGAAATGTGAAAGGAGAAAAGGGACACACTTCTAATACAGATGATATCACATCCAAAGGTGTATTGAGCAGTTATCCGGTAAAGGTAGTAGTTGTAGTGATGGTGGATCATTTCAAAAGGGCAATAAATCAGTAAATGGAGGCTGACAGGATATAGCTGGCTTGGACATATAGTTAATAAGGTTATTTTGACCCTTGTACTTGACATCTTGTCTCCCTTGTCTTCCATCAATGCTGCTTTGTCTGCCGATCATCATCTTGTCTGTTGATCCTCCACACATTGTCTGCCACTTAATGTTATCAACCTGATTACACGATTGATGCTAACCAAGCTTAATCACACTTCTAGGTGATCGTGTGGGGAGACTATGGCCGCATGGACCACAAGAGCTTCATGGGAGCAGCACGTGTGCTGTTGGAGGAGCTAGATCTCTCCAACATGGTCATCGGTTGGTACAAACTTTTCCCAGTTTCATCTCTGGCTGACACCACATTGACACCGCTGACCCGTGGGACTTCACAGACCTCTCTGGAGAGCACGTCATCCATTGCCCGAATGTAGCAGAGGGCGTTTCTGTTTGTTGGAATGACAACCTGAAGGGAAGTAGAGACCATGTCAGAACCATAAATGCTGGTTCTCCTTTCATGTTTGGTGGACCTGCTATTAGACGATATAGCAGGTCTGTCACCGTCAGATACTCCAGGCTTCAACTCGATCTACTCCACACAACCTACAATCAAGTCAGGTTGCTGAATGATGTGCATTTCCTTTGCAGAAGGCGCTGGAGGGAATTGGAAGGGGGAGGGTTGGAGTGGAGGAGGAGGAGGAACTGGAAAAGGTGAAATGAGGGGAGGGGGTGATAGGTAGGGGGTGAGCACGGCAGGGCGGTCCAGGAGACTATAAATGTAATTCATAAGCACTTGTCATTTACAATGTGGAATAACATGACAATAATGAATATTAAGCTTTAAATTTGAGAAATATTTGTGTTAAAGCAATAAGCCAACACATTGCTTATTCCTGATTGTTTTGTTTTTTGGCTCAATACAAATCAAAGTAATGTGTACATATATATGTATTTCAGGTTAAGGTTTTAAAGAAGCTGGAGCGCTTTTTGACATTTGAGTTTTATTGAGGTTGGGTAGGGACGTTGGAAAATGCGTTTACAATATATGGGAATGCCATTTCATTTCTACATTCCTGAACAAAGTGTAAGGTTAAACTATGCACAGCTGTATGCATCTTTATTTGTTTTGTATGTGCGTTTTTATTGCCATTCTTTGGAAGAAAAAAACGTCCTCCGAGCAGCAGTATTGGCTCTGCAGCTTATTTCAAGTTAAGCCAGTTCTGTAATGCCAAAAATACGAAGGTTGTGTGCTGTGCATGTGCTTTTGGAAGAGCCACCTGCAGGGGTCGTGCATTTCGCTTTGAGGGGCCTCCCGTAGCTGAGTACGCTGGTCCGTGCCCGCTTTGGTCTGTGCCCGCTCTCCCCATCCCAATGCCCTCCCGGGCGGTGTCCAGACATCACGTGGCAACTTTGGGGATCAATTTAACGTTAAAATGTCAGTGAAACTTCCAAGTACATCGAGCGCCAAGGCGTACAAGGCTCAGAGCGTTTAAAGGGTTAAATGTGGGCGAACGTCCAAGCACATCGAGCATGTCTGTGTGTGAGGCTCTGTGTGTTGAAACGTTTAAATGTTGGTGAAACTTCCGAGCACGTTGAGCATGTCGGTATGCGAGTCTCAGCGCATTTAAACGTTTAAAGTGGACGTCGGTGAAATTTCCAAGCACATGAGTGTCGGGGCTCCCCAGAGTACTTAAATGTTCGAGAAACTTCCAAGCACATCAATTGTAGAGGCATGCGAGGCTCACAGCGTGTTCAAAAGTTTGAATGTTGATAAAACTTTCAAGCACGTGGAGCATAGAGGTCTGCGGGACGTTCTTATGCTGTGAGAATGTTTACTGGTGATGCAAACTTTCCTTCATTTTTACCAATAATTTCAAATAACTGTCAAGGCCAAAAATTCGTTTCTTTCCTCCTTTAATTTCCTTCCCCTTGCTCGTTTCCATATCCAGGGCACCGTTCGTTTTTGGATATCAAAATATTCCTTCACGATATTTAAGGCACCGAGTGTCGATTCCATGTATGATATGGATTCATTTTTATCCTGCGCACACAATAGGAGTATTTTTGCATGCTCGGACCTCGGAGGCCGGAAACGCGTTTTTGCAACACTGACATGTAAGCAGTGCATGCCATGCCGTCCAGTTCCTCTCTCGTGTAAATATCCATCAGCCTCTGAAAGTACAGGTGAAATGAGGTGTGCGCATCATCTTCATCGTCCTCCAGCATCGCACAGCAATGAGGTTTCCTTGCTGAGCGTTTATCTTCTCCCGTTCTGTTCTTTCTCCAACATTGGTTTACACAAAATGACGCAATATTTGTACATCAACTTTACCCGTTGCATGTCATTTGCACTCAATTAAACTTGAATATACTCAAATTTGTTAAGTTATTTCTTCTTCTTTTTTTTTTGACTTTACCAATTATTTATTATTTTGACTTCTGCAAGGTCAAAATGTGTAAATTGATGCATGTTTTGCATTGATGTGAATGTAAAATTGTCTTTGTTTGAAGCATTATTGTATACATTTGTATTTAATTATATGGCAAACATTTTTTTTTCCTTTTTTCTTTTTACGATGGATCCTTCAAAACCGGCTTTCCTCATTTTGCCAAGGAAAGGCGCATTTGCAGGAAAGGTTCGAAGTCTCGGACCTATGGGACTTGGGCATCTTACTGCCATTTTAAATGGATCTCAGACTTAGGCCTAATTACGAACCCTGAGCACGTCTTTCTTAAGTGTTCCATTGCGTTTTCATCCCTCGTCTCGTCTGGACGCGATTTTTGTAAACATTCGTGTTTTCGAACCCTGCACAAATGACGTATGTAACTGGCAATGTTATTTTTGGAATAATAAATGACAAAACCCATGCAATTCGTGCTCAATAAGTTGAGGTTATTAACCGCTGGCTTTTAATATGCCATTGTGTACAGGGACATGGAGTTTCCTCCAGTCTGTGTCTGGGGTTGGGGCCTGAGGGGTTCAGCAGCACACGAGTTGTTGGAGCTCCTCTTCCGCCCACCTGTAATGCACGCCCGATAGTCGTGCAGGGTTTGTGCTTGTTCGTGCGGAGATTTGCATATTTTCTACGTCACACCAGTGGTTACGTCATGTGTCGAAGAGGCTTGTGAATTAAACTCCATGTGGCTCGTGCGTGTGCGGAAAAGGACCGCGCGTGTTAATGAAGAGTTACAAGTGGCATTATCTTGTACTGTTTGGAAATAAAAATGGCTTTTTACAGTGCCAACTTTCTATAGAGTTTCTTTTTCAAATTGCCAACCTGTGCTAGCCAGCACGAACACTCATATTGCTGCTTCTTTGTATTCCCAGTAAATTACCTGCAAATTTGTCGTGGTCAATAAATCTCCGACTTTACGAGTATAATGAGTTGAAAATGTTTGGGAGAAATCATTTAGTCAGGTTAAGTAAAACAAATATTTTGTAATTTTTCACCAACCCTATTGTTTTTGTTTAAAACCCAAATTTTTAGTTTTTTTTTTCGTTTTTTTTGAGACACCGACTGACTCTAAAATATAGAATTACATTTACTAGTGGGGCCATCCGTGGGAATCCCACGGGAATGGAGGTGTATCGTTGCGATCGGTGCAGCCGTTTTTGCGGTACCCGGGACAATAACGTTAGGCGGGAGTCCAAACGTGAAAATGCTGCAGACCAAAGCTGAAATTGGAAAAACAACATAACCTATTTTACTCCAGGGCTAATGGCTCCTCCAGCAATATAACCCCTCCAGGAGGTCCCAGGATTACGCACCCAAAATTTCATTGCGATGAGTTCAGCCGTTTTTGCGGTACCTGGGAACGGATGAACAGACAGATGGACGGACATTTGGTGAATTATAGTAAGATAGTCTCCAAAACGAAACTTGGTGGATAGGTTGAGTGTGCGATAAGGATGAACCGATTTGATTTTGGTGAAGATCCGGATCCGGAAACTAGAATTTTGTAAGTGATTCTTCACCATTGGGAGATAGGGCCAAAAACTGTATAAAGCACGATATCTCAAAAAAGTTAGACTGGTGATGACAAAACTTGGTGGATGAGTTGTGTAGGTGACGAGAACAAGCCGATTAGAGTTTGGTTCAGTTCAGGATGCAAATCCGGCCTATCAGTGGGATACAAAGCGTAAACTGTTCAACCTGTCGGAGGTATGCGCTCCATCGGGTGCCATTCTAGTATGAAGGAATGATCCGTTGGGGCCTATGCCCTGAAGATGGCAAACTACAAAATATTTTGTCACTTGCTTGCACTTCATCAAGATCGAACGTGCTTACACCTTTCCTTCATAAACCCATTGTAATGTAATAAGTTTAAGATCGGAGATCTCGCGAGATCACGGCGAGGGCACGTCTTTTCGAAGCTGCTCCATGCGCTCACGCTTTCGAAGCTAAGTGATATTTCTCAATTGTGTTTTTGTCAAGACTGTATCTATCTTTCGGTGTATGTACCTGTAGCGTATCTTTTGGAAAATTTTCGGTGCTAATTTTTCGTACATGTATACACAATCGTCGGTTAATGGTATCGAGTATTCTGCGGCCTAGTACTCGTAGGCTTAGACTACCGTACCGTCTCCGACCTTGTGGTTTGTTTTTCTCTCAGCGATTCGTCGAATGCGCTGAAATTATTTTCGTTCTCTGTTTCGTACCAGTCGTTCACCCCGTACCTCCTTGTTTAATATCTGTACTCACAAAAAAAAAAAAAAAAAAAACCCCCAAAAAAAACATTTCCTTCCCAGGTCTTATTCGTTTATTTGTTGTTCTTTTTGTTCGTTCGTTCTTCGTTCGCGATCACGCGGTTAGAAATGTATAATCTCTCCCCTGAACAACTATTTTCTCTAATATATCATAACACCCTTTTCTTCTTTTCCTACAAAAGGATGCTTTCGTCTTGCTCACCAAATCTATTCATTCCAAAAAATATATATAATACCATCTCTTACAGTTCCTCCTTTCTACATTCCCTAAACTATCCAGAACTCCACCCCTCCTCCAGTGTCCTCAAACGTATTTTTGACTCGAAGGTCTCAAACTCATTTTGCAAAAAATGTTCGTTTCCCATGAATCGTCCACTTTTCAAAATCCAATCTCACCCCTCCCCTCCAAATCCTCCCCATCACCCATCCCTTTCAAATCTCCCCCCTTGCCCCTTCCCTCCCCTCCCTCCTAAACTCCTCCCACACCCCTCCCCTCCGAGACTCTCCCTCGCTCCTCCCCTCCTAGACTCCCCTCTCACCCCTCCTCCTCAAAGCATCCTCCCTGCTTCTTCCTCCTTCCAACTTTCACCTTCATCTCCCCAAACCTTCTGCCTTGCTCTTCCCCCTCCTCAAATAACACCTCACTGTGCCTCACCCAATCTCCATCAAACCTTTTGTCCGCCCCATTCTTCCCTTTCTCCAAGCTATTCTGAAATCTCTGACACACCTTCAACAGCTCTCCCTACCTCTTCCTCCTCTTCCACATCTTACCCTACCCCTCCCCCCCTCTGTTCTGGACCCGATGCTCCCCCTTCCTCTTCATTAACGGTATGGACCTCAAACATCCGGGGCCTTCGCTCAAACTTGACTGACCTCTCCATACAGGTTGCTTCTGACAAACCAGATGTGATCTGCTTAACAGAAACTTTCCTCCTTCATGATGTCTCTGATGCCTTGGTATCTCTCCCAGGTTACTCCCTCCTCCGGTATGATAGACCTGAGCCTCGTCCTGGAGGTGGGGTTGCTATCTTTATAAAAAACTCTCTTCCTCACTCGCCCTCCACTGCCCTCTCTCCACCTCACCCCCAGGAATACCTTTGGCTACGGCTTCCCCTTCGCTCCCACCTTTTGTTCATATGTGTGTTGTACCGTCCACCAATCAGCGATGACTCCATCTACATCTCACTGTCTGATAATATGGACCAACTTCTATCTACCCATCCCAACTCTCTCTTCCTCATATGTGGTGATTTCAATTGTCACCATGCCAGTTGGCTGGGTGTGGGTACCTCTCTCACCAGCCATGGCTCTTCAGCAAAGGACTTCTGCGACTCACTGGGACTGACACAATCTGTCAATTTCCCGACCCGGATCTCAGTCAACGGAGCATCTTCTCTTCTGGATTTGGTTATGACAAACTTCCCTGAAAATGTCTGCTGCTCTTCTTCTGCTCCAATCGGCTCATCTGATCATGTGCTTGTCAAAGTGGACATCTCTCTGACCATTCTCAAAGAGCCTCCTCAGCGTCGACGAGTCTGGCATTTCACTCAGGCCAACTGGCACGGTCTTCAAGCAGCCATCAATCATCTGGACTGGTCTCCCATCTCTACCGCCTCTGACATCAACTCATCCTGGGAATTCTTTCAAAGTAAATTGCTCTCTCTCATGCACAGATTTATACCATCTCGTCTTCAGTTGTCATACCCTTCCTCCCGTCCATGGTACACGGAATCTTGTGGTGAGGCTGTTGCCCTGAAACAACTTGCTTTCGTCTCCTGGAAAGCAAATCCAACGGAAGGAAATCTCATTTCCTTTCACAAAGCCCGAAACAAGTGTGTGTCCACCCTCAGGAGAGCCAGGAAACAATATCTCACCATTCTCAAGACCGAACTCTCTTATCTGTCTCCCTCTTCCAAATCAAGGTGGCGTCTGGTCAAATCTGTTTCTGGGGTTTTGTTCCCCCTCCATCGCCTCCCTCACCTCAAACGGCTTAACGGCTGACTCCGCACATGAAAAAGCTGAATGCCTCAACTCTGTGTTTGCCTCTAAATCTTGTGTCCCAAACCCATCCCTCTCTGTACCCACCGTACCCAGTCGTACCCAGCTGCTCCTGGACTCTGTGTCCTTTCCTCCTGACAAGGTGGAAAAGTTTCTGTCAACCCTCGACTCTGATTCTGCAACTGGTCCTGACGGCATCAGCCCACGGGTCCTAAAATCATGTTCTTCTGCTCTTTCACTCCCTCTTTCTGTTCTCTTCACCCTCTCTTTTGCTCAAGGTCATCTGCCATCTGCTTGGAAATCAGCCAACATCACCGCTTTGCACAAAAAAGGTGCAAAAGCAGATCCCAGCAACTACAGACCAATCAGCCTTCTCCCAATTATCAGCAAAGTCATGGAATCCATCATTGCTTCAGATATTAAATCTTTCCTCTTCTCCAATGGCTTGATCTCTGATCATCAATTTGGTTTCAGACCTGGTCACTCTACTCTGGACATGCTGCTTCTGCTTTCTCAACAATGGATGGAGGTCCTCAACGCCAAACAGGAAATTAGAGCTGTCTCCCTTGACATTTCACGTGCCTTCGATACGGTCTGGCACCCTGCTCTGCTCTCCAAACTCTCCTCCTTTGGTATCCATGGAAATCTCCACGCATGGCTGGCGGACTTCCTCTCTGGTCGTAGTCAACGTGTGGCCCTGAATGGGTTTCTCTCATCTCCTCTTCCTGTTCAGGCTGGAGTTCCCCAAGGTAGTGTTCTGGGCCCTGTGCTTTTTCTGGTCTTCATCAATGATCTCTCTGACTCTCTTGAAAATCCTCTCTATCTCTTTGCTGACGACTCTACTCTCTGTCGCTCCATTCCTCATCCCTCAGATCGGCAGTCTGCAGCCTCCTCACTCTCTGCAGACCTGGACAAAATCACAGACTGGTCAAACAAGTGGAACATGTCTTTCAATCCTGACAAATCTCACACTCTTACAATGTCTCTCCGAAAGGACCGACTGGACAACCCTCCCATCTACTTTCTCAACAATCCTCTCCAAGAAGTTCTGTCGCTCAAGCTTTTGGGTCTCACTATCTGCCATGATCTTTCTTGGGAAAACCACATTTCCAAGCTGGCCTCCAAAGCCAGTCGCCGACTGGGCATCCTCCGTCGTGCGAAGTCCTTCCTTGGCACACCTGAGCTCCTCACCACATACAAGGCTTTCATCCGCAGCTCAATGGAATACTGTTCCCCCCTCTGGGCTGGTGCTCCTGCCTCACACCTTGCTCGGCTTCACGCTGTTGAGGCCAAAGCTTTCAGAATCATTGGAATCTCCTGCGATGTAGTCAACGCCGAGGGCCTTTCACTCACTCACCGCAGGCAGGTTGGTGGTCTTTCTGTCTTCTACCGACTCCTCTCCGGCCTTGCTCCCCCAGCTCTCTCTGTGCTCTGTCCCCCCAATATTCCTTCAGGTCGCACAAGATCTGCCTGCAACCCTCTTATGGTTAAACTGCCAAAGTCTAGGCTCTCTGCTCACCTTCACTCTTTCATTCCCCTTTTCTCCCGCCTCTGGAACAAACTCCCCCACTCCCTTCAATCCCACTCCTCCCTCCAGGTCTTTAAAACAGCTGTTCACCACCATCTCTTATCGTCCCCCATCGAAAACCTTGATCTTTTCTACCCCCGGTAATTCACCCCAGAGTCCTTGCAGTGTTCATATGTTTTAATCCTCTCCCACCTCCCCCCAAGTCCTCCCGATGTCCCTGCTCTCAAATGTTGTGTTTGTGTCCTTCCCCCTCTTCCCCCTCTCTTTTGTGTCCTTCCCCCTCTCTCCCCATCTTGTCTGCCGCTCCCCTTGTTTTTTGTGTTTTGTGTGTCGGTTTGTCTTTTTGTGTGATTAATGTTAGCTCTTTCACGAGCCTCGATCTTGTATACAAAAAAAAAAAAAAAAAAAAAATGCACATTGGGAAGAAACCTCTTCATTTTCTGTGCATTGATTAATTCTGATGATGAAAGAGGTAAAAATAATGAATGGAAGGTTCACCAAATGGCAGAATATCAACTGCTCTGCCCACCAAAAGATCAAAAAAGTAGTAGACATCAGTGTACTTTAACTTGAATTACAAGGACATTAGTAGGCAATGGACAAACATGCATGGTATGTGGAATTTGAACCTGGGCTCTTCCTACTTCAGGAGCCAGAGGGTTCAGATGGGAACACCAAACAGGTGAACCGAAATCTCGTACAATGCTGTTTCAGATTTAAAAGTAGAAGTAGGAAATGGAAATTATGATACAAGTTGATGGGAGGAGATAGGAATAAGCAGGAAAAGAGAAAAAAAAACACAGAAAAAGTCTTGCAAACTTGCTTTAGCATCCATTCGTTGTTGACATTGCTTGGTCCTCGATTGTGGAGGAGAATTGAGACTTCACAAGGATATTTGACTGTCAATGATTACGGTAACATATTTGATCTTCTAGTTGCATCATTACTCTGGTAAGGCAATGTCGATGAGGCAGTTCCCCAATCAAATTTGGCAAGATCTTTGAATTTTGACAAGGGACTGGCACACAATGGTCTGCTCTTTTCGAAAGGTATTTAACCTCCACAACCAAATAAGCAAACAGATGGGACAGCAAGTTTAACAGGTGTTCCGTAACTAGTGGACAGCACAAAGCCAAGTGGGGTACCTCATCTGTCTTGTCAACTCCATAATGTCATATGAAATATACCCAGAACATGTGAACAGTATGTTCTTGGTTTCTACACTTCTTCTTTTTTTGTATACAGAATCGAGGCTCGTGTAAGAGCTAACACATTGAACATGAAAACATGCACAGACACATCAAACATGCAACGGAGGGTGCAGAAGACAAGAGGGGGGGGGGGGGGGGGAGAGGGAAGCACACAAGCACAACAACAGGAGAGAACAGGGACGTCGGTAGATCTGTGGAAGGGGGAGGGCTGGGGGAGGAGGTATGGGTACACGGTATAAAGCAAATTAACATTTCTAGGAATTTCAGGAAAGAAGTTGGGGATTTAAAGAGGTGGATTTTTGGTGTTTTAACGGGGTTAGAAAAGATCAAGGTTTTGGATGGGTCAAGATAAGAGATGGTGGTGAACTGCTGTATTGAAGATCTGGAGGGAGGAGTGGGATTGAATACATTCAAGAGATTGTGGGAGTTTGTTCCAGACGTGGGAGAAAAGAGGATTGAAAGAGTGAAGGTGAGCAGAGAGTCTTGATTTTGGCAATTTCACCAGAAGAGGGTTGCTGGCAGATCTTGTGTGTTCTGCAGGAATATTTGGGGGACAGAGCACAGACAGAGCAGGGGGAGCAAGGTCGGAGAGGAGTTGGTAGGAGACAGAAAGACCACCAACCTGCCTGCGGTGAGAGAGAGAGAGACAGAGAGAGACTTGACTTTTGAGGGTCTTTTATTATAAAAGTATAAAAGGAAAACAAGTAATACAATAACAGTCAACAAAAATAATTAAATCGAGGGACAGAAAGTCATGAGATATTAATTAAAGCACCAAAAAAAGTTCATCTCCCTCCACCTTACACAGGACTTCAGCTTTGCACCATTTCTGAACAAAGTGATTAACTCAAGAAGTCTCTCGGTAAAAGTGAAATTCAGTTTTAAGACGGGCAAACACAAAACCTTGAAAGGCTAACAAAACACTGCATTCCTGTGAAGTTATCCCGGAAACCCTTCTCTTCCGGGTATATCGTGAGCTTCGCCTCAGCAAGCAAGAAATTAACAATTTGAGATCCGACATTCTCGTTAGACACAGGCATGCAGTACACAAAATGACAGAAGGAAAAACAAAAACCGAAATTCCGGAAAGTAGATATCAGGAGTTGAAAGAGTGCAGCCAGCCTTTGGCATCTGACATACGCGTGGAAAGTGTCCTCGGAGTGATGGCAAAAAGGGCATTCATCAGGTAACACAAGGTTCAGTCTTTTCAGAAACACGTTGGAAGGCAAGGAATCGTGTGCAAGCCTCCACTGTATGTCCCCGGCACGTTTAGACACGGGTGACGTGTACATCGAGGACCAGGTAGGAGATGATGGAGCCCCTGCAGGCAGAAGCTTTTTCCAGTGGGTGGTCAGTGGGCTATTGGGGTTGGCAGAAATAACAACGTTAAGGCATTGCATGTACAGAGCAGCCTTTGTACAGGCTTGTAGAGGCTTTGTGGAAGGAGCACCAGAAAAACAAAAATCAGGGAAGTCAGGGTGCATTGTTTTTGTGTTTTGAACATCGTGCAGTAGAGGCCACGATAAATTAAAAGAGTTAAACACTTTAACAATTGAAAGAAGAAGTTGTCCAATTAATCGAGCTGCGGTAACATTGCAAACTTCCAAAATCTGTTTAGGGGTCTGCCATTCAGAATGAGTATGGTTAACAAAGTCCCCGACAAGGAAGAAACCAGATTCAATAAAGGATTGAATTAGGGACCTACTTTGGCAGTCATGACAAAATAGGCTGTTGTACAAAACTGGTTCACACATTAGGTTCCAAAATTTATACGTGTCCTTGTTTCGTACTGGAAGGAGGCACTGACCGGCATTCACGAGACTTCGATAAAAGGAGGGCAGCAAGGAGATGTCTATTCGCTGCAGATCGAGTAGAAAGAGCTTGGGGCCACACCTGAGCTTACCAGCTTGCTGCAACAAGCAAGAAGCCAGGGTCCCACAGACAGGACTTCCTTGTACAGAAGTCGGTGCAAGGTGGTTAGTCGAAAAGCCAGTATTTTACTGGTAATGTCCACAAGTCCTTGACCCCCTTTATCCAGAGGGACACTTAGAAGATCAGCTCGAAGCCGGTGCATTCCATCCCAGAAAAAATTCACAAGGATACGCTGCAAGTTAATGGCAAGCAATTTGCGCGGTTGTAAGACAGCCATCCGATGCCAGAGTTTGGAAGCAGCCAAGTTATTAATTTTATCAGCACTCGACCTCTATAAGACAGTAGGCTGGACAATCTTTTCCAACAATTAAGGATATGGGAAATTTGATCAACCATCTGATCACAGTTCTTTAAGGAAAAGGTCTCATCACTGCAAAGCATTAGGCAGGGAAGGTGGGATAAATAACCCAGAAGGACCAAGACACAAGGCTTTACTCTTACTCCAATTGACAGTAGCAGAAGATGCCAAATTGAATTCACATAGAACACTTGTGAGGGCAACAATGTCAGACTGAGTGTTGACAATCACACACAGATCGTCAGCATACGCAAGCACCTCAACAGGATTAGCAAGAGGTGCCACCGAGAACCCATAAAGTTTGTGGCGTAAGTGAATCAGCAAGGGTTCAATAGAAAGTAAATACAGGTACCCGGAGAGAGGGAAACCTTGTCTAATACCTCGCTGAATAGGAAAAGGTGAACATAAACTGTTGTTGATGTTCACCAAACTAAAGTTGTTGTGATACAGCAGCTTGATACAAGAAATAAAGAAGGAACCAAACCCAAAACCCCTTCAAAACTTCAAGTCAATACGAATGGTCAACACTATCAAAGGCCTTTTCCTGATCTAGAAAGATCAGCCCGGTGTTAACATTCTGACAATGACAAATCGGCATCAAATCACGAACAGAAAATATATTGTCAAATATCGATCTGCCGGGAATACAATAAGACTGGTCGGAGGATACAATGTGACCAATTAAGGTCTTTATGCGATTAGCGAGTAGCTTAGACAGGATTTTGTAATCAGTACAGAGTAGAGAGATCGGGCGCCAGTTCTCAACAAGTTGAAGATCTCCCTTTTTAGGGATTAATGAAATGATGGCACGTCTGCAGCTCAAGGGAAGTTCACCAGTTTGTATGCTTTCTATGAAGACAATTAGTAGACACGGTCCCAGCAAATCCCAAAAGGTGCTGTAGAATTCCACTGGCAACCCGTCTAAGCCAGGTGACCTGCTGGTGGGCAAGGTCTTTAAAACACTAGTGAGTTCGTCCAATGTTATTTCGCCTTCAGCAGTCCAATTCTGGGTCTCAGTAAGTGTAGGCAAAGATGCGGTAAATAAATGTATGTGGTTTGGGAAAGTGTGCTTGGAGGAGTAGAGGTGAGAAAAGAAAGTCTTAATAGTAAGTTTGATGTCACTTGGATCAGTCAAAATCCTTCCGCCAGCAGAACGCAAGGACAATATTTGTTTCTGTTTTTTTGAGGCAGTTTCCAGCTTGAAGAAAAGTCTGCTCAGGTTATTTAGTTGTTGCAAATGAGTCATTCTCATCCGAAGGAGTGCACCTTTTGCGCGTTCGGCCAGTAATTCGTTCAACAGGGCTTTCTTTTCATACAACGTCTGCTGCTGCCCATTATTACTAGAGGAGGACACTTTGTTTTGCAAGTGAAGAATTTGTGTCTTCACCAGATCTATATTTACATCGTGATCTCGAGTATTGCGTCGTGAATTTTTTTGACAAAAAACTCTAATTTGAGCTTTAGCGTTGTCCCACCACTGACGTAAACACGAGAACTCTTTATCCATCGCAATGTAATGTGCCCAAAAGGTGCTAAAGGATGCAACAAAGAATTCATTTTGCAGAAGTGTTGGGTTGAACTTCCAATAATAGTCCGGCAGTGAAACGACCATTTCTCACATAACCCCTTCTTGCCGGATAAAGTTTTTTTTTTAAATGTTGATTATTACTCACAAGGGTTTATATAATAAGATCCAGGTGGGTGTAGACCTCTTACCCTAGGGTAAATTGAAAAAAATGACAAAATCCAAGATGGCCACCATAAAATTCGTAAAACCTTCTTTTCTCCATATTATGGTTAGTAATTGACATAGAAACGTCATTAAAACATCTTTTTATATGTTTTCAGACACGAGGAGTCCGATAGGAGTTCAATATCACGAAAAAGTAAAGAAAAAACAAGATGGTGGCCACACTTGGTGGCCATGTCTTCAACAAGCATTCTGAGGGCTCTGATGTTTTGGGGATATTTCTTGCCGCTCAACATTTTCAATACACCACCGAATGCAGTGCTTAGAATTTCTACTATACCACTTTCAGCCATTAGTGTACCCACACGACCACAGTAGCTCATGAGCAGGTGCATGCCACCAAGTCTCAGATAGACGTTGCCCGGTTGTGCCTCATTCTCGCACTGGACATGAAGTGCTATTCGGTATAGTTTCTGGTCAGCTGGGAATATCACATATTCTTGTTCTACTTCTTCAGACACCTTCTGGGCTTTCTTCATTGCAAGCATCATCATAGATGGGTCAGCGGGAGGCAGGTCAATCAAAGGTAGATATACTACTTTAGTCTTCAGTTTCAAAGTGTGTCCTTGCTCTCGAGACATCTTCGTGTTATAGCCGTTATATTCTGGACAATTGTTGTGTGTGGTCATATCTTGGGAGAAAGCAAAATCATTCTCTTCAGCTCGACTTCGAGACACATCTTGGTGTGCTAAGAATTCAGCAGAAATTGATGTAGTAGGTTTTCGCGGCATGGGGGGGATTCCGTTGGCAATAGTAAGAAAGTCCCTGTTCCTCAACCTCTTCAACAATTGCCTTACTTAAATCTTCTTTTTTGAGTCGTCTGATTGTGTCTTGCACATCCATCTCATCGCTGGTTGTTGGTTGTGTGATGATCATTGCCAGAGAATGGGTTGATGATTTTCCATTTGGTGATGATATGTCTGTGTGAAAGTTATCACAGATCACTTGAACTAGGCCTTCTTCTGCGTCTATGATTCCCTGTTGACTTAGGTCGCGAGTTGTAGCGACTGCAGCTGCTTTCTTGAATCGGAGGACTTCGTCATAGCTGCAGGTAACACGATAATCATACATGTGAGCTATTAGTTGTTTTGAGTCCTGCATCAGCACCCCGAGTGCCATCTGGAGATCCGTTGGTCCGTTGGTCACCATGCTTGTGATTATACTTCCGATCAGCATAGCTGGTAAGGAGTTGGTAAGTTTCGGTGATATTGCTGTCAGTAATGTTAACAGTGTACTCGATACAGCTCTGCTGCAGTGTTCACATCAATATGTGTGTTGTAAGACGATTTGTCCCAAACAATGGCTGCACACTCTTTTGCTATTTGCTTGCCGACTTTCCCGATGAATGTCGGAACGTCGTCCTCGTCGGCATCCCTGACGAGCTTCAGAATAACAACAGTGTTAGCTCGGAAGGTAATAATACTTGCAAATCCTGGCGAGGAGAGAACAAGCCGATCTCCAGAGAAATGACGGTGGACAGCAACAACAAAGCGTGCTCTACTCAAGACAGTACCTCTGTGATTAAGGTACTCCTGATGCAACTCAGTCGAGTTCCAAATGCGGTTTTTGTCATCGCACAGCACATTGATAATCACATCAAGTGCTAAATCTGGACAGGTACCATCGTCTGTTGTCGATGTGTCATTGTTTTCACGAACTAAGCTTCTATTTGTGAAGAATCGACTCATACAGTCTCTGTGATATCGTGCTTCCACTGCCTGTAGGTCACTTAGGGCACCCTGTACACGATGCTTCACATCTTCTCCCCACTTGTCCCCTCGGGTATCACATTTCTCAATCAAGTAAAGCTTGTAAGGTTTGTCTCTTTGGTCTGAATGTGTTGATCTGCACATATGTGCTGGACGCCACAGTTCAGAATGTTTCTCGTCCTTGGTGACATTACATATGTCTGCAGAATATAAACAGTGTTGTAAGAAGTCAAAAGGCGCTGACGAGCAACGTAAACGCTTTGCTGCTGGAACGGTTTCAGTTGTGTTTTCGGTACTTGTTGATGCACGACGGAGAATGGTCGCCAAGTTAGACTTGGATGTGTACTTTGACACAGTTCCTGTGATATTGAATAAATAAACTTGGGTTTGCTGCAAGCTGACTTTTGAGGCCTTGCCATAAATTGTCTTTGTATATTCTGCCTGCTTGAATGATTGATTGTATTCTGGCCAGTCCTGAGTTGGTTATACAAGGAGACTTGTTGTCACATGCTTCTCTGTAGCGTGATTTAAATACACATCCCTCGTCCATTGCTGAACTGAAATGACACATACATAATATGATTGAGCATATGGTGTTTTATAATTTTGAAATCCTTATCTATTACTTTTATTGAAATCCCGGAAAGAGGCGTCAGAATATACACGTTTCATCTGAAAATACATCGAACGTGCAAGTCATTGTTGATCTTATCCCTTTATTAAATATATTATATATTTATATATTATATATATTACATTATATTTATATATTTATATATTATATATATTATATTATATTTATATATATATATAAATATATATATATATATTTTATATATATATATATATATATATATATATATAATAAAAGAAAGTTTTTGTTTGTTTGTCTGCGCAAGGTAATCTCCTTTAGTGTGGAAAAACCACTTTTTGCACTTGTGATAGTGTTGAAAAACCACTTTTCGCACTTGTGTTGGTGCAGGAAACCACTTTTGCACTTGGATTAGTGTGGAAAAACCACTTTTCGCACTTGTGTTAGTGTTGAAAAACCACTTTTGCACTTGTGTTAGTGTTGAAAAACCACTTTTCGCACTTGTGTTAGTGTTGAAAAACCACTTTTTGCACTTGTGTTAGTGTTGAAAAACCACTTTTCGCACTTGTGTTGGTGCAGGAAACCACTTTTGCACTTGTAATAGTGTGGAAAAACCACTTTTTGCACTTGTGTTAGTGTTGAAAAACCACTTTTCGCACTTGTGTTAGTGTTGAAAAACCACTTTTCGCACTTGTGTTGGTGCAGGAAACCACTTTTGCACTTGTATTAGTGTGGAAAAAACACTTTTTGCACTTGTGATAGTGTTGAAAAACCACTTTTCGCACTTGTGTTAGTGTTAAAAAACCACTTTTCGCACTTGTGTTTGTGCAGGAAACCACTTTTGCACTTGTATTAGTGTGGAAAAGCCACTTTTTGCACTTGTGTTAGTGTTGAAAAACCACTTTTCGCACTTTTGTTGGTGCAGGAATTCCACTTTTGCACTTGTATTAGTGTGGAAAAACCACTTTTTGCACTTGTGTTAGTGTTGAAAAACCACTTTTTGCACTTGTGTTAATGTTGAAAAACCACTTTTCGCACTTGTGTTGGTGCAGGAAACCACTTTTGCACTTGTATTAGTGTGGAAAAACCACTTTTTGCACTTGTGTTAGTGTTGAAAAACCACTTTTCGCACTTGTGTTAGTGTTGAAAAACCACTTTTCGCACTTGTGTTGGTGCAGGAAACCACTTTTGCACTTGTATTAGTGTGGAAAAACCACTTTTTGCACTTGTGTTAGTGTTGAAAAACCACTTTTCGCACTTGTGTTGGTGCAGGAAACCACTTTTGCACTTGTATTAGTGTGGAAAAACCACTTTTTGCACTTGTGTTAGTGTTGAAAAACCACTTTTCGCACTTGTGTTGGTGCAGGAAACCACTTTTGCACTTGTATTAGTGTGGAAAAACCACTTTTTGCACTTGTGTTAGTGTTGAAAAACCACTTTTCGCACTTGTGTTAGTGTTGAAAAACCACTTTTCGCACTTGTGTTGGTGCAGGAAACCACTTTTGCACTTGTATTAGTGTGGAAAAAACACTTTTTGCACTTGTGATAGTGTTGAAAAACCACTTTTCGCACTTGTGTTAGTGTTGAAAAACCACTTTTCGCACTTGTGTTGGTGCAGGAAACCACTTTTCCACTTGCATTAGTGTGGAAAAAACACTTTTTGCACTTGTGATAGTGTTGAAAAACCACTTTTCGCACTTGTGTTAGTGTTGAAAAACCACTTTTCACACTTGTGTTGGGGCAGGAAATCACTTTTGCACTTGTATTAGTGTGGAAACAACCACTTTTCGCACTTGTGTTAGTGTTGAAAAACCACTTTTCGCACTTGTGTTAGTGTTGAAAAACCACTTTTCGCACTTGTGTTGGTGCAGGAAACCACTTTTGCACTTGTATTAGTGTGGAAAAACCACTTTTCGCACTTGTGTTAGTGTTGAAAAACCACTTTTCGCACTTGTGTTAGTGTTGAAAAACTACTTTTCGCACTTGTGTTGGTGCAGGAAACCACTTTTGCACTTGTATTAGTGTGGAAAAACCACTTTTCGCACTTGTGTTAGTGTTGAAAAACAACTTTTCGCACTTGTGTTAGTGTTGAAAAACCACTTTTCGCACTTGTGTTGGTGCAGGAAACCACTTTTGCACTTGTATTAGTGTGGAAAAAACACTTTTTGTACTTGTGATAGTGTTGAAAAACCACTTTTCGCACTTGTGTTAGTGTTGAAAAACCACTTTTCGCACTTGTGTTGGTGCAGGAAACCACTTTTGCACTTGTATTAGTGTGGAAAAACCACTTTTCACACTTGTGTTAGTGTTGAAAAACCATTTTTCGCACTTGTGTTAGTGTTGAAAAACCACTTTTCGCACTTGTGTTGGTGCAGGAAACCACTTTTGCACTTGTATTAGTGTGGAAAAATCACTTTTTGCACTTATGTTAGTGTTGAAATACCACTTTTCACACTTGTGTTAGTGTTGAAAAACCACTTTTCGTACTTGTGTTGGTGCAGGAAACCACTTTTGCACTTGTATTAGTGTGGAAAAACCACTTTTTGCACTTGTGTTAGTGTTGAAAAACCACTTTTTGCACTTGTGTTGGGGCAGGAAACCACTTTTGCACTTGTATTAGTGTGGAAAAACCACTTTTCGCACTTGTGTTAGTGTTGAAAAACCACTTTTCGCACTTGTGTTGGTGCAGGAAACCACTTTTGCACTTGTATTAGTGTGGAAAAACCACTTTTCGCACTTGTGTTAGTGTTGAAAAACCACTTTTCGCACTTGTGTTAGTGTTGAAAAACTACTTTTCGCACTTGTGTTGGTGCAGGAAACCACTTTTGCACTTGTATTAGTGTGGAAAAACCACTTTTCGCACTTGTGTTAGTGTTGAAAAACAACTTTTCGCACTTGTGTTAGTGTTGAAAAACCACTTTTCGCACTTGTGTTAGTGTTGAAAAACCACTTTTCGCACTTGTGTTGGTGCAGGAAACCACTTTTGCACTTGTATTAGTGTGGAAAAACCACTTTTCACACTTGTGTTAGTGTTGAAAAACCACTTTTCGCACTTGTGTTAGTGTTGAAAAACCACTTTTCGCACTTGTGTTGGTGCAGGAAACCACTTTTGCAGTTGTATTAGTGTGGAAAAAACACTTTTTGCACTTATGTTAGTGTTGAAATACCACTTTTCGCACTTGTGTTAGTGTTGAAAAACCACTTTTCGCACTTGTGTTGGGGCAGGAAACCACTTTTGCACTTGTATTAGTGTGGAAAAACCACTTTTCGCACTTGTGTTAGTGTTGAAAAACCACTTTTCGCACTTGTGTTAGTGTTGAAAAACCACTTTTCGCACCTGTGTTGGTGCAGGAAACCACTTTTGCACTTGTATTAGTGTGGAAAAACCACTTTTCGCACTTGTTAGTGTTGAAAAACCACTTTTCGCACTTGTGTTAGTGTTGAAAAACTACTTTTCGCACTTGTGTTGGTGCAGGAAACCACTTTTGCACTTGTATTAGTGTGGAAAAACCACTTTTCGCACTTGTGTTAGTGTTGAAAAACAACTTTTCGCACTTGTGTTAGTGTTGAAAAACCACTTTTTGCACTTGTGTTGGTGCAGGAAACCACTTTTGCACTTGTATTAGTGTGGAAAAAACACTTTTTGCACTTGTGATAGTGTTGAAAAACCACTTTTCGCACTTGTGTTAGTGTTGAAAAACCACTTTTCGCACTTGTGTTGGTGCAGGAAACCACTTTTGCACTTGTATTAGTGTGGAAAAAACACTTTTTGCACTTGTGATAGTGTTGAAAAACCACTTTTCGCACTTGTGTTAGTGTTGAAAAACCACTTTTCGCACTTGTGTTGGTGCAGGAAACCACTTTTGCACTTGTATTAGTGTGGAAAAACCACTTTTCACACTTGTGTTAGTGTTGAAAAACCACTTTTTGCACTTGTGTTAGTGTTGAAAAACCACTTTTCGCACTTGTGTTGGTGCAGGAAACCACTTTTGCAGTTGTATTAGTGTGGAAAAAACACTTTTTGCACTTATGTTAGTGTTGAAATACCACTTTTCGCACTTGTGTTAGTGTTGAAAAACCACTTTTCGCACTTGTGTTGGGGCAGGAAACCACTTTTGCACTTGTATTAGTGTGGAAAAACCACTTTTCGCACTTGTGTTAGTGTTGAAAAACCACTTTTCGCACTCGTGTTAGTGTTGAAAAACCACTTTTCGCACTTGTGTTGGTGCAGGAAACCACTTTTGCACTTGTATTAGTGTGGAAAAACCACTTTTCGCACTTGTGTTAGTGTTGAAAAACCACTTTTCGCACTTGTGTTAGTGTTGAAAAACTACTTTTCGCACTTGTGTTGGTGCAGGAAACCACTTTTGCACTTGTATTAGTGTGGAAAAACCACTTTTCGCACTTGTGTTAGTGTTGAAAAACAACTTTTCGCACTTGTGTTAGTGTTGAAAAACCACTTTTCGCACTTGTGTTGGTGCAGGAAACCACTTTTGCACTTGTATTAGTGTGGAAAAAACACTTTTTGCACTTGTGATAGTGTTGAAAAACCACTTTTTGCACTTGTGTTAGTGTTGAAAAACCACTTTTCGCACTTGTGTTGGTGCAGGAAACCACTTTTGCACTTGTATTAGTGTGGAAAAACCACTTTTCACACTTGTGTTAGTGTTGAAAAACCATTTTTCGCACTTGTGTTAGTGTTGAAAAACCACTTTTCGCACTTGTGTTGGTGCAGGAAACCACTTTTGCACTTGTATTAGTGTGGAAAAATCACTTTTTGCACTTATGTTAGTGTTGAAATACCACTTTTCGCACTTGTGTTAGTGTTGAAAAACCACTTTTCGCACTTGTGTTGGTGCAGGAAACCACTTTTGCACTTGTATTAGTGTGGAAAAACCACTTTTTGCACTTGTGTTAGTGTTGAAAAACCACTTTTTGCACTTGTGTTGGGGCAGGAAACCACTTTTGCACTTGTATTAGTGTGGAAAAACCACTTTTCGCACTTGTGTTAGTGTTGAAAAACCACTTTTTGCACTTGTGTTAGTGTTGAAAAACCACTTTTCGCACTTGTGTTGGTGCAGGAAACCACTTTTGCATTTGTATTAGTGTGGAAAAACCACTTTTCGCACTTGTGTTAGTGTTGAAAAACCACTTTTCGCACTTGTGTTAGTGTTGAAAAACCACTTTTTGCACTTGTGTTAGTGTTGAAAAACCACTTTTCGCACTTGTGTTGGTGCAG
Organism: Myxine glutinosa; assembly: GCF_964187855.1. Lineage (NCBI taxonomy): Eukaryota > Metazoa > Chordata > Myxini > Myxiniformes > Myxinidae > Myxine > Myxine glutinosa. Next base: position 45,801,204 of record NC_136262.1, on the reverse strand, counting down.
GAAACCACTTTTGCACTTGTATAAGTGTGGAAAAAACACTTTTTGCACTTGTGTTAGTGTTGAAAAACCACTTTTCGCACTTGTGTTAGTGTTGAAAAACCACTTTTCGCACTTGTGTTGGTGCAGGAAACCACTTTTGCACTGTATTAGTGTGGAAAAACCACTTTTCACACTTGTGTTAGTGTTGAAAAACCACTTTTCGCACTTGTGTTGGTGCAGGAAACCACTTTTGCACTTGTATTAGTGTGGAAAAAACACTTTTTGCACTTGTGATAGTGTTGAAAAACCACTTTTCGCACTTGTGTTAGTGTTGAAAAACCACTTTTCGCACTTGTGTTGGTGCAGGAAACCACTTTTGCACTTGTATTAGTGTGGAAAAACCAATTTTCGCACTTGTGTTAGTGTTGAAAAACCACTTTTCGCACTTGTGTTAGTGTTGAAAAACCACCTTTCACACTTGTGTTGGTGCAGGGAACCACTTTTGCACTTGTATTAATGTGGAAAAAACACGTTTTGCACTTGTGATAGTGTTGAAAAACCACTTTTCGCACTTGTGTTAGTGTTGAAAAACCACTTTTCGCACTTGCGTTGGTGCAGGAAACCACTTTTGCACTTGTATTAGTGTGGAAAAACACTTTTTGCACTTGTGATAGTGTTGAAAAACCACTTTTCGCACTTGTGTTAGTGTTGAAAAACCACTTTTCGCACTTGTGTTGGTGCAGGAAACCACTTTTGCACTTGTATTAGTGTGGAAAAACCACTTTTCGCACTTGTGTTAGTGTTGAAAAACTACTTTTCGCACTTGTGTTGGTGCAGGAAACCACTTTTGCACTTGTATTAGTGTGGAAAACCACTTTTCGCACTTGTGTTAGTGTTGAAAAACAACTTTTCGCACTTGTGTTAGTGTTGAAAAACCACTTTTCGCACTTGTGTTGGTGCAGGAAACCACTTTTGCACTTGTATTAGTGTGGAAAAAACACTTTTTGCACTTGTGATAGTGTTGAAAAACCACTTTTCGCACTTGTGTTAGTGTTGAAAGACCACTTTTCGCACTTGTGTTGGTGCAGGAAACCACTTTTGCACTTGTATTAGTGTGGACAAAACACTTTTTGCACTTGTGATAGTGTTGAAAAACCACTTTTCGCACTTGTGTTAGTGTTGAAAATCCACTTTTCGCACTTGTGTTGGTGCAGGAAACCACTTTTGCACTTGTATTAGTGTGGAAAAACCACTTTTCGCACTTGTGTTGGTGCAGGAAACCACTTTTGCACTTGTATTAGTGTGGAAAAACCACTTTTCGCACTTGTGTTAGTGTTGAAAAACCACTTTTCGCACTTGTGTTAGTGTTGAAAAACCACTTTTCGCACTTGTGTTGGTGCAGGAAACCACTTTTGCACTTGTATTAGTGTGGAAAAACCACTTTTCGCACTTGTGTTAGTGTTGAAAAACCACTTTTCGCACTTGTGTTAGTGTTGAAAAACCACTTTTCGCACTTGTGTTGGTGCAGGAAACCACTTTTGCACTTGTATTAGTGTGGAAAAAACACTTTTTGCACTTGTGATAGTGTTGAAAAACCACTTTTCACACTTGTGTTAGTGTTGAAAAACCACTTTTCGCACTTGTGTTGGTGCAGGAAACCACTTTTGCACTTGTATTAGTGTGGAAAAAACACTTTTTGCACTTGTGATAGTGTTGAAAAACCACTTTTCGCACTTGTGTTAGTGTTGAAAAACCACTTTTCGCACTTGTGTTGGTGTTGAAAAACCACTTTTCGCACTTGTGTTGGTGTTGAAAAACCACTTTTCGCACTTGTGTTGGTGCAGGAAACCACTTTTGCAGTTGTATTAGTGTGGAAAAAACACTTTTTGCACTTATGTTAGTGTTGAAATACCACTTTTCGCACTTGTGTTAGTGTTGAAAAACCACTTTTCGCACTTGTGTTGGTGCAGGAAATCACTTTTGCACTTGTATTAGTGTGGAAAAAACACTTTTTGCACTTGTGATAGTGTTGAAAAACCACTTTTCGCACTTGTGTTAGTGTTGAAAAACCACTTTTCGCACTTGTGTTAGTGTTGAAAAACCACTTTTCGCACTTGTGTTGGTGCAGGAAACCACTTTTGCACTTGTATAAGTGTGGAAAAAACACTTTTTGCACTTGTGTTAGTGTTGAAAAACCACTTTTCGCACTTGTGTTAGTGTTGAAAAACCACTTTTCGCACTTGTGTTGGTGCAGGAAACCACTTTTGCACTGTATTAGTGTGGAAAAACCACTTTTCACACTTGTGTTAGTGTTGAAAAACCACTTTTCGCACTTGTGTTGGTGCAGGAAACCACTTTGCACTTGTATTAGTGTGGAAAAAGCACTTTTTGCACTTGTGATAGTGTTGAAAAACCACTTTTCGCACTTGTGTTAGTGTTGAAAAACCACTTTTCGCACTTGTGTTGGTGCAGGAAACCACTTTTGCACTTGTATTAGTGTGGAAAAACCAATTTTCGCAGTTGTGTTAGTGTTGAAAAACTACTTTTTGCACTTGTGTTAGTGTTGAAAAACCACTTTTCACACTTCTGTTGGTGCAGGGAACCACTTTTGCACTTGTATTAATGTGGAAAAAACACGTTTTGCACTTGTGATAGTGTTGAAAAACCACTTTTCGCACTTGTGTTAGTGTTGAAAAACCACTTTTCGCACTTGCGTTGGTGCAGGAAACCACTTTTGCACTTGTATTATTGTGGAAAAAACACTTTTTGCACTTGTGATAGTGTTGAAAAACCACTTTTCGCACTTGTGTTAGTGTTGAAAAACCACTTTTCGCACTTGTGTTGGTGCAGGAAACCACTTTTGCACTTGTATTAGTGTGGAAAAACCACTTTTCGCACTTGTGTTGGTGCAGGAAACCACTTTTGCACTTGTATTAGTGTGGAAAAACCACTTTTCGCACTTGTGTTAGTGTTGAAAAACCACTTTTCGCACTTGTGTTAGTGTTGAAAAACCACTTTTCGCACTTGTGTTGGTGCAGGAAACCACTTTTGCACTTGCATTAGTGTGGAAAAAACACGTTTTGCACTTGTGATAGTGTTGAAAAACCACTTTTGGCACTTGTGTTAGTGTTGAAAAACCACTTTTCGCACTTGTGTTGGTGCAGGAAACCACTTTTGCACTTGTATTAGTGTGGAAAAACCACTTTTCGCACTTGTGTTAGTGTTGAAAAACCACTCTTCGCACTTGTGTTAGTGTTGAAAAACTACTTTTCGCACTTGTGTTGGTGCAGGAAACCACTTTTGCACTTGTATTAGTGCGGAAAAACCACTTTTCGCACTTGTGTTAGTGTTAAAACCACTTTTCGCACTTGTGTTAGTGTTGAAAAACCACTTTTCGCACTTGTGTTGGTGCAGGAAACCACTTTTGCACTTGTATTAGTGTGGAAAAACCACTTTTCACACTTGTGTTAGTGTTGAAAAACCACTTTTCGCACTTGTGTTAGTGTTGAAAAACCACTTTTCGCACTTGTGTTGGTGCAGGAAACCACTTTTGCACTTGTATTAGTGTGGAAAAACCACTTTTCGCACTTGTGTTAGTGTTGAAAAACCACTTTTCGCACTTGTGTTAGTGTTGAAAAACCACTTTTCGCACTTGTGTTGGTGCAGGAATCCACTTTTGCACTTGTATTAGTGTGGAAAAACCACTTTTTGCACTTGTGTTAGTGTTGAAAAACCACTTTTCGCACTTGTGTTAGTGTTGAAAAACCACTTTTCGCACTTGTGTTGGTGCAGGAAACCACTTTTGCAGGTGCAGGAAACCACTTCGCACTTGTGTTGGTGCAGGAAACCACTTTTGCACTTGTATTAGTGTGGAAAAACCACTTTTCGCACTTGTGTTAGTGTTGAAAAACCACTTTTCGCACTTGTGTTGCGAAAGGGGGAAGGGGGAAGGGGGAAGTCCGTTTGTTGTTTTCATCATTACTTTATTCATACTTTGCTCTCTATTATTATGCTTTATTGACAAAAAGGGCACAGCAGCAACTGAAGAAAAAGGGCACTGCAACTGCACTGCAACTGCACTGCAAAAAGGGCACAACAAACTACTTTTCGCACTTGTGTTGGTGCAGGAAACCACTTTTGCACTTGTATTAGTGCGGAAAAACCACTTTTCGCACTTGTGTTAGTGTTGAAAAACCACTTTTCGCACTTGTGTTAGTGTTGAAAAACCACTTTTCGCACTTTTATTGGTGCAGGAAACCACTTTTGCACTTGTATTGGTGTGGAAAAAACACTTTTTGCACTTGTGTTAGTGTTGAAAAACCACTTTTCGCACTTGTGTTTGTGCAGGAAACCACTTTTGCACTTGTATTAGTGTGGAAAAACCACTTTTCACACTTGTGGTAGTGTTGAAAAACCACTTTTCGCACTTGTGTTAGTGTTGAAAAACCACTTTTCGCACTTGTGTTGGTGCAGGAAACCACTTTTGCACTTGTATTAGTGTGGAAAAACCACTTTTCGCACTTGTGTTAGTGTTGAAAAACCACTTTTCGCACTTGTGTTAGTGTTGAAAAACCACTTTTCGCACTTGTGTTGGTGCAGGATTCCACTTTTGCACTTGTATTAGTGTGGAAAAACCACTTTTTGCACTTGTGTTAGTGTTGAAAAACCACTTTTCGCACTTGTGTTAGTGTTGAAAAACCACTTTTCGCACTTGTGTTGGTGCAGGAAACCACTTTTGCACTTGTATTAGTGTGGAAAAACCACTTTTCACACTTGTGTTAGTGTTGAAAAACCACTTTTCGCACTTGAGTTAGTGTTGAAAAACCACTTTTCGCACTTGTGTTGGTGCAGGAAACCACTTTTGCACTTGTATTAGTGTGGAAAAACCACTTTTCGCACTTGTGTTAGTGTTGAAAAACCACTTTTCGCACTTGTGTTGGTGCAGGAAACCACTTTTGCACTTGTATTAGTGTGGAAAAAACACTTTTTGCACTTGTGATAGTGTTGAAAAACCACTTTTCGCACTTGTGTTAGTGTTGAAAAACCACTTTTCGCACTTGTGTTGGTGCAGGAAACCACTTTTGCACTTGTATTAGTGTGGAAAAACCACTTTTCGCACTTGTGTTAGTGTTGAAAAACCACTTTTCGCACTTGTGTTTGTGTTGAAAAACCACTTTTCGCACTTGTGTTAGTATTGAAAAACCACTTTTCGCACTTGTGTTGGTGCAGGAAACCACCTTTGCATTTGTATTAGTGTGGAAAAACCACTTTTCGCACTTGTATTAGTGTTGAAAAACCACTTTTCGCACTTGTGTTAGTGTTGAAAAACCACTTTTCGCACTTGTGTTGGTGTTGAAAAACCACTTTTCGCACTTGTGTTGGTACAGGAAACCACTTTTGCACTTGTATTAGTGTGGAAAAAACACTTTTTGCACTTGTGATAGTGTTGAAAAACCACTTTTCGCACTTGTGTTAGTGTTGAAAAACCACTTTTCGCACTTGTGTTGGTGCAGGAAACCACTTTTGCACTTGTATTAGTGTGGAAAAAACACGTTTTGCACTTGTGATAGTGTTGAAAAACCACTTTTCGCACTTGTGTTAGTGTTGAAAAACCACTTTTCACACTCGTGTTGGTGCAGGAAACCACTTTTGCACTTGTATTAGTGTGGAAAAAACACTTTTTGCACTTGTGATAGTGTTGAAAAACCACTTTTCGCACTTGTGTTAGTGTTGAAAAACCACTTTTCGCACTTGTGTTGGTGTTGAAAAACCACTTTTCGCACTTGTGTTGGTGTTGAAAAACCACTTTTCGCACTTGTGTTGGTGCAGGAAACCACTTTTGCAGTTGTATTAGTGTGGAAAAAACACTTTTTGCACTTATGTTAGTGTTGAAATACCACTTTTCGCACTTGTGTTAGTGTTGAAAAACCACTTTTCGCACTTGTGTTGGTGCAGGAAATCACTTTTGCACTTGTATTAGTGTGGAAAAAACACTTTTTGCACTTGTGATAGTGTTGAAAAACCACTTTTCGCACTTGTGTTAGTGTTGAAAAACCACTTTTCGCACTTGTGTTAGTGTTGAAAAACCACTTTTCGCACTTGTGTTGGTGCAGGAAACCACTTTTGCACTTGTATAAGTGTGGAAAAAACACTTTTTGCACTTGTGTTAGTGTTGAAAAACCACTTTTCGCACTTGTGTTAGTGTTGAAAAACCACTTTTCGCACTTGTGTTGGTGCAGGAAACCACTTTTGCACTGTATTAGTGTGGAAAAACCACTTTTCACACTTGTGTTAGTGTTGAAAAACCACTTTTCGCACTTGTGTTGGTGCAGGAAACCACTTTGCACTTGTATTAGTGTGGAAAAAGCACTTTTTGCACTTGTGATAGTGTTGAAAAACCACTTTTCGCACTTGTGTTAGTGTTGAAAAACCACTTTTCGCACTTGTGTTGGTGCAGGAAACCACTTTTGCACTTGTATTAGTGTGGAAAAACCAATTTTCGCAGTTGTGTTAGTGTTGAAAAACCACTTTTTGCACTTGTGTTAGTGTTGAAAAACCACTTTTCACACTTCTGTTGGTGCAGGGAACCACTTTTGCACTTGTATTAATGTGGAAAAAACACGTTTTGCACTTGTGATAGTGTTGAAAAACCACTTTTCGCACTTGTGTTAGTGTTGAAAAACCACTTTTCGCACTTGCGTTGGTGCAGGAAACCACTTTTGCACTTGTATTATTGTGGAAAAAACACTTTTTGCACTTGTGATAGTGTTGAAAAACCACTTTTCGCACTTGTGTTAGTGTTGAAAAACCACTTTTCGCACTTGTGTTGGTGCAGGAAACCACTTTTGCACTTGTATTAGTGTGGAAAAACCACTTTTCGCACTTGTGTTGGTGCAGGAAACCACTTTTGCACTTGTATTAGTGTGGAAAAACCACTTTTCGCACTTGTGTTAGTGTTGAAAAACCACTTTTCGCACTTGTGTTAGTGTTGAAAAACCACTTTTCGCACTTGTGTTGGTGCAGGAAACCACTTTTGCACTTGCATTAGTGTGGAAAAAACACGTTTTGCACTTGTGATAGTGTTGAAAAACCACTTTTGGCACTTGTGTTAGTGTTGAAAAACCACTTTTCGCACTTGTGTTGGTGCAGGAAACCACTTTTGCACTTGTATTAGTGTGGAAAAACCACTTTTCGCACTTGTGTTAGTGTTGAAAAACCACTCTTCGCACTTGTGTTAGTGTTGAAAAACTACTTTTCGCACTTGTGTTGGTGCAGGAAACCACTTTTGCACTTGTATTAGTGCGGAAAAACCACTTTTCGCACTTGTGTTAGTGTTAAAACCACTTTTCGCACTTGTGTTAGTGTTGAAAAACCACTTTTCGCACTTGTGTTGGTGCAGGAAACCACTTTTGCACTTGTATTAGTGTGGAAAAACCACTTTTCACACTTGTGTTAGTGTTGAAAAACCACTTTTCGCACTTGTGTTAGTGTTGAAAAACCACTTTTCGCACTTGTGTTGGTGCAGGAAACCACTTTTGCACTTGTATTAGTGTGGAAAAACCACTTTTCGCACTTGTGTTAGTGTTGAAAAACCACTTTTCGCACTTGTGTTAGTGTTGAAAAACCACTTTTCGCACTTGTGTTGGTGCAGGAATCCACTTTTGCACTTGTATTAGTGTGGAAAAACCACTTTTTGCACTTGTGTTAGTGTTGAAAAACCACTTTTCGCACTTGTGTTAGTGTTGAAAAACCACTTTTCGCACTTGTGTTGGTGCAGGAAACCACTTTTGCAGGTGCAGGAAACCACTTCGCACTTGTGTTGGTGCAGGAAACCACTTTTGCACTTGTATTAGTGTGGAAAAACCACTTTTCGCACTTGTGTTAGTGTTGAAAAACCACTTTTCGCACTTGTGTTGCGAAAGGGGGAAGGGGGAAGGGGGAAGTCCGTTTGTTGTTTTCATCATTACTTTATTCATACTTTGCTCTCTATTATTATGCTTTATTGACAAAAAGGGCACAGCAGCAACTGAAGAAAAAGGGCACTGCAACTGCACTGCAACTGCACTGCAAAAAGGGCACAACAAACTACTTTTCGCACTTGTGTTGGTGCAGGAAACCACTTTTGCACTTGTATTAGTGCGGAAAAACCACTTTTCGCACTTGTGTTAGTGTTGAAAAACCACTTTTCGCACTTGTGTTAGTGTTGAAAAACCACTTTTCGCACTTTTATTGGTGCAGGAAACCACTTTTGCACTTGTATTGGTGTGGAAAAAACACTTTTTGCACTTGTGTTAGTGTTGAAAAACCACTTTTCGCACTTGTGTTTGTGCAGGAAACCACTTTTGCACTTGTATTAGTGTGGAAAAACCACTTTTCACACTTGTGGTAGTGTTGAAAAACCACTTTTCGCACTTGTGTTAGTGTTGAAAAACCACTTTTCGCACTTGTGTTGGTGCAGGAAACCACTTTTGCACTTGTATTAGTGTGGAAAAACCACTTTTCGCACTTGTGTTAGTGTTGAAAAACCACTTTTCGCACTTGTGTTAGTGTTGAAAAACCACTTTTCGCACTTGTGTTGGTGCAGGATTCCACTTTTGCACTTGTATTAGTGTGGAAAAACCACTTTTTGCACTTGTGTTAGTGTTGAAAAACCACTTTTCGCACTTGTGTTGGTGCAGGAAACCACTTTTGCACTTGTATTAGTGTGGAAAAACCACTTTTCACACTTGTGTTAGTGTTGAAAAACCACTTTTCGCACTTGAGTTAGTGTTGAAAAACCACTTTTCGCACTTGTGTTGGTGCAGGAAACCACTTTTGCACTTGTATTAGTGTGGAAAAACCACTTTTCGCACTTGTGTTAGTGTTGAAAAACCACTTTTCGCACTTGTGTTGGTGCAGGAAACCACTTTTGCACTTGTATTAGTGTGGAAAAAACACTTTTTGCACTTGTGATAGTGTTGAAAAACCACTTTTCGCACTTGTGTTAGTGTTGAAAAACCACTTTTCGCACTTGTGTTGGTGCAGGAAACCACTTTTGCACTTGTATTAGTGTGGAAAAACCACTTTTCGCACTTGTGTTAGTGTTGAAAAACCACTTTTCGCACTTGTGTTTGTGTTGAAAAACCACTTTTCGCACTTGTGTTAGTATTGAAAAACCACTTTTCGCACTTGTGTTGGTGCAGGAAACCACCTTTGCATTTGTATTAGTGTGGAAAAACCACTTTTCGCACTTGTATTAGTGTTGAAAAACCACTTTTCGCACTTGTGTTAGTGTTGAAAAACCACTTTTCGCACTTGTGTTGGTGTTGAAAAACCACTTTTCGCACTTGTGTTGGTACAGGAAACCACTTTTGCACTTGTATTAGTGTGGAAAAAACACTTTTTGCACTTGTGATAGTGTTGAAAAACCACTTTTCGCACTTGTGTTAGTGTTGAAAAACCACTTTTCGCACTTGTGTTGGTGCAGGAAACCACTTTTGCACTTGTATTAGTGTGGAAAAAACACGTTTTGCACTTGTGATAGTGTTGAAAAACCACTTTTCGCACTTGTGTTAGTGTTGAAAAACCACTTTTCACACTCGTGTTGGTGCAGGAAACCACTTTTGCACTTGTATTAGTGTGGAAAAAACACTTTTTGCACTTGTGATAGTGTTGAAAAACCACTTTTCGCACTTGTGTTAGTGTTGAAAAACCACTTTTCGCACTTGTGTTGGTGCAGGAAACCACTTTTGCACTTGTATTAGTGTGGAAAAACCACTTTTCGCACTTGTGTTAGTGTTGAAAAACCACTTTTCGCACTTGTGTTAGTGTTGAAAAACTACTTTTTGCACTTGTGTTGGTGTAGGAAACCACTTTTGCACTTGTATTAGTGTGGAAAAACCACTTTTCGCACTTGTGTTAGTGATGAAAAACAACTTTTCGCACTTGTGTTAGTGTTGAAAAACCACTTTTCGCACTTGTGTTGGTGCAGGAAACCACTTTTGCACTTGTATTAGTGTGGAAAAACCACTTTTCGCACTTGTGTTAGTGTTGAAAAACCACTTTTCGCACTTGTGTTAGTGTTGAAAAACTACTTTTCGCACTTGTGTTGGTGCAGGAAACCACTTTTGCACTTGTATTAGTGCGGAAAAACCACTTTTCGCACTTGTGTTAGTGTTGAAAAACCACTTTTCGCACTTTTATTGGTGCAGGAAACCACTTTTGCACTTGTATTAGTGTGGAAAAACCACTTTTCGCACTTGTGTTAGTGTTGAAAAACCACTTTTCGCACTTTTATTGGTGCAGGAAACCACTTTTGCACTTGTATTAGTGTGGAAAAACCACTTTTCGCACTTGTGTTAGTGTTGAAAAACCACTTTTCGCACTTGTGTTAGTGTTGAAAAACTACTTTTCGCACTTGTGTTGGTGCAGGAAACCACTTTTGCACTTGTATTAGTGCGGAAAAACCACTTTTCGCACTTGTGTTAGTGTTGAAAAACCACTTTTCGCACTTGTGTTAGTGTTGAAAAACCACTTTTCGCACTTTTATTGGTGCAGGAAACCACTTTTGCACTTGTATTGGTGTGGAAAAAACACTTTTTGCACTTGTGATAGTGTTGAAAAACCACTTTTCGCACTTGTGTTAGTGTTGAAAAACCACTTTTCGCACTTGTGTTGGTGCAGGAAACCACTTTTGCACTTGTATTAGTGTGGAAAAACCACTTTTCACACTTGTGTTAGTGTTGAAAAACCACTTTTCGCACTTGTGTTAGTGTTGAAAAACCACTTTTCGCACTTGTGTTGGTGCAGGAAACCACTTTTGCACTTGTATTAGTGTGGAAAAACCACTTTTCGCACTTGTGTTAGTGTTGAAAAACCACTTTTCGCACTTTTATTGGTGCAGGAAACCACTTTTGCACTTGTATTAGTGTGGAAAAACCACTTTTCGCACTTGTGTTAGTGTTGAAAAACCACTTTTCGCACTTTTATTGGTGCAGGAAACCACTTTTGCACTTGTATTAGTGTGGAAAAACCACTTTTCGCACTTGTGTTAGTGTTGAAAAACCACTTTTCGCACTTGTGTTAGTGTTGAAAAACTACTTTTCGCACTTGTGTTGGTGCAGGAAACCACTTTTGCACTTGTATTAGTGCGGAAAAACCACTTTTCGCACTTGTGTTAGTGTTGAAAAACCACTTTTCGCACTTGTGTTAGTGTTGAAAAACCACTTTTCGCACTTTTATTGGTGCAGGAAACCACTTTTGCACTTGTATTGGTGTGGAAAAAACACTTTTTGCACTTGTGATAGTGTTGAAAAACCACTTTTCGCACTTGTGTTAGTGTTGAAAAACCACTTTTCGCACTTGTGTTGGTGCAGGAAACCACTTTTGCACTTGTATTAGTGTGGAAAAACCACTTTTCACACTTGTGTTAGTGTTGAAAAACCACTTTTCGCACTTGTGTTAGTGTTGAAAAACCACTTTTCGCACTTGTATTAGTGTTGAAAAACCACTTTTCGCACTTGTGTTGGTGCAGGAAACCACTTTTGCACTTGTATTAGTGTGGAAAAACCACTTTTCACACTTGTGTTAGTGTTGAAAAACCACTTTTCGCACTTGTGTTGGTGCAGGATTCCACTTTTGCACTTGTATTAGTGTGGAAAAACCACTTTTTGCACTTGTGTTAGTGTTGAAAAACCACTTTTCGCACTTGTGTTAGTGTTGAAAAACCACTTTTCGCACTTGTGTTGGTGCAGGATTCCACTTTTGCACTTGTATTAGTGTGGAAAAACCACTTTTCACACTTGTGTTAGTGTTGAAAAACCACTTTTCGCACTTGAGTTAGTGTTGAAAAACCACTTTTCGCACTTGTGTTGGTGCAGGAAACCACTTTTGCACTTGTATTAGTGTGGAAAAACCACTTTTCGCACTTGTGTTAGTGTTGAAAAACCACTTTTCGCACTTGTGTTGGTGCAGGAAACCACTTTTGCACTTGTATTAGTGTGGAAAAAACACTTTTTGCACTTGTGATAGTGTTGAAAAACCACTTTTCGCACTTGTGTTAGTGTTGAAAAACCACTTTTCGCACTTGTGTTGGTGCAGGAAACCACTTTTGCACTTGTATTAGTGTGGAAAAACCACTTTTCGCACTTGTGTTAGTGTTGAAAAACCACTTTTCGCACTTGTGTTTGTGTTGAAAAACCACTTTTCGCACTTGTGTTAGTATTGAAAAACCACTTTTCGCACTTGTGTTGGTGCAGGAAACCACCTTTGCATTTGTATTAGTGTGGAAAAACCACTTTTCGCACTTGTGTTAGTGTTGAAAAACCACTTTTCGCACTTGTGTTAGTGTTGAAAAACCACTTTTCGCACTTGTGTTGGTGCAGGAAACCACTTTTGCACTTGTATTAGTGTGGAAAAAACACGTTTTGCACTTGTGATAGTGTTGAAAAACCACTTTTCGCACTTGTGTTAGTGTTGAAAAACCACTTTTCGCACTTGTGTTGGTGCAGGAAACCACTTTTGCACTTGTATTAGTGTGGAAAAAACACTTTTTGCACTTGTGATAGTGTTGAAAAACCACTTTTCGCACTTGTGTTAGTGTTGAAAAACCACTTTTCGCACTTGTGTTGGTGCAGGAAACCACTTTTGCACTTGTATTAGTGTGGAAAAAACACGTTTTGCACTTGTGATAGTGTTGAAAAACCACTTTTCGCACTTGTGTTAGTGTTGAAAAACCACTTTTCACACTTGTGTTGGTGCAGGAAACCACTTTTGCACTTGTATTAGTGTGGAAAAAACACTTTTTGCACTTGTGATAGTGTTGAAAAACCACTTTTCGCACTTGTGTTAGTGTTGAAAAACCACTTTTCGCACTTGTGTTGGTGCAGGAAACCACTTTTGCACTTGTATTAGTGTGGAAAAACCACTTTTCGCACTTGTGTTAGTGTTGAAAAACCACTTTTCGCACTTGTGTTAGTGTTGAAAAACTACTTTTTGCACTTGTGTTGGTGTAGGAAACCACTTTTGCACTTGTATTAGTGTGGAAAAACCACTTTTCGCACTTGTGTTAGTGATGAAAAACAACTTTTCGCACTTGTGTTAGTGTTGAAAAACCACTTTTCGCACTTGTGTTGGTGCAGGAAACCACTTTTGCACTTGTATTAGTGTGGAAAAAACACTTTTTGCACTTGTGATAGTGTTGAAAACCACTTTTCACACTTGTGTTAGTGTTGAAAAACCACTTTTCGCACTTGTGTTGGTGCAGGAAACCACTTTTGCACTTGTATTAGTGTGGAAAAACCACTTTTCGCACTTGTGTTAGTGTTGAAAAACCACTTTTCGCACTTGTATTGGTGCAGGAAACCACTTTTGCACTTGTATTAGTGTGGAAAACCACTTTTCGCACTTGTGTTAGTGTTGAAAAACCACTTTTCGCACTTGTGCTTGTGTTGAAAAACCACTTTTCGCACTTGTGTTAGTGTTGAAAAACCACTTTTCGCACTTGTGTTGGTGCAGGAAACCACTTTTGCACTTGTATTAGTGTTGAAAAACCACTTTTCGCACTTGTGTTGGTGCAGGAAACCACTTTTGCACTTGTATTAGTGTGGAAAAAACACTTTTTGCACTTGTGATAGTGTTGAAAAACCACTTTTCACACTTGTGTTAGTGTTGAAAAACCACTTTTCGCACTTGTGTTGGTGCAGGAAACCACTTTTGCACTTGTATTAGTGTGGAAAAAACACTTTTTGCACTTGTGATAGTGTTGAAAAACCACTTTTCGCACTTGTGTTAGTGTTGAAAAACCACTTTTCGCACTTGTGTTGGTGTTGAAAAACCACTTTTCGCACTTGTGTTGGTGTTGAAAAACCACTTTTCGCACTTGTGTTGGTGCAGGAAACCACTTTTGCAGTTGTATTAGTGTGGAAAAAACACTTTTTGCACTTATGTTAGTGTTGAAATACCACTTTTCGCACTTGTGTTAGTGTTGAAAAACCACTTTTCGCACTTGTGTTGGTGCAGGAAATCACTTTTGCACTTGTATTAGTGTGGAAAAAACACTTTTTGCACTTGTGATAGTGTTGAAAAACCACTTTTCGCACTTGTGTTAGTGTTGAAAAACCACTTTTCGCACTTGTGTTAGTGTTGAAAAACCACTTTTCGCACTTGTGTTGGTGCAGGAAACCACTTTTGCACTTGTATAAGTGTGGAAAAAACACTTTTTGCACTTGTGTTAGTGTTGAAAAACCACTTTTCGCACTTGTGTTAGTGTTGAAAAACCACTTTTCGCACTTGTGTTGGTGCAGGAAACCACTTTTGCACTGTATTAGTGTGGAAAAACCACTTTTCACACTTGTGTTAGTGTTGAAAAACCACTTTTCGCACTTGTGTTGGTGCAGGAAACCACTTTGCACTTGTATTAGTGTGGAAAAAACACTTTTTGCACTTGTGATAGTGTTGAAAAACCACTTTTCGCACTTGTGTTAGTGTTGAAAAACCACTTTTCGCACTTGTGTTGGTGCAGGAAACCACTTTTGCACTTGTATTAGTGTGGAAAAACCAATTTTCGCAGTTGTGTTAGTGTTGAAAAACCACTTTTCGCACTTGTGTTAGTGTTGAAAAACCACTTTTCACACTTCTGTTGGTGCAGGGAACCACTTTTGCACTTGTATTAATGTGGAAAAAACACGTTTTGCACTTGTGATAGTGTTGAAAAACCACTTTTCGCACTTGTGTTAGTGTTGAAAAACCACTTTTCGCACTTGCGTTGGTGCAGGAAACCACTTTTGCACTTGTATTATTGTGGAAAAAACACTTTTTGCACTTGTGATAGTGTTGAAAAACCACTTTTCGCACTTGTGTTAGTGTTGAAAAACCACTTTTCGCACTTGTGTTGGTGCAGGAAACCACTTTTGCACTTGTATTAGTGTGGAAAAAACACGTTTTGCACTTGTGATAGTGTTGAAAAACCACTTTTCGCACTTGTGTTAGTGTTGAAAAACCACTTTTCGCACTTGTATTGGTGCAGGAAACCACTTTTGCACTTGTATTAGTGTGGAAAAAACACTTTTTGTACTTGTGATAGTGTTGAAATACCACTTTTCGCACTTGTGATAGTGTTGAAAATCCACTTTTCGCACTTGTGTTGGTGCAGGAAACCACTTTTGCACTTGTATTAGTGTGAAAAAACCACTTTTCGCACTTGTGTTGGTGCAGGAAACCACTTTTGCACTTGTATTAGTGTGGAAAAACCACTTTTCGCACTTGTGTTAGTGTTGAAAAACCACTTTTCGCACTTGTGTTAGTGTTGAAAAACCACTTTTCGCACTTGTGTTGGTGCAGGAATCCACTTTTGCACTTGTATTAGTGTGGAAAAACCACTTTTTGCACTTGTGTTAGTGTTGAAAAACCACTTTTCGCACTTGTGTTAGTGTTGAAAAACCACTTTTCGCACTTGTGTTGGTGCAGGAAACCACTTTTGCAGGTGCAGGAAACCACTTCGCACTTGTGTTGGTGCAGGAAACCACTTTTGCACTTGTATTAGTGTGGAAAAACCACTTTTCGCACTTGTGTTAGTGTTGAAAAACCACTTTTCGCACTTGTGTTGCGAAAGGGGGAAGGGGGAAGGGGGAAGTCCGTTTGTTGTTTTCATCATTACTTTATTCATACTTTGCTCTCTATTATTATGCTTTATTGACAAAAAGGGCACAGCAGCAACTGAAGAAAAAGGGCACTGCAACTGCACTGCAACTGCACTGCAAAAAGGGCACAACAAACTACTTTTCGCACTTGTGTTGGTGCAGGAAACCACTTTTGCACTTGTATTAGTGTGGAAAAACCACTTTTCGCACTTGTGTTAGTGTTGAAAAACCACTTTTCGCACTTGTGTTAGTGTTGAAAAACCACTTTTCGCACTTTTATTGGTGCAGGAAACCACTTTTGCACTTGTATTGGTGTGGAAAAAACACTTTTTGCACTTGTGTTAGTGTTGAAAAACCACTTTTCGCACTTGTGTTGGTGCAGGAAACCACTTTTGCACTTGTATTAGTGTGGAAAAACCACTTTTCACACTTGTGGTAGTGTTGAAAAACCACTTTTCGCACTTGTGTTAGTGTTGAAAAACCACTTTTCGCACTTGTGTTGGTGCAGGAAACCACTTTTGCACTTGTATTAGTGTGGAAAAACCACTTTTCGCACTTGTGTTAGTGTTGAAAAACCACTTTTCGCACTTGTGTTAGTGTTGAAAAACCACTTTTCGCACTTGTGTTGGTGCAGGATTCCACTTTTGCACTTGTATTAGTGTGGAAAAACCACTTTTTGCACTTGTGTTAGTGTTGAAAAACCACTTTTCGCACTTGTGTTAGTGTTGAAAAACCACTTTTCGCACTTGTGTTGGTGCAGGAAACCACTTTTGCACTTGTATTAGTGTGGAAAAACCACTTTTCACACTTGTGTTAGTGTTGAAAAACCACTTTTCGCACTTGAGTTAGTGTTGAAAAACCACTTTTCGCACTTGTGTTGGTGCAGGAAACCACTTTTGCACTTGTATTAGTGTGGAAAAACCACTTTTCGCACTTGTGTTAGTGTTGAAAAACCACTTTTCGCACTTGTGTTGGTGCAGGAAACCACTTTTGCACTTGTATTAGTGTGGAAAAAACACTTTTTGCACTTGTGATAGTGTTGAAAAACCACTTTTCGCACTTGTGTTAGTGTTGAAAAACCACTTTTCGCACTTGTGTTGGTGCAGGAAACCACTTTTGCACTTGTATTAGTGTGGAAAAACCACTTTTCGCACTTGTGTTAGTGTTGAAAAACCACTTTTCGCACTTGTGTTTGTGTTGAAAAACCACTTTTCGCACTTGTGTTAGTATTGAAAAACCACTTTTCGCACTTGTGTTGGTGCAGGAAACCACCTTTGCATTTGTATTAGTGTGGAAAAACCACTTTTCGCACTTGTATTAGTGTTGAAAAACCACTTTTCGCACTTGTGTTAGTGTTGAAAAACCACTTTTCGCACTTGTGTTGGTGCAGGAAACCACTTTTGCACTTGTATTAGTGTGGAAAAAACACGTTTTGCACTTGTGATAGTGTTGAAAAACCACTTTTCGCACTTGTGTTAGTGTTGAAAAACCACTTTTCGCACTTGTGTTGGTACAGGAAACCACTTTTGCACTTGTATTAGTGTGGAAAAAACACTTTTTGCACTTGTGATAGTGTTGAAAAACCACTTTTGAAAAACCACTTTTCGCACTTGTGTTAGTGTTGAAAAACCACTTTTCGCACTTGTGTTGGTGCAGGAAACCACTTTTGCACTTGTATTAGTGTGGAAAAAACACGTTTTGCACTTGTGATAGTGTTGAAAAACCACTTTTCGCACTTGTGTTAGTGTTGAAAAACCACTTTTCACACTCGTGTTGGTGCAGGAAACCACTTTTGCACTTGTATTAGTGTGGAAAAAACACTTTTTGCACTTGTGATAGTGTTGAAAAACCACTTTTCGCACTTGTGTTAGTGTTGAAAAACCACTTTTCGCACTTGTGTTGGTGCAGGAAACCACTTTTGCACTTGTATTAGTGTGGAAAAACCACTTTTCGCACTTGTGTTAGTGTTGAAAAACCACTTTTCGCACTTGTGTTAGTGTTGAAAAACTACTTTTTGCACTTGTGTTGGTGTAGGAAACCACTTTTGCACTTGTATTAGTGTGGAAAAACCACTTTTCGCACTTGTGTTAGTGATGAAAAACAACTTTTCGCACTTGTGTTAGTGTTGAAAAACCACTTTTCGCACTTGTGTTGGTGCAGGAAACCACTTTTGCACTTGTATTAGTGTGGAAAAACCACTTTTCGCACTTGTGTTAGTGTTGAAAAACCACTTTTCGCACTTGTGTTAGTGTTGAAAAACCACTTTTCGCACTTTTATTGGTGCAGGAAACCACTTTTGCACTTGTATTAGTGTGGAAAAACCACTTTTCGCACTTGTGTTAGTGTTGAAAAACCACTTTTCGCACTTTTATTGGTGCAGGAAACCACTTTTGCACTTGTATTAGTGTGGAAAAACCACTTTTCGCACTTGTGTTAGTGTTGAAAAACCACTTTTCGCACTTGTGTTAGTGTTGAAAAACTACTTTTCGCACTTGTGTTGGTGCAGGAAACCACTTTTGCACTTGTATTAGTGCGGAAAAACCACTTTTCGCACTTGTGTTAGTGTTGAAAAACCACTTTTCGCACTTGTGTTAGTGTTGAAAAACCACTTTTCGCACTTTTATTGGTGCAGGAAACCACTTTTGCACTTGTATTGGTGTGGAAAAAACACTTTTTGCACTTGTGATAGTGTTGAAAAACCACTTTTCGCACTTGTGTTAGTGTTGAAAAACCACTTTTCGCACTTGTGTTGGTGCAGGAAACCACTTTTGCACTTGTATTAGTGTGGAAAAACCACTTTTTACACTTGTGTTAGTGTTGAAAACCACTTTTCGCACTTGTGTTAGTGTTGAAAAACCACTTTTCGCACTTGTGTTGGTGCAGGAAACCACTTTTGCACTTGTATTAGTGTGGAAAAACCACTTTTCGCACTTGTGTTAGTGTTGAAAAACCACTTTTCGCACTTTTATTGGTGCAGGAAACCACTTTTGCACTTGTATTAGTGTGGAAAAACCACTTTTCGCACTTGTGTTAGTGTTGAAAAACCACTTTTCGCACTTTTATTGGTGCAGGAAACCACTTTTGCACTTGTATTAGTGTGGAAAAACCACTTTTCGCACTTGTGTTAGTGTTGAAAAACCACTTTTCGCACTTGTGTTAGTGTTGAAAAACTACTTTTCGCACTTGTGTTGGTGCAGGAAACCACTTTTGCACTTGTATTAGTGCGGAAAAACCACTTTTCGCACTTGTGTTAGTGTTGAAAAACCACTTTTCGCACTTGTGTTAGTGTTGAAAAACCACTTTTCGCACTTTTATTGGTGCAGGAAACCACTTTTGCACTTGTATTGGTGTGGAAAAAACACTTTTTGCACTTGTGATAGTGTTGAAAAACCACTTTTCGCACTTGTGTTAGTGTTGAAAAACCACTTTTCGCACTTGTGTTGGTGCAGGAAACCACTTTTGCACTTGTATTAGTGTGGAAAAACCACTTTTCACACTTGTGTTAGTGTTGAAAAACCACTTTTCGCACTTGTGTTAGTGTTGAAAAACCACTTTTCGCACTTGTATTAGTGTTGAAAAACCACTTTTCGCACTTGTGTTGGTGCAGGAAACCACTTTTGCACTTGTATTAGTGTGGAAAAACCACTTTTCACACTTGTGTTAGTGTTGAAAAACCACTTTTCGCACTTGTGTTGGTGCAGGATTCCACTTTTGCACTTGTATTAGTGTGGAAAAACCACTTTTTGCACTTGTGTTAGTGTTGAAAAACCACTTTTCGCACTTGTGTTAGTGTTGAAAAACCACTTTTCGCACTTGTGTTGGTGCAGGAAACCACTTTTGCACTTGTATTAGTGTGGAAAAACCACTTTTCACACTTGTGTTAGTGTTGAAAAACCACTTTTCGCACTTGAGTTAGTGTTGAAAAACCACTTTTCGCACTTGTGTTGGTGCAGGAAACCACTTTTGCACTTGTATTAGTGTGGAAAAACCACTTTTCGCACTTGTGTTAGTGTTGAAAAACCACTTTTCGCACTTGTGTTGGTGCAGGAAACCACTTTTGCACTTGTATTAGTGTGGAAAAAACACTTTTTGCACTTGTGATAGTGTTGAAAAACCACTTTTCGCACTTGTGTTAGTGTTGAAAAACCACTTTTCGCACTTGTGTTGGTGCAGGAAACCACTTTTGCACTTGTATTAGTGTGGAAAAACCACTTTTCGCACTTGTGTTAGTGTTGAAAAACCACTTTTCGCACTTGTGTTTGTGTTGAAAAACCACTTTTCGCACTTGTGTTAGTATTGAAAAACCACTTTTCACACTTGTGTTGGTGCAGGAAACCACCTTTGCATTTGTATTAGTGTGGAAAAACCACTTTTCGCACTTGTGTTAGTGTTGAAAAACCACTTTTCGCACTTGTGTTAGTGTTGAAAAACCACTTTTCGCACTTGTGTTGGTGCAGGAAACCACTTTTGCACTTGTATTAGTGTGGAAAAAACACGTTTTGCACTTGTGATAGTGTTGAAAAACCACTTTTCGCACTTGTGTTAGTGTTGAAAAACCACTTTTCGCACTTGTGTTGGTGCAGGAAACCACTTTTGCACTTGTATTAGTGTGGAAAAAACACTTTTTGCACTTGTGATAGTGTTGAAAAACCACTTTTCGCACTTGTGTTAGTGTTGAAAAACCACTTTTCGCACTTGTGTTGGTGCAGGAAACCACTTTTGCACTTGTATTAGTGTGGAAAAAACACGTTTTGCACTTGTGATAGTGTTGAAAAACCACTTTTCGCACTTGTGTTAGTGTTGAAAAACCACTTTTCACACTTGTGTTGGTGCAGGAAACCACTTTTGCACTTGTATTAGTGTGGAAAAAACACTTTTTGCACTTGTGATAGTGTTGAAAAACCACTTTTCGCACTTGTGTTAGTGTTGAAAAACCACTTTTCGCACTTGTGTTGGTGCAGGAAACCACTTTTGCACTTGTATTAGTGTGGAAAAACCACTTTTCGCACTTGTGTTAGTGTTGAAAAAACCACTTTTCGCACTTGTGTTAGTGTTGAAAAACTACTTTTTGCACTTGTGTTGGTGTAGGAAACCACTTTTGCACTTGTATTAGTGTGGAAAAACCACTTTTCGCACTTGTGTTAGTGATGAAAAACACTTTTCGCACTTGTGTTAGTGTTGAAAAACCACTTTTCGCACTTGTGTTGGTGCAGGAAACCACTTTTGCACTTGTATTAGTGTGGAAAAAACACTTTTTGCACTTGTGATAGTGTTGAAAACCACTTTTCACACTTGTGTTAGTGTTGAAAAACCACTTTTCGCACTTGTGTTGGTGCAGGAAACCACTTTTGCACTTGTATTAGTGTGGAAAAACCACTTTTCGCACTTGTGTTAGTGTTGAAAAACCACTTTTCGCACTTGTATTGGTGCAGGAAACCACTTTTGCACTTGTATTAGTGTGGAAAACCACTTTTCGCACTTGTGTTAGTGTTGAAAAACCACTTTTCGCACTTGTGCTTGTGTTGAAAAACCACTTTTCGCACTTGTGTTAGTGTTGAAAAACCACTTTTCGCACTTGTGTTGGTGCAGGAAACCACTTTTGCACTTGTATTAGTGTGGAAAAAACACGTTTTGCACTTGTGATAGTGTTGAAAAACCACTTTTCGCACTTGTGTTGGTGCAGGAAACCACTTTTGCACTTGTATTAGTGGGGAAAAAACACTTTTTGCACTTGTGATAGTGTTGAAAAACCACTTTTCGCACTTGTGTTAGTGTTGAAAAACCACTTTTCGCACTTGTGTTGGTGCAGGAAACCACTTTTGCACTTGTATTAGTGTGGAAAAACCACTTTTCGCACTTGTGTTAGTGTTGAAAAACCACTTTTCACACTTGTGTTAGTGTTGAAATACTACTTTTCGCACTTGTGTTGGTGCAGGAAACCACTTTTGCACTTGTATTAGTGTGGAAAAACCACTTTTTGCACTTGTGTTATTGTTGAAAAACAACTTTTCGCACTTGTGTTAGTGTTGAAAAACCACTTTTCGCACTTGTGTTGGTGCAGGAAACCACTTTTGCACTTGTATTACTGTGGAAAAAACACTTTTTGCACTTGTGATAGTGTTGAAAAACCACTTTTCGCACTTGTGTTAGTGTTGAAAAACCACTTTTTGCACTTGTGTTGGTGCAGGAAACCACTTTTGCACTTGTATTAGTGTGGAAAAACCACTTTTCACACTTGTGTTAGTGTTGAAAAACCACTTTTCGCACTTGTGTTAGTGTTGAAAAACCACTTTTCACACTTGTGTTGGTGCAGGAAACCACTTTTGCACTTGTATTAGTGTGGAAAAAACACTTTTTGCACTTGTGTTAGTGTTGAAAAACCAATTTTCGCACTTGTGTTGGTGCAGGAAACCACTTTTGCACTTGTATTAGTGTGGAAAAACCACTTTTCGCACTTGTGTTAGTGTTGAAAAACCACTTTTCGCACTTGTGTTAGTGTTGAAAAACCACTTTTCGCACTTGTGTTGGTGCAGGAAACCACTTTTGCACTTGTATTAGTGTGGAAAAAACACTTTTTGCACTTGTGATAGTGTTGAAAAACCACTTTTCGCACTTGTGTTAGTGTTGAAAAACCACTTTTCGCACTTGTGTTGGTGCAGGAAACCACTTTTGCACTTGTATTAGTGTGGAAAAACCACTTTTCGCACTTGTGTTAGTGTTGAAAAACCACTTTTCGCACTTGTGTTTGTGCAGGCAACCACTTTTGCACTTGTATTAGTGTGGAAAAACCACTTTTCGCACTTGTGTTAGTGTTGAAAAACCACTTTTCACACTTGTGTTGGTGCAGGAAACCACTTTTGCACTTGTATTAGTGTGGAAAAAACACTTTTTGCACTTGTGATAGTGTTGAAAAACCACTTTTCGCACTTGTGTTAGTGTTGAAAAACCACTTTTCGCACTTGTGTTGGTGCAGGAAACCACTTTTGCACTTGTATTAGTGTGGAAAACCACTTTTCGCACTTGTGTTAGTGTTGAAAAACCACTTTTCGCACTTGTGCTTGTGTTGAAAAACCACTTTTCGCACTTGTGTTAGTGTTGAAAAACCACTTTTCGCACTTGTGTTGGTGCAGGAAACCACTTTTGCACTTGTATTAGTGTGGAAAAACCACTTTTTGCACTTGTGTTATTGTTGAAAAACAACTTTTCGCACTTGTGTTAGTGTTGAAAAACCACTTTTCGCACTTGTGTTGGTGCAGGAAACCACTTTTGCACTTGTATTACTGTGGAAAAAACACTTTTTGCACTTGTGATAGTGTTGAAAAACCACTTTTCGCACTTGTGTTAGTGTTGAAAAACCACTTTTTGCACTTGTGTTGGTGCAGGAAACCACTTTTGCACTTGTATTAGTGTGGAAAAACCACTTTTCACACTTGTGTTAGTGTTGAAAAACCACTTTTCGCACTTGTGTTAGTGTTGAAAAACCACTTTTCACACTTGTGTTGGTGCAGGAAACCACTTTTGCACTTGTATTAGTGTGGAAAAAACACTTTTTGCACTTGTGTTAGTGTTGAAAAACCACTTTTCGCACCTGTGTTAGTGTTGAAAAACCAATTTTCGCACTTGTGTTGGTGCAGGAAACCACTTTTGCACTTGTATTAGTGTGGAAAAACCACTTTTCGCACTTGTGTTAGTGTTGAAAAACCACTTTTCGCACTTGTGTTGGTGCAGGAAACCACTTTTGCACTTGTATTAGTGTGGAAAAAACACTTTTTGCACTTGTGATAGTGTTGAAAAACCACTTTTCGCACTTGTGTTAGTGTTGAAAAACCACTTTTCGGATTTGTGTTGGTGCAGGAAACCACTTTTGC
Source organism: Myxine glutinosa (assembly GCF_964187855.1). NCBI lineage: Eukaryota > Metazoa > Chordata > Myxini > Myxiniformes > Myxinidae > Myxine > Myxine glutinosa. The sequence continues at coordinate 45,777,740 of NC_136262.1, read as the reverse complement.
ACTTGTATTAGTGTGGAAAAACCACTTTTCGCACTTGTGTTAGTGTTGAAAAACCACTTTTCGCACTTGTGTTAGTGTTGAAAAACTACTTTTCGCACTTGTGTTGGTGCAGGCAACCACTTTTGAACTTGTATTAGTGTGGAAAAACCACTTTTCGCACTTGTGTTAGTGTTGAAAAACCACTTTTCGCACTTGTGTTGGTGCAGGAAACCACTTTTGCACTTGTATTAGTGTGGAAAAAACACTTTTTGCACTTGTGTTAGTGTTGAAAAACCACTTTTGGCACTTGTATTAGTGTGGAAAAACCACTTTTCGCACTTGTGTTAGTGTTGAAAAACCACATTTCGCACTTGTGTTAGTGTTGAAAAACCACTTTTCGCACTTGTGCTTGTGTTGAAAAACCACTTTTCGCACTTGTGTTAGTGTTGAAAAACCACTTTTCGCACTTGTGTTGGTGCAGGAAACCACTTTTGCACTTGTATTAGTGTGGAAAAAACACGTTTTGCACTTGTGATAGTGTTGAAAAACCACTTTTCGCACTTGTGTTGGTGCAGGAAACCACTTTTGCACTTGTATTAGTGTGGAAAAAACACTTTTTGCACTTGTGATAGTGTTGAAAAACCACTTTTCGCACTTGTGTTAGTGTTGAAAAACCACTTTTCGCACTTGTGTTGGTGCAGGAAACCACTTTTGCACTTGTATTAGTGTGGAAAAACCACTTTTCGCACTTGTGTTAGTGTTGAAAAACCACTTTTCACACTTGTGTTAGTGTTGAAATACTACTTTTCGCACTTGTGTTGGTGCAGGAAACCACTTTTGCACTTGTATTAGTGTGGAAAAACCACTTTTTGCACTTGTGTTATTGTTGAAAAACAACTTTTCGCACTTGTGTTAGTGTTGAAAAACCACTTTTCGCACTTGTGTTGGTGCAGGAAACCACTTTTGCACTTGTATTACTGTGGAAAAAACACTTTTTGCACTTGTGATAGTGTTGAAAAACCACTTTTCGCACTTGTGTTAGTGTTGAAAAACCACTTTTTGCACTTGTGTTGGTGCAGGAAACCACTTTTGCACTTGTATTAGTGTGGAAAAACCACTTTTCACACTTGTGTTAGTGTTGAAAAACCACTTTTCGCACTTGTGTTAGTGTTGAAAAACCACTTTTCACACTTGTGTTGGTGCAGGAAACCACTTTTGCACTTGTATTAGTGTGGAAAAAACACTTTTTGCACTTGTGTTAGTGTTGAAAAACCACTTTTCGCACTTGTGTTAGTGTTGATAAACCAATTTTCGCACTTGTGTTGGTGCAGGAAACCACTTTTGCACTTGTATTAGTGTGGAAAAACCACTTTTCGCACTTGTGTTAGTGTTGAAAAACCACTTTTCGCACTTGTGTTAGTGTTGAAAAACCACTTTTCGCACTTGTGTTGGTGCAGGAAACCACTTTTGCACTTGTATTAGTGTGGAAAAAACACTTTTTGCACTTGTGATAGTGTTGAAAAACCACTTTTCGCACTTGTGTTAGTGTTGAAAAACCACTTTTCGCACTTGTGTTAGTGTTGAAAAACCACTTTCGCACTTGTGTTGGTGCAGGAAACCACTTATGCACTTGTATTAGTGTGGAAAAAACACGTTTTGCACTTGTGATAGTGTTGAAAAACCACTTTTCGCACTTGTGTTGGTGCAGGAAACCACTTTTGCATTTGTATTAGTGTGGAAAAAATACTTTTTGCACTTGTGATAGTGTTGAAAAACCACTTTTCGCACTTGTGTTAGTGTTGAAAAACCACTTTTCGCACTTGTGTTGGTGCAGGAAACCACTTTTGCACTTGTATTAGTGTGGAAAAACCACTTTTCGCACTTGCGTTACTGTTGAAAAACCACTTTTCGCACTTGTGTTTGTGCAGGCAACCACTTTTGCACTTGTATTAGTGTGGAAAAACCACTTTTCGCACTTGTGTTAGTGTTGAAAAACCACTTTTCACACTTGTGTTGGTGCAGGAAACCACTTTTGCACTTGTATTAGTGTGGAAAAAACACTTTTTGCACTTGTGATAGTGTTGAAAAACCACTTTTCGCACTTGTGTTAGTGTTGAAAAACCACTTTTCACACTTGTGTTGGTGCAGGAAACCACTTTTGCACTTGTATTAGTGTGGAAAACCACTTTTCGCACTTGTGTTAGTGTTGAAAAACCACTTTTCGCACTTGTGCTTGTGTTGAAAAACCACTTTTCGCACTTGTGTTAGTGTTGAAAAACCACTTTTCGCACTTGTGTTGGTGCAGGAAACCACTTTTGCACTTGTATTAGTGTGGAAAAAACACGTTTTGCACTTGTGATAGTGTTGAAAAACCACTTTTCGCACTTGTGTTGGTGCAGGAAACCACTTTTGCACTTGTATTAGTGTGGAAAAAACACTTTTTGCACTTGTGATAGTGTTGAAAAACCACTTTTCGCACTTGTGTTAGTGTTGAAAAACCACTTTTCGCACTTGTGTTGGTGCAGGAAACCACTTTTGCACTTGTATTAGTGTGGAAAAACCACTTTTCGCACTTGTGTTAGTGTTGAAAAACCACTTTTCACACTTGTGTTAGTGTTGAAATACTACTTTTCGCACTTGTGTTGGTGCAGGAAACCACTTTTGCACTTGTATTAGTGTGGAAAAACCACTTTTTGCACTTGTGTTAGTGTTGAAAAACCACTTTTCGCACTTGTGTTAGTGTTGAAAAACCACTTTTCACACTTGTGTTGGTGCAGGAAACCACTTTTGCACTTGTATTAGTGTGGAAAAAACACTTTTTGCACTTGTGTTAGTGTTGAAAAACCACTTTTCGCACCTGTGTTAGTGTTGAAAAACCAATTTTCGCACTTGTGTTGGTGCAGGAAACCACTTTTGCACTTGTATTAGTGTGGAAAAACCACTTTTCGCACTTGTGTTAGTGTTGAAAAACCACTTTTCGCACTTGTGTTAGTGTTGAAAAACCACTTTTCGCACTTGTGTTGGTGCAGGAAACCACTTTTGCACTTGTATTAGTGTGGAAAAAACACTTTTTGCACTTGTGATAGTGTTGAAAAACCACTTTTCGCACTTGTGTTAGTGTTGAAAAACCACTTTTCGGATTTGTGTTGGTGCAGGAAACCACTTTTGCACTTGTATTAGTGTGGAAAAACCACTTTTCGCACTTGTGTTAGTGTTGAAAAACCACTTTTCGCACTTGTGTTAGTGTTGAAAAACTACTTTTCGCACTTGTGTTGGTGCAGGCAACCACTTTTGAACTTGTATTAGTGTGGAAAAACCACTTTTCGCACTTGTGTTAGTGTTGAAAAACCACTTTTCGCACTTGTGTTGGTGCAGGAAACCACTTTTGCACTTGTATTAGTGTGGAAAAAACACTTTTTGCACTTGTGTTAGTGTTGAAAAACCACTTTTGGCACTTGTATTAGTGTGGAAAAACCACTTTTCGCACTTGTGTTAGTGTTGAAAAACCACATTTCGCACTTGTGTTAGTGTTGAAAAACCACTTTTTGCACTAGTGTTGGTGCAGGAAACCACTTTTGCACTTGTATTAGTGTGGAAAAACCACTTTTCGCACTTGTGTTAGTGTTGAAAAACCACTTTTCGCACTTGTGTTTGTGTTGAAAAACCACTTTTCGCACTTGTGTTAGTGTTAAAAAACCACTTTTCGCACTTGTGTTGGTGCAGGAAACCACTTTTGCACTTGTATTAGTGTGGAAAAACCACTTTTCACACTTGTGTTAGTGTTGAAAAACCACTTTTCGCACTTGTGTTAGTGTTGAAAAACCACTTTTCGCACTTGTGTTGGTGCAGGAAACCACTTTTGCACTTGTATTAGTGTGGAAAAAAACACTTTTTGCACTTGTGTTAGTGTTGAAATACCACCTTTCGCACTTGTGTTAGTGTTGAAAAACCACTTTTCGCACTTGTGTTGGTGCAGGAAACCACTTTTGCACTTGTATTAGTGTGGAAAAACCACTTTTTGCACTTGTGTTAGTGTTGAAAAACCACTTTTCGCACTTGTGTTAGTGTTGAAAAACCACTTTTCGCACTTGTGTTAGTGTTGAAAAACCACTTTTCGCACTTGTGTTGGTGCAGGAAACCACTTTTGCACTTGTATTAGTGTGGAAAAAACACTTTTTGCACTTGTGTTAGTGTTGAAAAACCACTTTTCGCACTTGTGTTAGTGTTGAAAAACCACTTTTCGCACTTGTGTTGGTGCAGGAAACCACTTTTGCACTTGTATTAGTGTGGGAAAACCACTTTTCGCACTTGTGTTAGTGTTGAAAAACCACTTTTCGCACTTGTGTTAGTGTTGAAAAACCACTTTTCGCACTTGTGTTGGTGCAGGAAACCACTTTTGCACTTGTATTAGTGTGGAATAAACACTTTTTGCAGCTGTGTTAGTGTTGAAAAACCACTTTTTGCACTTGTGTTAGTGTTGAAAAACCAATTTTCGCACTTGTGTTGGTGCAGGAAACCACTTTTGCACTTGTATTAGTGTGGAAAAACCACTTTTCGCACTTGTGTTAGTGTTGAAAAACCACTTTTCGCACTTGTGTTAGTGTTGAAAAACCACTTTTCGCACTTGTGTTGGTGCAGGAAACCACTTTTGCACTTGTATTAGTGTGGAAAAAACACTTTTTGCACTTGTGATAGTGTTGAAAAACCACTTTTCGCACTTGTGTTAGTGTTGAAAAACCACTTTCGGACTTGTGTTGGTGCAGGAAACCACTTTTGCACTTGTATTAGTGTGGAAAAACCACTTTTCGCACTTGTGTTAGTGTTGAAAAACCACTTTTCGCACTTGTGTTAGTGTTGAAAAACTACTTTTCGCACTTGTGTTGGTGCAGGCAACCACTTTTGCACTTGTATTAGTGTGGAAAAACCACTTTTCGCACTTGTGTTAGTGTTGAAAAACCACTTTTCGCACTTGTGCTGGTGCAGGAAACCACTTTTGCACTTGTATTAGTGTGGAAAAAACACTTTTTGCACTTGTGATAGTGTTGAAAAACCACTTTTCGCACTTGTGTTAGTGTTGAAAAACCACTTTTTGCACTAGTGTTGGTGCAGGAAACCACTTTTGCACTTGTATTAGTGTGGAAAAACCACTTTTCGCACTTGTGTTAGTGTTGAAAAACCACTTTTCGCACTTGTGTTTGTGTTGAAAAACCACTTTTCGCACTTGTGTTAGTGTTGAAAAACCACTTTTCGCACTTGTGTTGGTGCAGGAAACCACTTTTGCACTTGTATTAGTGTGGAAAAAACACTTTTTGCACTTGTGTTAGTGTTGAAATACCACTTATCGCACATGTGTTAGTGTTGAAAAACCACTTTTCGCACTTGTGTTAGTGTTGAAAAACCACTTTTCGCACTTGTGTTGGTACAGGAAACCACTTTTGCACTTGTATTAGTGTGGAAAAACCACTTTTCACACTTGTGTTAGTGTTGAAAAACCACTTTTCGCACTTGTGTTAGTGTTGAAAAACCACTTTTCGCACTTGTGTTGGTGCAGGAAACCACTTTTGCACTTGTATTAGTGTGGGAAAACCACTTTTCGCACTTGTGTTAGTGTTGAAAAACCACTTTTCGCACTTGTGTTAGTGTTGAAAAACCACTTTTCGCACTTGTGTTGGTGCAGGAAACCACTTTTGCACTTGTATTAGTGTGGAATAAACACTTTTTGCAGCTGTGTTAGTGTTGAAAAACCACTTTTCGCACTTGTGTTAGTGTTGAAAAACCAATTTTCGCACTTGTGTTGGTGCAGGAAACCACTTTTGCACTTGTATTAGTGTGGAAAAACCACTTTTCGCACTTGTGTTAGTGTTGAAAAACCACTTTTCGCACTTGTGTTAGTGTTGAAAAACCACTTTTCGCACTTGTGTTGGTGCAGGAAACCACTTTTGCACTTGTATTAGTGTGAAAAAAACACTTTTTGCACTTGTGATAGTGTTGAAAAACCACTTTTCGCACTTGTGTTAGTGTTGAAAAACCACTTTTCGCACACTTGTGTTGGTGCAGGAAACCACTTTTGCACTTGTTTTAGTGTGGAAAAACCACTTTTTGCACTTGTGATAGTGTTGAAAAACCACTTTTCGCACTTGTGTTAGTGTTGAAAACCACTTTCGGACTTGTGTTGGTGCAGGAAACCACTTTTGCACTTGTATTAGTGTGGAAAAACCACTTTTCGCACTTGTGTTAGTGTTGAAAAACCACTTTTCGCACTTGTGTTAGTGTTGAAAAACTACTTTTCGCACTCGTGTTGGTGCAGGCAACCACTTTTGCACTTGTATTAGTGTGGAAAAACCACTTTTCGCACTTGTGTTAGTGTTGAAAAACCACTTTTCGCACTTGTGTTGGTGCAGGAAACCACTTTTGCACTTGTATTAGTGTGGAAAAAACACTTTTTGCACTTGTGATAGTGTTGAAAAACCACTTTTCGCACTTGTGTTAGTGTTGAAAAACCACTTTTTGCACTAGTGTTGGTGCAGGAAACCACTTTTGCACTTGTATTAGTGTGGAAAAACCACTTTTCGCACTTGTGTTAGTGTTGAAAAACCACTTTTCGCACTTGTGTTGTGTTGAAAAACCACTTTTCGCACTTGTGTTAGTGTTGAAAAACCACTTTTCGCACTTGTGTTGGTGCAGGAAACCACTTTTGCACTTGTATTAGTGTGGAAAAAACACTTTTTGCACTTGTGTTAGTGTTGAAATACCACTTATCGCACATGTGTTAGTGTTGAAAAACCACTTTTCGCACTTGTGTTAGTGTTGAAAAACCACTTTTCGCACTTGTGTTGGTGCAGGAAACCACTTTTGCACTTGTATTAGTGTGGAAAAACCACTTTGCACACTTGTGTTAGTGTTGAAAAACCACTTTTCGCACTTGTGTTAGTGTTGAAAAACCACTTTTCGCACTTGTGTTGGTGCAGGAAACCACTTTTTGCACTTGTATTAGTGTGGAAAAAACACTTTTTGCACTTGTGTTAGTGTTGAAATACCACTTTTCGCACTTGTGTTAGTGTTGAAAAACCACTTTTCGCACTTGTGTTGGTGCAGGAAACCACTTTTGCACTTGTATTAGTGTGGAAAAACCACTTTTCGCACTTGTGTTAGTGTTGAAAAACCACTTTTCGCACTTGTGTTTGTGTTGAAAAACCACTTTTCGCACTTGTGTTAGTATTGAAAAACCACTTTTCGCACTTGTGTTGGTGCAGGAAACCACCTTTGCATTTGTATTAGTGTGGAAAAACCACTTTTCGCACTTGTGTTAGTGTTGAAAAACCACTTTTCGCACTTGTGTTAGTGTTGAAAAACCACTTTTCGCACTTGTGTTGGTGCAGGAAACCACTTTTGCACTTGTATTAGTGTGGAAAAAACACGTTTTGCACTTGTGATAGTGTTGAAAAACCACTTTTCGCACTTGTGTTAGTGTTGACAAGGAAACCACTTTTGCACTTGTAATAGTGTGGAAAACAACACTTTTTTGCACTTGTGATAGTGTTGAAAAACCACTTTTCGCACTTGTGTTAGTGTTGAAAAACCACTTTCGCACTGTGTTGGTGCAGGAAACCACTTTTGCACTTGTATTAGTTGGGAAAAAACACGTTTTGCACTTGTGATAGTGTTGAAAAACCACTTTCTGCACTTGTTGTTAGTGTTGAAAAACCACTTTTCACACTTGAGTTGGTGCAGGAAACCACTTTGCACTTGTATTAGTGTGGAAAAAACAGTTTTTTGCACTTGTGATAGTGTTGAAAAACCACTTTTTCTGCACTTGTGTTAGTGTTGAAAAACCACTTTTCGCACTTGTGTTGGTGCAGGAAACCACTTTTGCACTTGTATTAGTGTGGAAAAACCACTTTTCGCACTTGTAGTTACGTGTTGAGAAAAACCACTTTTCGCACTTGACTGTTGAGTTGAAAAACTACTTTTGCACTTGTGTTGGTGCAGGAAACCACTTTTGCACTTGTATTAGTGTGGAAAAACCACTTTTTCGCACTTGTGTTAGTGATGAAAAACAACTTTTCGCACTTGTGTTAGTGTTGAAAAACCACTTTTCGCACTTGTGTTGGTGCAGGAAACCACTTTTGCACTTGTATTAGTGTGGAAAAAACACTTTTTGCACTTGTGATAGTGTTGAAAAACCACTTTTCACACTTGTGTTAGTGTTGAAAAACCACTTTTGCACTTGTGTTGGTGCAGGAAACCACTTTTGCACTTGTATTAGTGTGGAAAAAACCACTTTTCTGCACTTGTGTTAGTGTTGAAAAACCACTTTTCGCACTTGTGTTAGTGTTGAAAAACCACTTTTCGCACTTGTTAGGTTGAAAAACCACTTTCGCACTTGTGTTGGTGCAGGAAACCACTTTTGCACTTGTATTAGTGTGGAAAAACCACTTTTCGCACTTGTGTTAGTGTTGAAAAACCACTTTTCGCACTTGTGTTAGTGTTGAAAAACCACTTTTCGCACTTGTGTTGGTGCAGGAAACCACTTTTGCACTTGTATTAGTGTGAAAAAAAACACTTTTTGCACTTGTGATAGTGTTGAAAAACCACTTTTCGCACTTGTGTTAGTGTTGAAAAACCACTTTTTCGCACTTGTGTTGGTGCAGGAAACCACTTTTGCACTTGTTTTAGTGTGGAAAAAACACTTTTTGCACTTGTGATAGTGTTGAAAAACCACTTTTCGCACTTGTGTTAGTGTTGAAAAACCACTTTCGGACACTTGTGTTGGTGCAGGAAACCACTTTTGCACTTGTATTAGTGTGGAAAAACCACTTTTCGCACTTGTGTTAGTGATGAAAAAACACTTTTCGCACTTGTGTTAGTGTTGAAAAACCACTTTTCGCACTTGTGTTGGTGCAGGAAACCACTTTTGCACTTGTATTAGTGTGGAAAAAAACACTTTTTGCACTTGTGATAGTGTTGAAAAACCACTTTTCACACTTGTGTTAGTGTTGAAAAACCACTTTTTGCACTTGTGTTGGTGCAGGAAAACCACTTTTGCACTTGTATTAGTGTGGAAAAACCACTTTTCGCACTTGTGTTAGTGTTGAAAAACCACTTTTTCGCACTTGTGTTAGTGTTGAAAAACCACTTTTCGCACTTGTGTTAGGGTTGAAAAACCACTTTTCGCACTTGTGTTGGTGCAGGAAACCACTTTTGCACTTGTATTAGTGTGGAAAAAACCACTTTTCGCACTTGTGTTAGTGTTGAAAAACCACTTTTCGCACTTGTGTTAGTGTTGAAAAACCACTTTTCGCACTTGTGTTGGTGCAGGAAACCACTTTTGCACTTGTATTAGTGTGAAAAAAACACTTTTTGCACTTGTGATAGTGTTGAAAAACCACTTTTCGCACTTGTGTTAGTGTTGAAAAACCACTTTTCGCACTTGTGTTGGTGCAGGAAACCACTTTTGCACTTGTTTTAGTGTGGAAAAAACACTTTTTGCACTTGTGATAGTGTTGAAAAACCACTTTTCGCACTTGTGTTAGTGTTGAAAAACCACTTTTCGGACTTGTGTTGGTGCAGGAAACCACTTTTGCACTTGTATTAGTGTGGGAAAAAACCACTTTTCACACTTGTGTTAGTGTTGAAAAACCACTTTTCGCACTTGTGTTAGTGTTGAAAAACTACTTTTCGCACTTGTGTTGGTGCAGGCAACCACTTTTGCACTTGCATTAGTGTGGAAAAACCACTTTTCGCACTTTGTGTTAGTGTTGAAAAACCACTTTTCGCACTTGTGTTGGTGCAGGAAACCACTTTTGCACTTGTATTAGTGTGGAAAAAACACTTTTTGCACTTGTGATAGTGTTGAAAAACCACTTTTCGCACTTGTGTTAGTGTTGAAAAACCACTTTTTGCACTAGTGTTGGTGCAGGAAACCACTTTTGCACTTGTATTAGTGTGGAAAAACCACTTTTCGCACTTGTGTTAGTGTTGAAAAACCACTTTTCGCACTTGTGTTTTGTGTTGAAAAAACCACTTTTCGCACTTGTGTTAGTGTTGAAAAACCACTTTTCGCACTTGTGTTGGTGCAGGAAACCACTTTTGCACTTGTATTAGTGTGGAAAAAATTTTTTTTGCACTTGTGTTAGTGTTGAAATACCACTTATCGCACATGTGTTAGTGTTGAAAAACCACTTTTCGCACTTGTGTTAGTGTTGAAAAACCACTTTTCGCACTTGTGTTGGTGCAGGAAACCACTTTTGCACTTGTATTAGTGTGGAAAAACCACTTTTCACACTTGTGTTAGTGTTGAAAAACCACTTTTCGCACTTGTGTTAGTGTTGAAAACCACTTTTCGCACTTGTGTTGGTGCAGGAAACCACTTTTGCACTTGTATTAGTGTGGAAAAAACACTTTTTGCACTTGTGTTAGTGTTGAAATACCACTTTTTGCACTTGTGTTAGTGTTGAAATACCACTTTTGCACTTGTGTTAGTGTTGAAAAACCACTTTTCGCACTTGTGTTGGTGCAGGAAACCACTTTTGCACTGTATTAGTGTGGAAAAACCACTTTTCGCACTTGTGTTAGTGTTGAAAAACCACTTTTCGCACTTGTGTTTGTGTTGAAAAACCACTTTTCGCACTTGTGTTAGTATTGAAAAACCACTTTTCGCACTTGTGTTGGTGCAGGAAACCACCTTTGCATTTGTATTAGTGTGGAAAAACCACTTTTAGCACTTGTGTTAATGTTGAAAAACCACTTTTCGCACTTGTGTTAGTGTTGAAAAACCACTTTTCGCACTTGTGTTGTGCAGGAAACCACTTTTGCACTTGTATTAGTGTGGAAAAAACACGTTTTGCACTTGTGATAGTGTTGAAAAACCACTTTTCGCACTTGTGTTAGTGTTGAAAAACCACTTTTCGCACTTGTGTTGGTGCAGGAAACCACTTTTGCACTTGTATTAGTGTGGAAAAAACACTTTTTGCACTTGTGATAGTGTTGAAAAACCACTTTTCGCACTTGTGTTAGTGTTGAAAAACCACTTTTCGCACTTGTGTTGGTGCAGGAAACCACTTTTGCACTTGTATTAGTGTGGAAAAAACACGTTTTGCACTTGTGATAGTGTTGAAAAACCACTTTTCGCACTTGTGTTAGTGTTGAAAAACCACTTTTCACACTTGTGTTGGTGCAGGAAACCACTTTTGCACTTGTATTAGTGTGGAAAAAACACTTTTTGCACTTGTGATAGTGTTGAAAAACCACTTTTTCGCACTTGTGTTAGTGTTGAAAAACCACTTTTCGCACTTGTGTTGGTGCAGGAAACCACTTTTGCACTTGTATTAGTGTGGAAAAACCACTTTTCGCACTTGTGTTCGTGTTGAAAAACCACTTTTCGCACTTGTGTTAGTGTTGAAAAACTACTTTTTGCACTTGTGTTGGTGTAGGAAACCACTTTTGCACTTGTATTAGTGTGGAAAAACCACTTTTCGCACTTGTGTTAGTGATGAAAAACAACTTTTCGCACTTGTGTTAGTGTTGAAAAACCACTTTTCGCACTTGTGTTGGTGCAGGAAACCACTTTTGCACTTTTATTAGTGTGGAAAAAACACTTTTTGCAACTTGTGATAGTGTTGAAAAACCACTTTTCACACTTGTGTTAGTGTTGAAAAACCACTTTTCGCACTTGTGTTGGTGCAGGAAACCACTTTTGCACTTGTATTAGTGTGGAAAAACCACTTTTCGCACTTGTGTTAGTGTTGAAAAACCACTTTTCGCACTTGTGTTAGTGTTGAAAACAAACCACTTTTCGCACTTGTGTTAGGGTTGAAAAACCACTTTTCGCACTTGTGTTGGTGCAGGAAACCACTTTTGCACTTGTATTAGTGTGGAAAAACCACTTTTCCGCACTTGTGTTAGTGTTGAAAAACCACTTTTCGCACTTGTGTTAGTGTTGAAAAACCACTTTTCGCACTTGTGTTGGTGCAGGAAACCACTTATGCACTTGTATTAGTGTGGAAAAAACACGTTTTGCACTTGTGATAGTGTTGAAAAACCACTTTTGGCACTTGTGTTAGTGTTGAAAAACCACTTTTCGCACCACTTTTCGCACTTGTTGGTGCAGGAAACCACTTTTGCACTTGTATTAGTGTGGAAAAACCACTTTTCGCACTTGTGTTAGTGTTGAAAAACCACTTTTCGCACTTGTGTTAGTGTTGAAAAACTACTTTTCGCACTTGTGTTGGTGCAGGAAACCACTTTTGCACTTGTATTAGTGTGGAAAAACCACTTTTCGCACTTGTGTTAGTGTTGAAAAACCACTTTTCGCACTTTTGTTGGTGCAGGAAACCACTTTTGCACTTGTATTAGTGTGGAAAAAACACTTTTTGCACTTGTGATAGTGTTGAAAAACCACTTTTCGCACTTGTGTTAGTGTTGAAAAACCACTTTTCGCACTTTTGTTGGTGCAGGAAACCACTTTTGCACTTGTATTAGTGTGGAAAAACCACTTTTCACACTTGTGTTGGTGTTGAAAAACCACTTTTCGCACTTGTGTTAGTGTTGAAAAACCACTTTTCGCACTTGTGTTGGTGCAGGAAACCACTTTTGCAGTTGTATTAGTGTGGAAAAAACACGTTTTGCACTTGTGATAGTGTTGAAAAACCACTTTTCGCACTTGTGTTAGTGTTGAAAAACCACTTTTCGCACTTGTGTTAGTGTTGAAAAACCACTTTTCGCACTTGTGTTAGTGTTGAAAAACCACTTTTCGCACTTGTGTTGGTGCAGGAAACCACTTTTGCAGTTGTATTAGTGTGGAAAAAACACGTTTTGCACTTGTGATAGTGTTGAAAAACCACTTTTCGCACTTGTGTTAGTGTTGAAAAACCACTTTTCGCACTTGTGTTAGGGTTGAAAAACCACTTTTCGCACTTGTGTTGGTGCAGGAAACCACTTTTGCACTTGTATTAGTGTGGAAAAACCACTTTTCGCAGCTGTGTTAGTGTTGAAAAACCACTTTTCGCACTTGTGTTAGTGTTGAAAAACCACTTTTCGCACTTGTGTTGGTGCAGGAAACTACTTTTGCACTTGTATTAGTGTGGAAAAAACACTTTTTGCACTTGTGATAGTGTTGAAAAACCACTTTTCGCATTTGTGTTAGTGTTGAAAAACCACTTTTCGCACTTGTGTTGGTGCAGGAAACCACTTTTGCACTTGTATTAGTGTGGAAAAACCACTTTTCGCACTTGTGTTAGTGTTGAAAAACCACTTTTCGCACTTGTGTTTGTGTTGAAAAACAATTTTCGCACTTGTGTTAGTATTGAAAAACCACTTTTCGCACTTGTGTTGGTGCAGGAAACCACTTTTGCACTTGTATTAGTGTGGAAAAAACACGTTTTGCACTTGTGATAGTGTTGAAAACCACATTTCGCACTTGTGTTAGTGATGAAAAACCACTTTTCGCACTTGTGTTGGTGCAGGAAACCACTTTTGCACTTGTATTAGTGTGGAAAAAACACGTTTTGCACTTGTGATAGTGTTGAAAAACCACTTTTCACACTTGTGTTAGTGTTGAAAAACCACTTTTCACACTTGTGTTGGTGCAGGAAACCACTTTTGCACTTGTATTAGTGTGGAAAAAACACTTTTTGCACTTGTGATAGTGTTGAAAAACCACTTTTCGCACTTGTGTTAGTGTTGAAAAACCACCTTTCGCACTTGTGTTGGTGCAGGAAACCACTTTTGCACTTGTATTAGTGTGGAAAAACCACTTTTCGCACTTGTGTTAGTGTTGAAAAACCACTTTTCGCACTTGTGTTGGTGTTGAAAAACTACTTTTTGCACTTGTGTTGGTGTAGGAAACCACTTTTGCACTTGTATTAGTGTGGAAAAACCACTTTTCGCACTTGTGTTAGTGTTGAAAAACCACTTTTCGCACTTGTGTTAGTGTTGAAAAACCACTTTTCGCACTTGTGTTGGTGCAGGAAACCACTTTTGCACTTGTATTAGTGTGGAAAAAACACTTTTTGCACTTGTGATACTGTTGAAAAACCACTTTTCGCACTTGTGTTAGTGTTGAAAAACCTCTTTTCGCACTTGTGTTGGTGCAGGAAACCACTTTTGCACTTGTATTAGTGTGGAAAAAACACTTTTTGCACTTGTGATAGTGTTGAAAAACCACTTTTCGCACTTGTGTTAGTGTTGAAAAACCACTTTTCGGATTTGTGTTGGTGCAGGAAACCACTTTTGCACTTGTATTAGTGTGGAAAAACCACTTTTCGCACTTGTGTTAGTGTTGAAAAACCACTTTTTGCACTTGTGATAGTGTTGAAAAACCACTTTTCGCACTTGTGTTAGTGTTGAAAAACCACTTTTTGCACTAGTGTTGGTGCAGGAAACCACTTTTGCACTTGTATTAGTGTGGAAAAACCACTTTTCGCACTTGTGTTAGTGTTGAAAAACCACTTTTCGCACTTGTGTTTGTGTTGAAAAACCACTTTTCGCACTTGTGTTAGTGTTGAAAAACCACTTTTCGCACTTGTGTTGGTGCAGGAAACCACTTTTGCACTTGTATTAGTGTGGAAAAAAATTTTTTTTGCACTTGTGTTAGTGTTGAAATACCACTTATCGCACATGTGTTAGTGTTGAAAAACCACTTTTCGCACTTGTGTTAGTGTTGAAAAACCACTTTTCGCACTTGTGTTGGTGCAGGAAACACTTTTGCACTTGTATTAGTGTGGAAAAACCACTTTTCACACTTGTGTTAGTGTTGAAAAACCACTTTTCGCACTTGTGTTAGTGTTGAAAACCACTTTTCGCACTTGTGTTGGTGCAGGAAACCACTTTTGCACTTGTATTAGTGTGGAAAAAACACTTTTTGCACTTGTGTTAGTGTTGAAATACCACTTTTCGCACTTGTGTTAGTGTTGAAAAACCACTTTTCGCACTTGTGTTGGTGCAGGAAACCACTTTTGCACTTGTATTAGTGTGGAAAAACCACTTTTCGCACTTGTGTTAGTGTTGAAAAACCACTTTTCGCACTTGTGTTTGTGTTGAAAAACCACTTTTCGCACTTGTGTTAGTATTGAAAAACCACTTTTCGCACTTGTGTTGGTGCAGGAAACCACCTTTGCATTTGTATTAGTGTGGAAAAACCACTTTTCGCACTTGTGTTAATGTTGAAAAACCACTTTTCGCACTTGTGTTAGTGTTGAAAAACCACTTTTCGCACTTGTGTTGGTGCAGGAAACCACTTTTGCACTTGTATTAGTGTGGAAAAAACACGTTTTGCACTTGTGATAGTGTTGAAAAACCACTTTTCGCACTTGTGTTAGTGTTGAAAAACCACTTTTCGCACTTGTGTTGGTGCAGGAAACCACTTTTGCACTTGTATTAGTGTGGAAAAAACACTTTTTGCACTTGTGATAGTGTTGAAAAACCACTTTTCGCACTTGTGTTAGTGTTGAAAAACCACTTTTCGCACTTGTGTTGGTGCAGGAAACCACTTTTGCACTTGTATTAGTGTGGAAAAAACACGTTTTGCACTTGTGATAGTGTTGAAAAACCACTTTTCGCACTTGTGTTAGTGTTGAAAAACCACTTTTCACACTTGTGTTGGTGCAGGAAACCACTTTTGCACTTGTATTAGTGTGGAAAAAACACTTTTTGCACTTGTGATAGTGTTGAAAAACCACTTTTCGCACTTGTGTTAGTGTTGAAAAACCACTTTTCGCACTTGTGTTGGTGCAGGAAACCACTTTTGCACTTGTATTAGTGTGGAAAAACCACTTTTCGCACTTGTGTTCGTGTTGAAAAACCACTTTTCGCACTTGTGTTAGTGTTGAAAAACTAGTTTTTGCACTTGTGTTGGTGTAGGAAACCACTTTTGCACTTGTATTAGTGTGGAAAAACCACTTTTCGCACTTGTGTTAGTGATGAAAAACAACTTTTCGCACTTGTGTTAGTGTTGAAAAACCACTTTTCGCACTTGTGTTGGGTGCAGGAAACCACTTTTGCACTTTTATTAGTGTGGAAAAAACACTTTTTGCACTTGTGATAGTGTTGAAAAACCACTTTTCACACTTGTGTTAGTGTTGAAAAACACTTTTCGCACTTGTGTTGGTGCAGGAAACCACTTTTGCACTTGTATTAGTGTGGAAAAACCACTTTTCGCACTTGTGTTAGTGTGAAAAACCACTTTTCGCACTTGTGTTAGTGTTGAAAACCACTTTTCGCACTTGTGTTAGGGTTGAAAAACCACTTTTCGCACTTGTGTTGGTGCAGGAAACCACTTTTGCACTTGTATTAGTGTGGAAAAACCACTTTTCGCACTTGTGTTAGTGTTGAAAAACCACTTTTCGCACTTGTGTTAGTGTTGAAAAACCACTTTTCGCACTTGTGTTGGTGCAGGAAACCACTTATGCACTTGTATTAGTGTGGAAAAAACACGTTTTGCACTTGTGATAGTGTTGAAAAACCACTTTTGGCACTTGTGTTAGTGTTGAAAAACCACTTTTCGCACTTGTTGGTGCAGGAAACCACTTTTGCACTTGTATTAGTGTGGAAAAACCACTTTTCGCACTTGTGTTAGTGTTGAAAAACCACTTTTCGCACTTGTGTTAGTGTTGAAAAACTACTTTTCGCACTTGTGTTGGTGCAGGAAACCACTTTTGCACTTGTATTAGTGTGGAAAAACCACTTTTCGCACTTGTGTTAGTGTTGAAAAACCACTTTTCGCACTTTTGTTGGTGCAGGAAACCACTTTTGCACTTGTATTAGTGTGGAAAAAACACTTTTTGCACTTGTGATAGTGTTGAAAAACCACTTTTCGCACTTGTGTTAGTGTTGAAAAACCACTTTTCGCACTTTTGTTGGTGCAGGAAACCACTTTTGCACTTGTATTAGTGTGGAAAAACCACTTTTCACACTTGTGTTGGTGTTGAAAAACCACTTTTCGCACTTGTGTTAGTGTTGAAAAACCACTTTTCGCACTTGTGTTGGTGCAGGAAACCACTTTTGCAGTTGTATTAGTGTGGAAAAAACACGTTTTGCACTTGTGATAGTGTTGAAAAACCACTTTTCGCACTTGTGTTAGTGTTGAAAAACCACTTTTCGCACTTGTGTTAGTGTTGAAAAACCACTTTTCGCACTTGTGTTAGTGTTGAAAAACCACTTTTCGCACTTGTGTTGGTGCAGGAAACCACTTTTGCAGTTGTATTAGTGTGGAAAAAACACGTTTTGCACTTGTGATAGTGTTGAAAAACCACTTTTCGCACTTGTGTTAGTGTTGAAAAACCACTTTTCGCACTTGTGTTAGGGTTGAAAAACCACTTTTCGCACTTGTGTTGGTGCAGGAAACCACTTTTGCACTTGTATTAGTGTGGAAAAACCACTTTTCGCAGCTGTGTTAGTGTTGAAAAACCACTTTTCGCACTTGTGTTAGTGTTGAAAAACCACTTTTCGCACTTGTGTTGGTGCAGGAAACTACTTTTGCACTTGTATTAGTGTGGAAAAAACACTTTTTGCACTTGTGATAGTGTTGAAAAACCACTTTTCGCACTTGTGTTAGTGTTGAAAAACCACTTTTCGCACTTGTGTTGGTGCAGGAAACCACTTTTGCACTTGTATTAGTGTGGAAAAACCACTTTTCGCACTTGTGTTAGTGTTGAAAAACCACTTTTCGCACTTGTGTTTGTGTTGAAAAACCAATTTTCGCACTTGTGTTAGTATTGAAAAACCACTTTTCGCACTTGTGTTGGTGCAGGAAACCACTTTTGCACTTGTATTAGTGTGGAAAAAACAAGTTTTGCACTTGTGATAGTGTTGAAAAACCACTTTTCGCACTTGTGTTAGTGTTGAAAAACCACTTTTCGCACTTGTGTTGGTGCAGGAAACCACTTTTGCACTTGTATTAGTGTGGAAAAAACACTTTTTGCACTTGTGATAGTGTTGAAAACCACATTTCGCACTTGTGTTAGTGATGAAAAACCACTTTTCGCACTTGTGTTGGTGCAGGAAACCACTTTTGCACTTGTATTAGTGTGGAAAAAACACGTTTTGCACTTGTGATAGTGTTGAAAAACCACTTTTCACACTTGTGTTAGTGTTGAAAAACCACTTTTCACACTTGTGTTGGTGCAGGAAACCACTTTTGCACTTGTATTAGTGTGGAAAAAACACTTTTTGCACTTGTGATAGTGTTGAAAAACCACTTTTCGCACTTGTGTTAGTGTTGAAAAACCACCTTTCGCACTTGTGTTGGTGCAGGAAACCACTTTTGCACTTGTATTAGTGTGGAAAAACCACTTTTCGCACTTGTGTTAGTGTTGAAAAACCACTTTTCGCACTTGTGTTAGTGTTGAAAAACTACTTTTTGCACTTGTGTTGGTGTAGGAAACCACTTTTGCACTTGTATTAGTGTGGAAAAACCACTTTTCGCACTTGTGTTAGTGTTGAAAAACCACTTTTCGCACTTGTGTTAGTGTTGAAAAACCACTTTTCGCACTTGTGTTGGTGCAGGAAACCACTTTTGCACTTGTATTAGTGTGGAAAAAACACTTTTTGCACTTGTGATACTGTTGAAAAACCACTTTTCGCACTTGTGTTAGTGTTGAAAAACCACTTTTCGCACTTGTGTTGGTGCAGGAAACCACTTTTGCACTTGTATTAGTGTGGAAAAAACACTTTTTGCACTTGTGATAGTGTTGAAAAACCACTTTTCGCACTTGTGTTAGTGTTGAAAAACCACTTTTCGGATTTGTGTTGGTGCAGGAAACCACTTTTGCACTTGTATTAGTGTGGAAAAACCACTTTTCGCACTTGTGTTAGTGTTGAAAAACCACTTTTCGCACTTGTGTTAGTGTTGAAAAACCACTTTTCGCACTTGTGTTAGGGTTGAAAAACCACTTTTCGCACTTGTGTTGGTGCAGGAAACCACTTTTGCACTTGTATTAGTGTGGAAAAACCACTTTTCGCACTTGTGTTAGTGTTGAAAAACCACTTTTCGCACTTGTGTTAGTGTTGAAAAACCATTTTTCGCACTTGTGTTGGTGCAGGAAACCACTTATGCACTTGTATTAGTGTGGAAAAAACACGTTTTGCACTTGTGATAGTGTTGAAAAACCACTTTTCGCACTTGTGTTGGTGCAGGAAACCACTTTTGCATTTGTATTAGTGTGGAAAAAATACTTTTTGCACTTGTGATAGTGTTGAAAAACCACGTTTCGCACTTGTGTTAGTGTTGAAAAACCACTTTTCGCACTTGTGTTGGTGCAGGAAACCACTTTTGCACTTGTATTAGTGTGGAAAAACCACTTTTCGCACTTGTGTTAGTGTTGAAAAACCACTTTTCGCACTTGTGTTTGTGCAGGCAACCACTTTTGCACTTGTATTAGTGTGGAAAAACCACTTTTCGCACTTGTGTTAGTGTTGAAAAACCACTTTTCACACTTGTGTTGGTGCAGGAAACCACTTTTGCACTTGTATTAGTGTGGAAAAAACACTTTTTGCACTTGTGATAGTGTTGAAAAACCACTTTTCGCACTTGTGTTAGTGTTGAAAAACCACTTTTCGCACTTGTGTTGGTGCAGGAAACCACTTTTGCACTTGTATTAGTGTGGAAAACCACTTTTCGCACTTGTGTTAGTGTTGAAAAACCACTTTTCGCACTTGTGCTTGTGTTGAAAAACCACTTTTCGCACTTGTGTTAGTGTTGAAAAACCACTTTTCGCACTTGTGTTGGTGCAGGAAACCACTTTTGCACTTGTATTAGTGTGGAAAAAACACGTTTTGCACTTGTGATAGTGTTGAAAAACCACTTTTCGCACTTGTGTTGGTGCAGGAAACCACTTTTGCACTTGTATTAGTGTGGAAAAAACACTTTTTGCACTTGTGATAGTGTTGAAAAACCACTTTTCGCACTTGTGTTAGTGTTGAAAAACCACTTTTCGCACTTGTGTTGGTGCAGGAAACCACTTTTGCACTTGTATTAGTGTGGAAAAACCACTTTTCGCACTTGTGTTAGTGTTGAAAAACCACTTTTCACACTTGTTTTAGTGTTGAAATACTACTTTTCGCACTTGTGTTGGTGCAGGAAACCACTTTTGCACTTGTATTAGTGTGGAAAAACCACTTTTTGCACTTGTGTTATTGTTGAAAAACAACTTTTCGCACTTGTGTTAGTGTTGAAAAACCACTTTTCGCACTTGTGTTGGTGCAGGAAACCACTTTTGCACTTGTATTACTGTGGAAAAAACACTTTTTGCACTTGTGATAGTGTTGAAAAACCACTTTTCGCACTTGTGTTAGTGTTGAAAAACCACTTTTTGCACTTGTGTTGGTGCAGGAAACCACTTTTGCACTTGTATTAGTGTGGAAAAACCACTTTTCACACTTGTGTTAGTGTTGAAAAACCACTTTTCGCACTTGTGTTAGTGTTGAAAAACCACTTTTCACACTTGTGTTGGTGCAGGAAACCACTTTTGCACTTGTATTAGTGTGGAAAAAACACTTTTTGCACTTGTGTTAGTGTTGAAAAACCACTTTTCGCACTTGTGTTAGTGTTGAAAAACCAATTTTCGCACTTGTGTTGGTGCAGGAAACCACTTTTGCACTTGTATTAGTGTGGAAAAACCACTTTTTGCACTTGTGTTAGTGTTGAAAAACCACTTTTCGCACTTGTGTTAGTGTTGAAAAACCACTTTTCGCACTTGTGTTGGTGCAGGAAACCACTTTTGCACTTGTATTAGTGTGGAAAAAACACTTTTTGCACTTGTGATAGTGTTGAAAAACCACTTTTCGCACTTGTGTTAGTGTTGAAAAACCACTTTTCGGATTTGTGTTGGTGCAGGAAACCACTTTTGCACTTGTATTAGTGTGGAAAAACCACTTTTCGCACTTGTGTTAGTGTTGAAAAACCACTTTTCGCACTTGTGTTAGTGTTGAAAAACTACTTTTCGCACTTGTGTTGGTGCAGGCAACCACTTTTGAACTTGTATTAGTGTGGAAAAACCACTTTTCGCACTTGTGTTAGTGTTGAAAAACCACTTTTCGCACTTGTGTTGGCGCAGGAAACCACTTTTGCACTTGTATTAGTGTGGAAAAAACACTTTTTGCACTTGTGTTAGTGTTGAAAAACCACTTTTGGCACTTGTATTAGTGTGGGAAAACCACTTTTCGCACTTGTGTTAGTGTTGAAAAACCACATTTTGCACTTGTGTTAGTGTTGAAAAACCACTTTTTGCAATAGTGTTGGTGCAGGAAACCACTTTTGCACTTGTATTAGTGTGGAAAAACCACTTTTCGCACTTGTGTTAGTGTTGAAAAACCACTTTTCGCAGTTGTGTTAGTGTTAAAAAACCACTTTTCGCACTTGTGTTGGTGCAGGAAACCACTTTTGCACTTGTATTAGTGTGGAAAAACCACTTTTCACACTTGTGTTAGTGTTGAAAAACCACTTTTCGCACTTGTGTTAGTGTTGAAAAACCACTTTTCGCACTTGTGTTGGTGCAGGAAACCACTTTTGCACTTGTATTAGTGTGGAAAAAAACACTTTTTGCACTTGTGTTAGTGTTGAAATACCACTTTTCGCACTTGTGTTAGTGTTGAAAAACCACTTTTCGCACTTGTGTTGGTGCAGGAAACCACTTTTGCACTTGTATTAGTGTGGAAAAACCACTTTTTGCACTTGTGTTAGTGTTGAAAAACCACTTTTCGCACTTGTGTTAGTGTTGAAAAACCACTTTTCGCACTTGTGTTAGTGTTGAAAAACCACTTTTCGCACTTGTGTTGGTGCAGGAAACCACTTTTGCACTTGTATTAGTGTGGAAAAAACACTTTTTGCACTTGTGTTAGTGTTGAAAAACCACTTTTCGCACTTGTGTTAGTGTTGAAAAACCACTTTTCGCACTTGTGTTGGTGCAGGAAACCACTTTTGCACTTGTATTAGTGTGGGAAAACCACTTTTCGCACTTGTGTTAGTGTTGAAAAACCACTTTTCGCACTTGTGTTAGTGTTGAAATACCATATTTCGCACTTGTGTTGGTGCAGGAAACCACTTTTGCACTTGTATTAGTGTGGAATAAACACTTTTTGCAGCTGTGTTAGTGTTGAAAAACCACTTTTCGCACTTGTGTTAGTGTTGAAAAACCAATTTTCGCACTTGTGTTGGTGCAGGAAACCACTTTTGCAATTGTATTAGTGTGGAAAACCACTTTTCGCACTTGTGTTAGTGTTGAAAAACCACTTTTTGCACTTGTGTTAGTGTTGAAAAACCACTTTTCGCACTTGTGTTGGTGCAGGAAACCACTTTTGCACTTGTATTAGTGTGAAAAAAACACTTTTTGCACTTGTGATAGTGTTGAAAAACCACTTTTCGCACTTGTGTTAGTGTTGAAAAACCACTTTTCGCACTTGTGTTGGTGCAGGAAACCACTTTTGCACTTGTATTAGTGTGGAAAAAACACTTTTTGCACTTGTGATAGTGTTGAAAAACCACTTTTCGCACTTGTGTTAGTGTTGAAAAACCACTTTCGGACTTGTGTTGGTGCAGGAAACCACTTTTGCACTTGTATTAGTGTGGAAAAACCACTTTTCGCACTTGTGTTAGTGTTGAAAAACCACTTTTCGCACTTGTGTTAGTGTTGAAAAACTACTTTTCGCACTTGTGTTGGTGCAGGCAACCACTTTTGCACTTGTATTAGTGTGGAAAAACCACTTTTCGCACTTGTGTTAGTGTTGAAAAACCACTTTTCGCACTTGTGTTGGTGCAGGAAACCACTTTTGCACTTGTATTAGTGTGGAAAAAACACTTTTTGCACTTGTGATAGTGTTGAAAAACCACTTTTCGCACTTGTGTTAGTGTTGAAAAACCACTTTTTGCACTAGTGTTGGTGCAGGAAACCACTTTTGCACTTGTATTAGTGTGGAAAAACCACTTTTCGCACTTGTGTTAGTGTTGAAAAACCACTTTTCGCACTTGTGTTTGTGTTGAAAAACCACTTTTCGCACTTGTGTTAGTGTTGAAAAACCACTTTTCGCACTTGTGTTGGTGCAGGAAACCACTTTTGCACTTGTATTAGTGTGGAAAAAACACTTTTTGCACTTGTGTTAGTGTTGAAATACCACTTATCGCACATGTGTTAGTGTTGAAAAACCACTTTTCGCACTTGTGTTAGTGTTGAAAAACCACTTTTCGCACTTGTGTTGGTGCAGGAAACCACTTTTGCACTTGTATTAGTGTGGAAAAACCACTTTTCACACTTGTGTTAGTGTTGAAAAACCACTTTTCGCACTTGTGTTAGTGTTGAAAAACCACTTTTCGCACTTGTGTTGGTGCAGGAAACCACTTTTGCACTTGTATTAGTGTGGGAAAACCACTTTTCGCACTTGTGTTAGTGTTGAAAAACCACTTTTCGCACTTGTGTTAGTGTTGAAAAACCACTTTTCGCACTTGTGTTGGTGCAGGAAACCACTTTTGCACTTGTATTAGTGTGGAATAAACACTTTTTGCAGCTGTGTTAGTGTTGAAAAACCACTTTTCGCACTTGTGTTAGTGTTGAAAAACCAATTTTCGCACTTGTGTTGGTGCAGGAAACCACTTTTGCACTTGTATTAGTGTGGAAAAACCACTTTTCGCACTTGTGTTAGTGTTGAAAAACCACTTTTCGCACTTGTGTTAGTGTTGAAAAACCACTTTTCGCACTTGTGTTGGTGCAGGAAACCACTTTTGCACTTGTATTAGTGTGAAAAAAACACTTTTTGCACTTGTGATAGTGTTGAAAAACCACTTTTCGCACTTGTGTTAGTGTTGAAAAACCACTTTTCGCACTTGTGTTGGTGCAGGAAACCACTTTTGCACTTGTATTAGTGTGGAAAAAACACTTTTTGCACTTGTGATAGTGTTGAAAAACCACTTTTCGCACTTGTGTTAGTGTTGAAAAGCCACTTTCGGACTTGTGTTGGTGCAGGAAACCACTTTTGCACTTGTATTAGTGTGGAAAAACCACTTTTCGCACTTGTGTTAGTGTTGAAAAACCACTTTTCGCACTTGTGTTAGTGTTGAAAAACTACTTTTCGCACTTGTGTTGGTGCAGGCAACCACTTTTGCACTTGTATTAGTGTGGAAAAACCACTTTTCGCACTTGTGTTAGTGTTGAAAAACCACTTTTCGCACTTGTGTTGGTGCAGGAAACCACTTTTGCACTTGTATTAGTGTGGAAAAAACACTTTTTGCACTTGTGATAGTGTTGAAAAACCACTTTTCGCACTTGTGTTAGTGTTGAAAAACCACTTTTTGCACTAGTGTTGGTGCAGGAAACCACTTTTGCACTTGTATTAGTGTGGAAAAACCACTTTTCGCACTTGTGTTAGTGTTGAAAAACCACTTTTCGCACTTGTGTTTGTGTTGAAAAACCACTTTTCGCACTTGTATTAGTGTTGAAAAACCACTTTTCGCACTTGTGTTGGTGCAGGAAACCACTTTTGCACTTGTATTAGTGTGGAAAAAACACTTTTTGCACTTGTGTTAGTGTTGAAATACCACTTATCGCACATGTGTTAGTGTTGAAAAACCACTTTTCGCACTTGTGTTAGTGTTGAAAAACCACTTTTCGCACTTGTGTTGGTGCAGGAAACCACTTTTGCACTTGTATTAGTGTGGAAAACCACTTTTAACACTTGTGTTAGTGTTGAAAAACCACTTTTCGCACCTGTGTTAGTGTTGAAAAACCACTTTTCGCACTTGTGTTGGTGCAGGAAACCACTTTTGCACTTGTATTAGTGTGGAAAAAACACTTTTTGCACTTGTGTTAGTGTTGAAATACCACTTTTCGCACTTGTGTTAGTGTTGAAAAACCACTTTTCGCACTTGTGTTGGTGCAGGAAACCACTTTTGCACTTGTATTAGTGTTGAAAAACCACTTTTTGCACTTGTGTTAGTGTTGAAAAACCACTTTTCGCACTTGTGTTAGTGTTGAAAAACCACTTTTCGCACTTGTGTTAGTGTTGAAAAACCACTTTTCGCACTTGTGTTGGTGCAGGAAACCACATTTGCACTTGTATTAGTGTGGAAAAACCACTTTTCGCACTTGTGTTAGTGTTGAAAAACCACTTTTCGCACTTGTGTTGTTGCAGGAAACCACTTTTGCACTTGTATTTGTGTGGAAAAAACACTTTTTGCACTTGTGATAGTGTTGAAATTTTCGCACTTGTGTTAGTGTTGAAAAACCACTTTTCGCACTTGTGTTGGTGCAGGAAACCACTTTTGCACTTGTATTAGTGTGGAAAAACCACTTTTCGCACTTGTGTTAGTGTTGAAAAACCACTTTTCGCACTTGTGTTTGTGTTGAAAAACCACTTTTCGCACTTGTGTTAGTATTGAAAAACCACTTTTCGCACTTGTGTTGGTGCAGGAAACCACTTTTGCACTTGTATTAGTGTGGAAAAACCACTTTTCGCACTTGTGTTAGTGTTGAAAAACCACTTTTCGCACTTGTGTTAGTGTTGAAAAACCACTTTTCGCACTTGTGTTGGTGCAGGAAACCACTTTTGCACTTGTATTAGTGTGGAAAAAACACGTTTTGCACTTGTGATAGTGTTGAAAAACCACTTTTCGCACTTGTGTTAGTGTTGAAAAACCACTTTTCGCACTAGTGTTGGTGCAGGAAACCACTTTTGCACTTGTATTAGTGTGGAAAAAACACTTTTTGCACTTGTGATAGTGTTGAAAAACCACTTTTCGCACTTGTGTTAGTGTTGAAAAACCACTTTTCGCACTTGTGTTGGTGCAGGAAACCACTTTTGCACTTGTATTAGTGTGGAAAAAACACGTTTTGCACTTGTGATAGTGTTGAAAAACCACTTTTCGCACTTGTGTTAGTGTTGAAAAACCACTTTTCACACTTGTGTTGGTGCAGGAAACCACTTTTGCACTTGTATTAGTGTGGAAAAAACACTTTTTGCACTTGTGATAGTGTTGAAAAACCACTTTTCGCACTTGTGTTAGTGTTGAAAAACCACTTTTCGCACTTGTGTTGGTGCAGGAAACCACTTTTGCACTTGTATTAGTGTGGAAAAACCACTTTTCGCACTTGTGTTCGTGTTGAAAAACCACTTTTCGCACTTGTGTTAGTGTTGAAAAACTACTTTTTGCACTTGTGTTGGTGCAGGAAACCACTTTTGCACTTGTATTAGTGTGGAAAAACCACTTTTCGCACTTGTGTTAGTGATGAAAAACAACTTTTCGCACTTGTGTTAGTGTTGAAAAACCACTTTTCGCACTTGTGTTGGTGCAGGAAACCACTTTTGCACTTGTATTAGTGTGGAAAAAACACTTTTTGCACTTGTGATAGTGTTGAAAAACCACTTTTCACACTTGTGTTAGTGTTGAAAAACCACTTTTCGCACTTGTGTTGGTGCAGGAAACCACTTTTGCACTTGTATTAGTGTGGAAAAACCACTTTTCGCACTTGTGTTAGTGTTGAAAAACCACTTTTCGCACTTGTGTTAGTGTTGAAAAACCACTTTTCGCACTTGTGTTAGGGTTGAAAAACCACTTTTCGCACTTGTGTTGGTGCAGGAAACCACTTTTGCACTTGTATTAGTGTGGAAAAACCACTTTTCGCACTTGTGTTAGTGTTGAAAAACCACTTTTCGCACTTGTGTTAGTGTTGAAAAACCACTTTTCGCACTTGTGTTGGTGCAGGAAACCACTTTTGCACTTGTATTAGTGTGAAAAAAACACTTTTTGCACTTGTGATAGTGTTGAAAAACCACTTTTCGCACTTGTGTTAGTGTTGAAAAACCACTTTTCGCACTTGTGTTGGTGCAGGAAACCACTTTTGCACTTGTTTTAGTGTGGAAAAAACACTTTTTGCACTTGTGATAGTGTTGAAAAACCACTTTTCGCACTTGTGTTAGTGTTGAAAAACCACTTTCGGACTTGTGTTGGTGCAGGAAACCACTTTTGCACTTGTATTAGTGTGGAAAAACCACTTTTCGCACTTGTGTTAGTGTTGAAAAACCACTTTTCGCACTTGTGTTAGTGTTGAAAAACTACTTTTCGCACTTGTGTTGGTGCAGGCAACCACTTTTGCACTTGTATTAGTGTGGATAAACCACTTTTCGCACTTGTGTTAGTGTTGAAAAACCACTTTTCGCACTTGTGTTGGTGCAGGAAACCACTTTTGCACTTGTATTAGTGTGGAAAAAACACTTTTTGCACTTGTGATAGTGTTGAAAAACCACTTTTCGCACTTGTGTTAGTGTTGAAAAACCACTTTTTGCACTAGTGTTGGTGCAGGAAACCACTTTTGCACTTGTATTAGTGTGGAAAAAACACATTTTGCACTTGTGATAGTGTTGAAAAACCACTTTTCGCACTTGTGTTAGTGTTGAAAAACCACTTTTCGCACTAGTGTTGGTGCAGGAAACCACTTTTGCACTTGTATTAGTGTGGAAAAAACACTTTTTGCACTTGTGATAGTGTTGAAAAACCACTTTTCGCACTTGTGTTAGTGTTGAAAAACCACTTTTCGCACTTGTGTTGGTGCAGGAAACCACTTTTGCACTTGTATTAGTGTGGAAAAAACACGTTTTGCACTTGTGATAGTGTTGAAAAACCACTTTTCGCACTTGTGTTAGTGTTGAAAAACCACTTTTCACACTTGTGTTGGTGCAGGAAACCACTTTTGCACTTGTATTAGTGTGGAAAAAACACTTTTTGCACTTGTGATAGTGTTGAAAAACCACTTTTCGCACTTGTGTTAGTGTTGAAAAACCACTTTTCGCACTTGTGTTGGTGCAGGAAACCACTTTTGCACTTGTATTAGTGTGGAAAAACCACTTTTCGCACTTGTGTTCGTGTTGAAAAACCACTTTTCGCACTTGTGTTAGTGTTGAAAAACTACTTTTTGCACTTGTGTTGGTGCAGGAAACCACTTTTGCACTTGTATTAGTGTGGAAAAACCACTTTTCGCACTTGTGTTAGTGATGAAAAACAACTTTTCGCACTTGTGTTAGTGTTGAAAAACCACTTTTCGCACTTGTGTTGGTGCAGGAAACCACTTTTGCACTTGTATTAGTGTGGAAAAAACACTTTTTGCACTTGTGATAGTGTTGAAAAACCACTTTTCACACTTGTGTTAGTGTTGAAAAACCACTTTTCGCACTTGTGTTGGTGCAGGAAACCACTTTTGCACTTGTATTAGTGTGGAAAAACCACTTTTCGCACTTGTGTTAGTGTTGAAAAACCACTTTTCGCACTTGTGTTAGTGTTGAAAAACCACTTTTCGCACTTGTGTTAGGGTTGAAAAACCACTTTTTGCACTTGTGTTGGTGCAGGAAACCACTTTTGCACTTGTATTAGTGTGGAAAAACCACTTTTCGCACTTGTGTTAGTGTTGAAAAACCACTTTTCGCACTTGTGTTAGTGTTGAAAAACCACTTTTCGCACTTGTGTTGGTGCAGGAAACCACTTTTGCACTTGTATTAGTGTGAAAAAAACACTTTTTGCACTTGTGATAGTGTTGAAAAACCACTTTTCGCACTTGTGTTAGTGTTGAAAAACCACTTTTCGCACTTGTGTTGGTGCAGGAAACCACTTTTGCACTTGTTTTAGTGTGGAAAAAACACTTTTTGCACTTGTGATAGTGTTGAAAAACCACTTTTCGCACTTGTGTTAGTGTTGAAAAACCACTTTCGGACTTGTGTTGGTGCAGGAAACCACTTTTGCACTTGTATTAGTGTGGAAAAACCACTTTTCGCACTTGTGTTAGTGTTGAAAAACCACTTTTCGCACTTGTGTTAGTGTTGAAAAACTACTTTTCGCACTTGTGTTGGTGCAGGCAACCACTTTTGCACTTGTATTAGTGTGGAAAAACCACTTTTCGCACTTGTGTTAGTGTTGAAAAACCACTTTTCGCACTTGTGTTGGTGCAGGAAACCACTTTTGCACTTGTATTAGTGTGGAAAAAACACTTTTTGCACTTGTGATAGTGTTGAAAAACCACTTTTCGCACTTGTGTTAGTGTTGAAAAACCACTTTTTGCACTAGTGTTGGTGCAGGAAACCACTTTTGCACTTGTATTAGTGTGGAAAAACCACTTTTCGCACTTGTGTTAGTGTTGAAAAACCACTTTTCGCACTTGTGTTTGTGTTGAAAGACCACTTTTCGCACTTGTGTTTGTGTTGAAAAACCACTTTTCGCACTTGTGTTAGTGTTGAAAAACCACTTTTCGCACTTGTGTTGGTGCAGGAAACCACTTTTGCACTTGTATTAGTGTGGAAAAACCACTTTTCACACTTGTGTTAGTGTTGAAAAACCACTTTTCGCACTTGTGTTAGTGTTGAAAAACCACTTTTCGCACTTGTGTTGGTGCAGGAAACCACTTTTGCACTTGTATTAGTGTGGAAAAAACACTTTTTGCACTTGTGTTAGTGTTGAAATACCACTTTTCGCACTTGTGTTAGTGTTGAAAACCACTTTTCGCACTTGTGTTGGTGCAGGAAACCACTTTTGCACTTGTATTAGTGTGGAAAAACCACTTTTCGCACTTGTGTTAGTGTTGAAAAACCACTTTTCGCACTTGTGTTTGTGTTGAAAAACCACTTTTCGCACTTGTGTTAGTATTGAAAAACCACTTTTCGCACTTGTGTTGGTGCAGGAAACCACCTTTGCATTTGTATTAGTGTGGAAAAACCACTTTTCGCACTTGTGTTAGTGTTGAAAAACCACTTTTCGCACTTGTGTTAGTGTTGAAAAACCACTTTTCGCACTTGTGTTGGTGCAGGAAACCACTTTTGCACTTGTATTAGTGTGGAAAAAACACGTTTTGCACTTGTGATAGTGTTGAAAAACCACTTTTCGCACTTGTGTTAGTGTTGAAAAACCACTTTCGGACTTGTGTTGGTGCAGGAAACCACTTTTGCACTTGTATTAGTGTGGAAAAACCACTTTTCGCACTTGTGTTAGTGTTGAAAAACCACTTTTGCACTTGTATTAGTGTGGAAAAAAACACTTTTTGCACTTGTGTTAGTGTTGAAATACCACTTTTCGCACTTGTGTTAGTGTTGAAAAACCACTTTTCGCACTTGTGTTGGTGCAGGAAACCACTTTTGCACTTGTATTAGTGTGGAAAAACCACTTTTTGCACTTGTGTTAGTGTTGAAAAACCACTTTTCGCACTTGTGTTAGTGTTGAAAAACCACTTTTCGCACTTGTGTTAGTGTTGAAAAACCACTTTTCGCACTTGTGTTGGTGCAGGAAACCACTTTTGCACTTGTATTAGTGTGGAAAAAACACTTTTTGCACTTGTGTTAGTGTTGAAAAACCACTTTTCGCACTTGTGTTAGTGTTGAAAAACCACTTTTCGCACTTGTGTTGGTGCAGGAAACCACTTTTGCACTTGTATTAGTGTGGGAAAACCACTTTTCGCACTTGTGTTAGTGTTGAAAAACCACTTTTCGCACTTGTGTTAGTGTTGAAAAACCACTTTTCGCACTTGTGTTGGTGCAGGAAACCACTTTTGCACTTGTATTAGTGTGGAATAAACACTTTTTGCAGCTGTGTTAGTGTTGAAAAACCACTTTTCGCACTTGTGTTAGTGTTGAAAAACCAATTTTCGCACTTGTGTTGGTGCAGGAAACCACTTTTGCACTTGTATTAGTGTGGAAAAACCACTTTTCGCACTTGTGTTAGTGTTGAAAAACCACTTTTTGCACTTGTGTTAGTGTTGAAAAACCACTTTTCGCACTTGTGTTGGTGCAGGAAACCACTTTTGCACTTGTATTAGTGTGAAAAAAACACTTTTTGCACTTGTGATAGTGTTGAAAAACCACTTTTCGCACTTGTGTTAGTGTTGAAAAACCACTTTTCGCACTTGTGTTGGTGCAGGAAACCACTTTTGCACTTGTATTAGTGTGGAAAAAACACTTTTTGCACTTGTGATAGTGTTGAAAAACCACTTTTCGCACTTGTGTTAGTGTTGAAAAACCACTTTCGGACTTGTGTTGGTGCAGGAAACCACTTTTGCACTTGTATTAGTGTGGAAAAACCACTTTTTGCACTTGTGTTAGTGTTGAAAAACCACTTTTCACACTTGTGTTAGTGTTGAAAAACTACTTTTCGCACTTGTGTTGGTGCAGGCAACCACTTTTGCACTTGTATTAGTGTGGAAAAACCACTTTTCGCACTTGTGTTAGTGTTGAAAAACCACTTTTCGCACTTGTGTTGGTGCAGGAAACCACTTTTGCACTTGTATTAGTGTGGAAAAAACACTTTTTGCACTTGTGATAGTGTTGAAAAACCACTTTTCGCACTTGTGTTAGTGTTGAAAAACCACTTTTTGCACTAGTGTTGGTGCAGGAAACCACTTTTGCACTTGTATTAGTGTGGAAAAACCACTTTTCGCACTTGTGTTAGTGTTGAAAAACCACTTTTCGCACTTGTGTTTGTGTTGAAAAACCACTTTTCGCACTTGTGTTAGTATTGAAAAACCACTTTTCGCACTTGTGTTGGTGCAGGAAACCACTTTTGCACTTGTATTAGTGTGGAAAAAACACTTTTTGCACTTGTGTTAGTGTTGAAATACCACTTATCGCACATGTGTTAGTGTTGAAAAACCACTTTTCGCACTTGTGTTAGTGTTGAAAAACCACTTTTCGCACTTGTGTTGGTGCAGGAAACCACTTTTGCACTTGTATTAGTGTGGAAAAACCACTTTTCACACTTGTGTTAGTGTTGAAAAACCACTTTTCGCACTTGTGTTAATGTTGAAAAACCACTTTTCGCACTTGTGTTGGTGCAGGAAACCACTTTTGCACTTGTATTAGTGTGGGAAAACCACTTTTCGCACTTGTGTTAGTGTTGAAAAACCACTTTTCGCACTTGTGTTAGTGTTGAAAAACCACTTTTCGCACTTGTGTTGGTGCAGGAAACCACTTTTGCACTTGTATTAGTGTGGAATAAACACTTTTTGCAGCTGTGTTAGTGTTGAAAAACCACTTTTCGCACTTGTGTTAGTGTTGAAAAACCAATTTTCGCACTTGTGTTGGTGCAGGAAACCACTTTTGCACTTGTATTAGTGTGGAAAAACCACTTTTCGCACTTGTGTTAGTGTTGAAAAACCACTTTTCGCACTTGTGTTAGTGTTGAAAAACCACTTTTCGCACTTGTGTTGGTGCAGGAAACCACTTTTGCACTTGTATTAGTGTGAAAAAAACACTTTTTGCACTTGTGATAGTGTTGAAAAACCACTTTTCGCACTTATGTTAGTGTTGAAAAACCACTTTTCGCACTTGTGTTGGTGCAGGAAACCACTTTTGCACTTGTATTAGTGTGGAAAAAACACTTTTTGCACTTGTGATAGTGTTGAAAAACCAATTTTCGCACTTGTGTTAGTGTTGAAAAGCCACTTTCGGACTTGTGTTGGTGCAGGAAACCACTTTTGCTCTTGTATTAGTGTGGAAAAACCACTTTTCGCACTTGTGTTAGTGTTGAAAAACCACTTTTCGCACTTGTGTTAGTGTTGAAAAACTACTTTTCGCACTTGTGTTGGTGCAGGCAACCACTTTTGCACTTGTATTAGTGTGGAAAAACCACTTTTCGCACTTGTGTTAGTGTTGAAAAACCACTTTTCGCACTTGTGTTGGTGCAGGAAACCACTTTTGCACTTGTATTAGTGTGGAAAAAACACTTTTTGCACTTGTGATAGTGTTGAAAAACCACTTTTCGCACTTGTGTTAGTGTTGAAAAACCACTTTTTGCACTAGTGTTGGTGCAGGAAACCACTTTTGCACTTGTATTAGTGTGGAAAAACCACTTTTCGCACTTGTGTTAGTGTTGAAAAACCACTTTTCGCACTTGTGTTTGTGTTGAAAAACCACTTTTCGCACTTGTATTAGTGTTGAAAAACCACTTTTCGCACTTGTGTTGGTGCAGGAAACCACTTTTGCACTTGTATTAGTGTGGAAAAAACACTTTTTGCACTTGTGTTAGTGTTGAAATACCACTTATCGCACATGTGTTAGTGTTGAAAAACCACTTTTCGCACTTGTGTTAGTGTTGAAAAACCACTTTTCGCACTTGTGTTGGTGCAGGAAACCACTTTTGCACTTGTATTAGTGTGGAAAACCACTTTTCACACTTGTGTTAGTGTTGAAAAACCACTTTTCGCACTTGTGTTAGTGTTGAAAAACCACTTTTCGCACTTGTGTTGGTGCAGGAAACCACTTTTGCACTTGTATTAGTGTGGAAAAAACACTTTTTGCACTTGTGTTAGTGTTGAAATACCACTTTTCGCACTTGTGTTAGTGTTGAAAAACCACTTTTCGCACTTGTGTTGGTGCAGGAAACCACTTTGCACTTGTATTAGTGTTGAAAAACCACTTTTTGCACTTGTGTTAGTGTTGAAAAACCACTTTTCGCACTTGTGTTAGTGTTGAAAAACCACTTTTCGCACTTGTGTTAGTGTTGAAAAACCACTTTTCGCACTTGTGTTGGTGCAGGAAACCACTTTTGCACTTGTATTAGTGTGAAAAAAACACTTTTTGCACTTGTGATAGTGTTGAAAAACCACTTTTCGCACTTATGTTAGTGTTGAAAAACCACTTTTCGCACTTGTGTTGGTGCAGGAAACCACTTTTGCACTTGTATTAGTGTGGAAAAAACACTTTTTGCACTTGTGATAGTGTTGAAAAACCACTTTTCGCACTTGTGTTAGTGTTGAAAAGCCACTTTCGGACTTGTGTTGGTGCAGGAAACCACTTTTGCTCTTGTATTAGTGTGGAAAAACCACTTTTCGCACTTGTGTTAGTGTTGAAAAACCACTTTTCGCACTTGTGTTAGTGTTGAAAAACTACTTTTCGCACTTGTGTTGGTGCAGGCAACCACTTTTGCACTTGTATTAGTGTGGAAAAACCACTTTTCGCACTTGTGTTAGTGTTGAAAAACCACTTTTCGCACTTGTGTTGGTGCAGGAAACCACTTTTGCACTTGTATTAGTGTTGGAAAAAACACTTTTTGCACTTGTGATAGTGTTGAAAAACCACTTTTCGCACTTGTGTTAGTGTTGAAAAACCACTTTTTGCACTAGTGTTGGTGCAGGAAACACTTTTGCACTTGTATTAGTGTGGAAAAACCACTTTTCGCACTTGTGTTAGTGTTGAGAAAAACCACTTTTCGCACTTGTGTTTGTGTTGAAAAACCACTTTTCGCACTTGTATTAGTGTTGAAAAACCACTTTTCGCACTTGTGTTGGTGCAGGAAACCACTTTTGCACTTGTATTAGTGTGGAAAAAAACACTTTTGCACTTGTGTTAGTGTTGAAATACCACTTATCGCACATGTGTTAGTGTTGAAAAACCACTTTTCGCACTTGTGTTAGTGTTGAAAAACCACTTTTCGCACTTGTGTTGGTGCAGGAAACCACTTTTGCACTTGTATTAGTGTGGAAAACCACTTTTCACACTTGTGTTAGTGTTGAAAAACCACTTTTCGCACTTGTGTTAGTGTTGAAAAACCACTTTTCGCACTTGTGTTGGTGCAGGAAACCACTTTTGCACTTGTATTAGTGTGGAAAAAACACTTTTTGCACTTGTGTTAGTGTTGAAATACCCACTTTTCGCACTTGTGTTAGTGTTGGAAAAAACCACTTTTCGCACTTGTGTTGGTGCAGGAAACCACTTTTGCACTTGTATTAGTGTTGAAAAACCACTTTTTGCACTTGTGTTAGTGTTGAAAAACCACTTTTCGCACTTGTGTTAGTGTTGAAAAACCACTTTTCGCACTTGTGTTAGTGTTGAAAAACCACTTTTCGCACTTGTGTTGGTGCAGGAAACCACATTTGCACTTGTATTAGTGTGGAAAAACCACTTTTCGCACTTGTGTTAGTGTTGAAAAACCACTTTTCGCACTTGTGTTGTTGCAGGAAACCACTTTTGCACTTGTATTAGTGTGGAAAAAACACTTTTTGCACTTGTGATAGTGTTGAAATTTTCGCACTTGTGTTAGTGTTGAAAAACCACTTTTCGCACTTGTGTTGGTGCAGGAAACCACTTTTGCACTTGTATTAGTGTGGAAAAACCACTTTTCGCACTTGTGTTAGTGTTGAAAAACCACTTTTCGCACTTGTGTTTGTGTTGAAAAACCACTTTTCGCACTTGTGTTAGTATTGAAAAACCACTTTTCGCACTTGTGTTGGTGCAGGAAACCACTTTTGCACTTGTATTAGTGTGGAAAAACCACTTTTCGCACTTGTGTTAGTGTTGAAAAACCACTTTTCGCACTTGTGTTAGTGTTGAAAAACCACTTTTCGCACTTGTGTTGGTGCAGGAAACCACTTTTGCACTTGTATTAGTGTGGAAAAAACACGTTTTGCACTTGTGATAGTGTTGAAAAACCACTTTTCGCACTTGTGTTAGTGTTGAAAAACCACTTTTCGCACTAGTGTTGGTGCAGGAAACCACTTTTGCACTTGTATTAGTGTGGAAAAAACACTTTTTGCACTTGTGATAGTGTTGAAAAACCACTTTTCGCACTTGTGTTAGTGTTGAAAAACCACTTTTCGCACTTGTGTTGGTGCAGGAAACCACTTTTGCACTTGTATTAGTGTGGAAAAAACACGTTTTGCACTTGTGATAGTGTTGAAAAACCACTTTTCGCACTTGTGTTAGTGTTGAAAAACCACTTTTCACACTTGTGTTGGTGCAGGAAACCACTTTTGCACTTGTATTAGTGTGGAAAAAACACTTTTTGCACTTGTGATAGTGTTGAAAAACCACTTTTCGCACTTGTGTTAGTGTTGAAAAACCACTTTTCGCACTTGTGTTGGTGCAGGAAACCACTTTTGCACTTGTATTAGTGTGGAAAAACCACTTTTCGCACTTGTGTTCGTGTTGAAAAACCACTTTTCGCACTTGTGTTAGTGTTGAAAAACTACTTTTTGCACTTGTGTTGGTGCAGGAAACCACTTTTGCACTTGTATTAGTGTGGAAAAACCACTTTTCGCACTTGTGTTAGTGATGAAAAACAACTTTTCGCACTTGTGTTAGTGTTGAAAAACCACTTTTCGCACTTGTGTTGGTGCAGGAAACCACTTTTGCACTTGTATTAGTGTGGAAAAAACACTTTTTGCACTTGTGATAGTGTTGAAAAACCACTTTTCACACTTGTGTTAGTGTTGAAAAACCACTTTTCGCACTTGTGTTGGTGCAGGAAACCACTTTTGCACTTGTATTAGTGTGGAAAAACCACTTTTCGCACTTGTGTTAGTGTTGAAAAACCACTTTTCGCACTTGTGTTAGTGTTGAAAAACCACTTTTCGCACTTGTGTTAGGGTTGAAAAACCACTTTTTGCACTTGTGTTGGTGCAGGAAACCACTTTTGCACTTGTATTAGTGTGGAAAAACCACTTTTCGCACTTGTGTTAGTGTTGAAAAACCACTTTTCGCACTTGTGTTAGTGTTGAAAAACCACTTTTCGCACTTGTGTTGGTGCAGGAAACCACTTTTGCACTTGTATTAGTGTGAAAAAAACACTTTTTGCACTTGTGATAGTGTTGAAAAACCACTTTTCGCACTTGTGTTAGTGTTGAAAAACCACTTTTCGCACTTGTGTTGGTGCAGGAAACCACTTTTGCACTTGTTTTAGTGTGGAAAAAACACTTTTTGCACTTGTGATAGTGTTGAAAAACCACTTTTCGCACTTGTGTTAGTGTTGAAAAACCACTTTCGGACTTGTGTTGGTGCAGGAAACCACTTTTGCACTTGTATTAGTGTGGAAAAACCACTTTTCGCACTTGTGTTAGTGTTGAAAAACCACTTTTCGCACTTGTGTTAGTGTTGAAAAACTACTTTTCGCACTTGTGTTGGTGCAGGCAACCACTTTTGCACTTGTATTAGTGTGGAAAAACCACTTTTCGCACTTGTGTTAGTGTTGAAAAACCACTTTTCGCACTTGTGTTGGTGCAGGAAACCACTTTTGCACTTGTATTAGTGTGGAAAAAACACTTTTTGCACTTGTGATAGTGTTGAAAAACCACTTTTCGCACTTGTGTTAGTGTTGAAAAACCACTTTTTGCACTAGTGTTGGTGCAGGAAACCACTTTTGCACTTGTATTAGTGTGGAAAAACCACTTTTCGCACTTGTGTTAGTGTTGAAAAACCACTTTTCGCACTTGTGTTTGTGTTGAAAAACCACTTTTCGCACTTGTGTTTGTGTTGAAAAACCACTTTTCGCACTTGTGTTAGTGTTGAAAAACCACTTTTCGCACTTGTGTTGGTGCAGGAAACCACTTTTGCACTTGTATTAGTGTGGAAAAACCACTTTTCACACTTGTGTTAGTGTTGAAAAACCACTTTTCGCACTTGTGTTAGTGTTGAAAAACCACTTTTCGCACTTGTGTTGGTGCAGGAAACCACTTTTGCACTTGTATTAGTGTGGAAAAAACACTTTTTGCACTTGTGTTAGTGTTGAAATACCACTTTTCGCACTTGTGTTAGTGTTGAAAAACCACTTTTCGCACTTGTGTTGGTGCAGGAAACCACTTTTGCACTTGTATTAGTGTGGAAAAACCACTTTCGCACTTGTGTTAGTGTTGAAAAACCACTTTTCGCACTTGTGTTTGTGTTGAAAACCACTTTTCGCACTTGTGTTAGTATGAAAAACCACTTTTCGCACTTGTGTTGGTGCAGGAAACCACCTTTGCATTTGTATTAGTGTGGAAAAACCACTTTTCGCACTTGTGTTAGTGTTGAAAAACCACTTTTCGCACTTGTGTTAGTGTTGAAAAACCACTTTTCGCACTTGTGTTGGTGCAGGAAACCACTTTTGCACTTGTATTAGTGTGGAAAAAACACGTTTTGCACTTGTGATAGTGTTGAAAAACCACTTTTCGCACTTGTGTTAGTGTTGAAAAACCACTTTTCGCACTTGTGTTGGTGCAGGAAACCACTTTTGCACTTGTATTAGTGTGGAAAAAACACTTTTTGCACTTGTGATAGTAGTTGAAAAACCACTTTTCGCACTTGTGTTAGTGTTGAAAAACCACTTTTCGCACTTGTGTTGGTGCAGGAAACCACTTTTGCACTTGTATTAGTGTGGAAAAAACACGTTTTGCACTTGTGATAGTGTTGAAAAACCACTTTTCGCACTTGTGTTAGTGTTGAAAAACCACTTTCACACTTGTGTTGGTGCAGGAAACCACTTTGCACTTGTATTAGTGTGGAAAAAACACTTTTTGCACTTGTGATAGTGTTGAAAAACCACTTTTCGCACTTGTGTTAGTGTTGAAAAACCACTTTTCGCACTTGTGTTGGTGCAGGAAACCACTTTTGCACTTGTATTAGTGTGGAAAAACCACTTTTCGCACTTGTGTTCGTGTTGAAAAACCACTTTTAGCACTTGTGTTAGTGTTGAAAAACTACTTTTTGCACTTGTGTTGGTGCAGGAAACCACTTTTGCACTTGTATTAGTGTGGAAAAACCACTTTTCGCACTTGTGTTAGTGATGAAAAACAACTTTTCGCACTTGTGTTAGTGTTGAAAAACCACTTTTCGCACTTGTGTTGGTGCAGGAAACCACTTTTGCACTTGTATTAGTGTGGAAAAAACACTTTTTGCACTTGTGATAGTGTTGAAAAACCACTTTTCACACTTGTGTTAGTGTTGAAAAACCACTTTTCGCACTTGTGTTGGTGCAGGAAACCACTTTTGCACTTGTATTAGTGTGGAAAAACCACTTTTCGCACTTGTGTTAGTGTTGAAAAACCACTTTTCGCACTTGTGTTAGTGTTGAAAAAACACGTTTTGCACTTGTGATAGTGTTGAAAAACCACTTTTGGCACTTGTGTTAGTGTTGAAAAACCACTTTTCGCACTTGTTGGTGCAGGAAACCACTTTTGCACTTGTATTAGTGTGGAAAAACCACTTTTCGCACTTGTGTTAGTGTTGAAAAACCACTTTTCGCACTTGTGTTAGTGTTGAAAAACTACTTTTCGCACTTGTGTTGGTGCAGGAAACCACTTTTGCACTTGTATTAGTGTGGAAAAACCACTTTTCGCACTTGTGTTAGTGTTGAAAAACCACTTTTTGCACTTTTGTTGGTGCAGGAAACCACTTTTGCACTTGTATTAGTGTGGAAAAAACACTTTTTACACTTGTGATAGTGTTAAAAAACCACTTTTCGCACTTGTGTTAGTGTTGAAAAACCACTTTTCCCACTTTTGTTAGTGTTGAAAAACCACTTTTCGCACTTGTGTTGGTGCAGGAAACCACTTTTGCACTTGTATTAGTGTGGAAAAACCACTTTTCACACTTGTGTTGGTGTTGAAAAACCACTTTTCGCACTTGTGTTAGTGTTGAAAAAACACTTTTCGCACTTGTGTTGGTGCAGGAAACCACTTTTGCAGTTGTATTAGTGTGTAAAAAACACGTTTTGCACTTGTGATAGTGTTGAAAAACCACTTTTCGCACTTGTGTTAGTGTTGAAAAACCACTTTTCGCACTTGTGTTAGTGTTGAAAAACCACTTTTCGCACATGTGTTAGTGTTGAAAAACCACTTTTCGCACTTGTGTTGGTGCAGGAAACCACTTTTGCAGTTGTATTAGTGTGGAAAAAACACGTTTTGCACTTGTGATAGTGTTGAAAAACCACTTTTCGCACTTGTGTTAGTGTTGAAAAACCACTTTTCGCACTTGTGTTAGGGTTGAAAAACCACTTTTCGCACTCGTGTTGGTGCAGGAAACCACTTTTGCACTTGTATTAGTGTGGAAAAAACCACTTTTCGCAGCTGTGTTAGTGTTGAAAAACCACTTTTCGCACTTGTGTTAGTGTTGAAAAACCACTTTTCGCACTTGTGTTGGTGCAGGAATCTACTTTTGCACTTGTATTAGTGTGGAAAAAACACTTTTTGCACTTGTGATAGTGTTGAAAAACCACTTTTCGCACTTGTGTTAGTGTTGAAAAACCACTTTTCGCACTTGTGTTGGTGCAGGAAACCACTTTTGCACTTGTATTAGTGTGGAAAAACCACTTTTCGCACTTGTGTTAGTGTTGAAAAACCACTTTTCGCACTTGTGTTTGTGTTGAAAAACCAATTTTCGCACTTGTGTTAGTATTGAAAAACCACTTTTCGCACTTGTGTTGGTGCAGGAAACCACCTTTGCATTTGTATTAGTGTGGAAAAACCACTTTTCGCACTTGTGTTAGTGTTGAAAAACCACTTTTCGCACTTGTGTTAGTGTTGAAAAACCACTTTTCGCACTTGTGTTGGTGCAGGAAACCACTTTTGCACTTGTATTAGTGTGGAAAAAACACGTTTTGCACTTGTGATAGTGTTGAAAAACCACTTTTCGCACTTGTGTTAGTGTTGAAAAACCACTTTTCGCACTTGTGTTGGTGCAGGAAACCACTTTTGCACTTGTATTAGTGTGGAAAAAACACTTTTTGCACTTGTGATAGTGTTGAAAAACCACTTTTCGCACTTGTGTTAGTGATGAAAAACCACTTTTCGCACTTGTGTTGGTGCAGGAAACCACTTTTGCACTTGTATTAGTGTGGAAAAAACACGTTTTGCACTTGTGATAGTGTTGAAAAACCACTTTTCGCACTTGTGTTAGTGTTGAAAAACAACTTTTCACACTTGTGTTGGTGCAGGAAACCACTTTTGCACTTGTATTAGTGTGGAAAAAACACTTTTTGCACTTGTGATAGTGTTGAAAAACCACTTTTCGCACTTGTGTTAGTGTTGAAAAACCACCTTTCGCACTTGTGTTGGTGCAGGAAACCACTTTTGCACTTGTATTAGTGTGGAAAAACCACTTTTCGCACTTGTGTTAGTGTTGAAAAACCACTTTTCGCACTTGTGTTAGTGTTGAAAAACTACTTTTTGCACTTGTGTTGGTGTAGGAAACCACTTTTGCACTTGTATTAGTGTGGAAAAACCACTTTTCGCACTTGTGTTAGTGTTGAAAAACAACTTTTCGCACTTGTGTTAGTGTTGAAAACCACTTTTCACACTTGTGTTAGTGTTGAAAAACCACATTTCGCACTTGTGTTGGTGCAGGAAACCACTTTTGCACTTGTATTAGTGTGGAAAAACCACTTTTCGCACTTGTGTTAGTGTTGAAAAACCACTTTTCGCACTTGTGTTAGTGTTGAAAAACCACTTTTCGCACTTGTGTTAGTGTTGAAAAACCACTTTTCGCACTTGTGTTAGGGTTGAAAAACCACTTTTCGCACTTGTGTTGGTGCAGGAAACCACTTTTGCACTTGTATTAGTGTGGAAAAAAAACTTTTTGCACTTGTGATAGTGTTGAAAAACCACATTTCGCACTTGTGTTGGTGCAGGAAACCACTTTTGCACTTGTATTAGTGTGGAAAAACCACTTTTCGCACTTGTGTTAGTGTTGAAAAACCACTTTTCGCACTTGTGTTAGGGTTGAAAAACCACTTTTCGCACTTGTGTTGGTGCAGGAAACCACTTTTGCACTTGTATTAGTGTGGAAAAACCACTTTTCGCACTTGTGTTAGTGTTGAAAAACCACTTTTCGCACTTGTGTTAGTGTTGAAAAACCACTTTTCGCACTTGTGTTGGTGCAGGAAACCACTTTTGCACTTGTGTTAATGTTGAAAAACCACTTTTCGCACTTGTGTTGGTGCAGGAAACCACTTTTGCAGTTGTATTAGTGTGGAAAAAACACGTTTTGCACTTGTGATAGTGTTGAAAAACCACTTTTCGCACTTGTGTTAGTGTTGAAAAACCAATTTTCGCACTTGTGTTGGTGCAGGAAACCACTTTTGCACTTGTATTAGTGTGGAAAAAACACTTTTTGCACTGGTGATAGTGTTGAAAAACCACTTTTCGCACTTGTGTTAGTGTTGAAAAACCACTTTTCGCACTTGTGTTGGTGCAGGAAACCACTTTTGCACTTGTATTAGTGTAGAAAAACCACTTTTCGCACTTGCGTTAGTGTTGAAAAACCACTTTTCGCACTTGTGTTAGTGTTGAAAAACCACTTTTCGCACTTGTGTTGGTGCAGGAAACCACTTTTGCACTTGTGTTAGTGTTGAAAAACAACTTTTCGCACTTGTGTTAGTGTTGAAAAACCACTTTTCGCACTTTTGTTGGTGCAGGAAACCACTTTTGCACTTGTATTACTGTGGAAAAAACACTTTTTGCACTTGTGATAGTGTTGAAAAACCACTTTTTGCACTTGTGTTAGTGTTGAAAAACCACTTTTCGCACTTGTGTTGGTGCAGGAAACCACTTTTGCAGTTGTATTAGTGTGGAAAAAACACGTTTTGCACTTGTGATAGTGTTGAAAAACCACTTTTCGCACTTGTGTTAGTGTTGAAAAACCACTTTTCGCACTTGTGTTAGGGTTGAAAAACCACTTTTCGCACTTGTGTTGGTGCAGGAAACCACTTTTGCACTTGTATTAGTGTGGAAAAAACCACTTTTCGCACTTGTGTTAGTGTTGAAAAACCACTTTTCGCACTTGTGTTAGTGTTGAAAAACCACTTTTCGCACTTGTGTTGGTGCAGGAAACCACTTTTGCACTTGTATTAGTGTGGAAAAAACACTTTTTGCACTTGTGATAGTGTTGAAAAACCACTTTTCGCACTTGTGTTAGTGTTGAAAAACCATTTTTCGCACTTGTGTTGGTGCAGGAAACCACT
Organism: Myxine glutinosa; assembly: GCF_964187855.1. Classification (NCBI taxonomy): domain Eukaryota; kingdom Metazoa; phylum Chordata; class Myxini; order Myxiniformes; family Myxinidae; genus Myxine; species Myxine glutinosa. The sequence goes on along the minus strand of NC_136262.1, from coordinate 45,735,106 downwards.
TTTGCACTTGTATTAGTGTGGAAAAACCACTTTTCGCACTTGTGTTAGTGTTGAAAAACCACTTTTCGCACTTGTGTTTGTGTTGAAAAACCACTTTTCGCACTTGTGTTAGTATTGAAAAACCACTTTTCGCACTTGTGCTGGTGCAGGAAACCACCTTTGCATTTGTATTAGTGTGGAAAAACCACTTTTCGCACTTGTGTTAGTGTTGAAAAACCACTTTTCGCACTTGTGTTAGTGTTGAAAAACCACTTTTCGCACTTGTGTTGGTGCAGGAAACCACTTTTGCACTTGTATTAGTGTGGAAAAAACACGTTTTGCACTTGTGATAGTGTTGAAAAACCACTTTTCGCACTTGTGTTAGTGTTGAAAAACCACTTTTCGCACTTGTGTTGGTGCAGGAAACCACTTTTGCACTTGTATTAGTGTTGAAAAACCACTTTTCGCACTTGTGTTAGTGTTGAAAAACCACTTTTCGCACTTGTGTTAGGGTTGAAAAACCACTTTTCGCACTTGTGTTGGTGCAGGAAACCACTTTTGCACTTGTATTAGTGTGGAAAAAACCACTTTTCGCACTTGTGTTAGTGTTGAAAAACCACTTTTCGCACTTGTGTTAGTGTTGAAAAACCACTTTTCGCACTTGTGTTGGTGCAGGAAACCACTTTTGCACTTGTATTAGTGTGGAAAAAACACTTTTTGCACTTGTGATAGTGTTGAAAAACCACTTTTCGCACTTGTGTTAGTGTTGAAAAACCATTTTTCGCACTTGTGTTGGTGCAGGAAACCACTTTTGCACTTGTATTAGTGTGGCAAAACCACTTTTCGCACTTGTGTTAGTGTTGAAAAACCACTTTTCGCACTTGTGTTTGTGTTGAAAAACCACTTTTCGCACTTGTGTTAGTATTGAAAAACCACTTTTCGCACTTGTGCTGGTGCAGGAAACCACCTTTGCATTTGTATTAGTGTGGAAAAACCACTTTTCGCACTTGTGTTAGTGTTGAAAAACCACTTTTCGCACTTGTGTTAGTGTTGAAAAACCACTTTTCGCACTTGTGTTGGTGCAGGAAACCACTTTTGCACTTGTATTAGTGTGGAAAAAACACGTTTTGCACTTGTGATAGTGTTGAAAAACCACTTTTCGCACTTGTGTTAGTGTTGAAAAACCACTTTTCGCACTTGTGTTGGTGCAGGAAACCACTTTTGCACTTGTATTAGTGTGGAAAAAACACTTTTTGCACTTGTGATAGTGTTGAAAAACCACTTTTCGCACTTGTGTTAGTGTTGAAAAACCACTTTTCGCACTTGTGTTGGTGCAGGAAACCACTTTTGCACTTGTATTAGTGTGGAAAAAACACGTTTTGCACTTGTGATAGTGTTGAAAAACCACTTTTCGCACTTGTGTTAGTGTTGAAAAACCACTTTTCACACTTGTGTTGGTGCAGGAAACCACTTTTGCACTTGTATTAGTGTGGAAAAAACACTTTTTGCACTTGTGATAGTGTTGAAAAACCACTTTTCGCACTTGTGTTAGTGTTGAAAAACCACCTTTCGCACTTGTGTTGGTGCAGGAAACCACTTTTGCACTTGTATTAGTGTGGAAAAACCACTTTTCGCACTTGTGTTAGTGTTGAAAAACCACTTTTCGCACTTGTGTTAGTGATGAAAAACTACTTTTTGCACTTGTGTTGGTGTAGGAAACCACTTTTGCACTTGTATTAGTGTGGAAAAACCACTTTTCGCACTTGTGTTAGTGTTGAAAAACAACTTTTCGCACTTGTGTTAGTGTTGAAAAACCACTTTTCGCACTTGTGTTGGTGCAGGAAACCACTTTTGCACTTGTATTAGTGTGGAAAAAACACTTTTTGCACTTGTGATAGTGTTGAAAAACCACTTTTCACACTTGTGTTAGTGTTGAAAAACCACTTTTCGCACTTGTGTTGGTGCAGGAAACCACTTTTGCACTTGTATTAGTGTGGAAAACCACTTTTCGCACTTGTGTTAGTGTTGAAAAACCACTTTTCGCACTTGTGTTAGTGTTGAAAAACCACTTTTCGTACTTGTGTTAGTGTTGAAAAACTACTTTTCGCACTTGTGTTGGTGCAGGCAACCACTTTTGCACTTGTATTAGTGTGGAAAAACCACTTTTCGCACTTGTGTTAGTGTTGAAAAACCACTTTTCGCACTTGTGTTGGTGCAGGAAACCACTTTTGCACTTGTATTAGTGTGGAAAAAACACTTTTTGCACTTGTGATAGTGTTGAAAAACCACTTTTCGCACTTGTGTTAGTGTTGAAAAACCACTTTTTGCACTAGTGTTGGTGCAGGAAACCACTTTTGCACTTGTATTAGTGTGGAAAAACCACTTTTCGCACTTGTGTTAGTGTTGAAAAACCACTTTTCGCACTTGTGTTTGTGTTGAAAAACCACTTTTCGCACTTGTGTTTGTGTTGAAAAACCACTTTTCGCACTTGTGTTAGTGTTGAAAAACCACTTTTCGCACTTGTGTTGGTGCAGGAAACCACTTTTGCACTTGTATTAGTGTGGAAAACCACTTTTCACACTTGTGTTATTGTTGAAAAACCACTTTTCGCACTTGTGTTAGTGTTGAAAAACCACTTTTCGCACTTGTGTTGGTGCAGGAAACCACTTTTGCACTTGTATTAGTGTGGAAAAAACACTTTTTGCACTTGTGTTAGTGTTGAAATACCACTTTTCGCACTTGTGTTAGTGTTGAAAAACCACTTTTCGCACTTGTGTTGGTGCAGGAAACCACTTTTGCACTTGTATTAGTGTGGAAAAACCACTTTTCGCACTTGTGTTAGTGTTGAAAAACCACTTTTCGCACTTGTGTTTGTGTTGAAAAACCACTTTTCGCACTTGTGTTAGTATTGAAAAACCACTTTTCGCACTTGTGTTGGTGCAGGAAACCACCTTTGCATTTGTATTAGTGTGGAAAAACCACTTTTCGCACTTGTGTTAGTGTTGAAAAACCACTTTTCGCACTTGTGTTAGTGTTGTAAAACCACTTTTCGCACTTGTGTTGGTGCAGGAAACCACTTTTGCACTTGTATTAGTGTGGAAAAAACACGTTTTGCACTTGTGATAGTGTTGAAAAACCACTTTTCGCACTTGTGTTAGTGTTGAAAAACCACTTTTCGCACTTGTGTTGGTGCAGGAAACCACTTTTGCACTTGTATTAGTGTGGAAAAAACACTTTTTGCACTTGTGATAGTGTTGAAAAACCACTTTTCGCACTTGTGTTAGTGTTGAAAAACCACTTTTCGCACTTGTGTTGGTGCAGGAAACCACTTTTGCACTTGTATTAGTGTGGAAAAAACACGTTTTGCACTTGTGATAGTGTTGAAAAACCACTTTTCGCACTTGTGTTAGTGTTGAAAAACCACTTTTCACACTTGTGTTGGTGCAGGAAACCACTTTTGCACTTGTATTAGTGTGGAAAAAACACTTTTTGCACTTGTGATAGTGTTGAAAAACCACTTTTCGCACTTGTGTTAGTGTTGAAAAACCACTTTTCGCACTTGTGTTGGTGCAGGAAACCACTTTTGCACTTGTATTAGTGTGGAAAAACCACTTTTCGCACTTGTGTTCGTGTTGAAAAACCACTTTTAGCACTTGTGTTAGTGTTGAAAAACTACTTTTTGCACTTGTGTTGGTGTAGGAAACCACTTTTGCACTTGTATTAGTGTGGAAAAACCACTTTTCGCACTTGTGTTAGTGATGAAAAACAACTTTTCGCACTTGTGTTAGTGTTGAAAAACCACTTTTCGCACTTGTGTTGGTGCAGGAAACCACTTTTGCACTTGTATTAGTGTGGAAAAAACACTTTTTGCACTTGTGATAGTGTTGAAAAACCACTTTTCACACTTGTGTTAGTGTTGAAAAACCACTTTTCGCACTTGTGTTGGTGCAGGAAACCACTTTTGCACTTGTATTAGTGTGGAAAAACCACTTTTCGCACTTGTGTTAGTGTTGAAAAACCACTTTTCGCACTTGTGTTAGTGTTGAAAAACCACTTTTCGCACTTGTGTTAGGGTTGAAAAACCACTTTTCGCACTTGTGTTGGTGCAGGAAACCACTTTTGCACTTGTATTAGTGTGGAAAAACCACTTTTCGCACTTGTGTTAGTGTTGAAAAACCACTTTTCGCACTTGTGTTAGTGTTGAAAAACCACTTTTCGCACTTGTGTTGGTGCAGGAAACCACTTATGCACTTGTATTAGTGTGGAAAAAACACGTTTTGCACTTGTGATAGTGTTGAAAAACCACTTTTGGCACTTGTGTTAGTGTTGAAAAACCACTTTTCGCACTTGTTGGTGTAGGAAACCACTTTTGCACTTGTATTAGTGTGGAAAAACCACTTTTCGCACTTGTGTTAGTGTTGAAAAACCACTTTTCGCACTTGTGTTAGTGTTGAAAAACTACTTTTCGCACTTGTGTTGGTGCAGGAAACCACTTTTGCACTTGTATTAGTGTGGATAAACCACTTTTCGCACTTGTGTTAGTGTTGAAAAACCACTTTTTGCACTTTTGTTGGTGCAGGAAACCACTTTTGCACTTGTATTAGTGTGGAAAAAACACTTTTTGCACTTGTGATAGTGTTGAAAAACCACTTTTCGCACTTGTGTTAGTGTTGAAAAACCACTTTTCCCACTTTTGTTAGTGTTGAAAAACCACTTTTCGCACTTGTGTTGGTGCAGGAAACCACTTTTGCACTTGTATTAGTGTGGAAAAACCACTTTTCACACTTGTGTTGGTGTTGAAAAACCACTTTTCGCACTTGTGTTAGTGTTGAAAAACCACTTTTCGCACTTGTGTTGGTGCAGGAAACCACTTTTGCAGTTGTATTAGTGTGGAAAAAACACGTTTTGCACTTGTGATAGTGTTGAAAAACCACTTTTCGCACTTGTGTTAGTGTTGAAAAACCACTTTTCGCACTTGTGTTAGTGTTGAAAAACCACTTTTCGCACTTGTGTTAGTGTTGAAAAACCACTTTTCGCACTTGTGTTGGTGCAGGAAACCACTTTTGCAGTTGTATTAGTGTGGAAAAAACACGTTTTGCACTTGTGATAGTGTTGAAAAACCACTTTTCGCACTTGTGTTGGTGTTGAAAAACCACTTTTCGCACTTGTGTTAGGGTTGAAAAACCACTTTTCGCACTTGTGTTGGTGCAGGAAACCACTTTTGCACTTGTATTAGTGTGGAAAAAACCACTTTTCGCAGCTGTGTTAGTGTTGAAAAACCACTTTTCGCACTTGTGTTAGTGTTGAAAAACCACTTTTCGCACTTGTGTTGGTGCAGGAAACTACTTTTGCACTTGTATTAGTGTGGAAAAAACACTTTTTGCACTTGTGATAGTGTTGAAAAACCACTTTTCGCACTTGTGTTAGTGTTGAAAAACCACTTTTCGCACTGTGTTGGTGCAGGAAACCACTTTTGCACTTGTATTAGTGTGGAAAAACCACTTTTCGCACTTGTGTTAGTGTTGAAAAACCACTTTTCGCACTTCTGTTTGTGTTGAAAAACCAATTTTCGCACTTGTGTTAGTATTGAAAAACCACTTTTCGCACTTGTGTTGGTGCAGGAAACCACCTTTGCATTTGTATTAGTGTGGAAAAACCACTTTTCGCACTTGTGTTAGTGTTGAAAAACCACTTTTCGCACTTGTGTTAGTGTTGAAAAACCACTTTTCGCACTTGTGTTGGTGCAGGAAACCACTTTTGCACTTGTATTAGTGTGGAAAAAACACGTTTTGCACTTGTGATAGTGTTGAAAAACCACTTTTCGCACTTGTGTTAGTGTTGAAAAACCACTTTTCGCACTTGTGTTGGTGCAGGAAACCACTTTTGCACTTGTATTAGTGTGGAAAAAACACTTTTTGCACTTGTGATAGTGTTGAAAAACCACTTTTCGCACTTGTGTTAGTGATGAAAAACCACTTTTCGCACTTGTGTTGGTGCAGGAAACCACTTTTGCACTTGTATTAGTGTGGAAAAAACACGTTTTGCACTTGTGATAGTGTTGAAAAACCACTTTTCGCACTTGTGTTAGTGTTGAAAAACCACTTTTCACACTTGTTTTGGTGCAGGAAACCACTTTTGCTCTTGTATTAGTGTGGAAAAAACACTTTTTGCACTTGTGATAGTGTTGAAAAACCACTTTTCGCACTTGTGTTAGTGTTGAAAAACCACCTTTCGCACTTGTGTTGGTGCAGGAAACCACTTTTGCACTTGTATTAGTGTGGAAAAACCACTTTTCGCACTTGTGTTAGTGTTGAAAAACCACTTTTCGCACTTGTGTTAGTGTTGAAAAACTACTTTTTGCACTTGTGTTGGTGTAGGAAACCACTTTTGCACTTGTATTAGTGTGGAAAAACCACTTTTCGCACTTGTGTTAGTGTTGAAAAACAACTTTTCGCACTTGTGTTAGTGTTGAAAACCACTTTTCACACTTGTGTTAGTGTTGAAAAACCACATTTCGCACTTGTGTTGGTGCAGGAAACCACTTTTGCACTTGTATTAGTGTGGAAAAACCACTTTTCGCACTTGTGTTAGTGTTGATAAACCACTTTTCGCACTTGTGTTAGTGTTGAAAAACCACTTTTCGCACTTGTGTTAGTGTTGAAAAACCACTTTTCGCACTTGTGTTAGGGTTGAAAAACCACTTTTCGCACTTGTGTTGGTGCAGGAAACCACTTTTGCACTTGTATTAGTGTGGAAAAAAAACTTTTTGCACTTGTGATAGTGTTGAAAAACCACATTTCGCACTTGTGTTGGTGCAGGAAACCACTTTTGCACTTGTATTAGTGTGGAAAAACCACTTTTCGCACTTGTGTTAGTGTTGAAAAACCACTTTTCGCACTTGTGTTAGGGTTGAAAAACCACTTTTCGCACTTGTGTTGGTGCAGGAAACCACTTTTGCACTTGTATTAGTGTGGAAAAACCACTTTTCGCACTTGTGTTAGTGTTGAAAAACCACTTTTCGCACTTGTGTTAGTGTTGAAAAACCACTTTTCGCACTTGTGTTGGTGCAGGAAACCACTTTTGCACTTGTATTAGTGTGGAAAAAACACGTTTTGCACTTGTGATAGTGTTGAAAAACCACTTTTGGCACTTGTGTTAGTGTTGAAAAACCACTTTTCGCACTTGTGTTGGTGCAGGAAACCACTTTTGCACTTGTATTAGTGTGGAAAAACCACTTTTCACACTTGTGTTAGTGTTGAAAAACCACTTTTCGCACTTGTGTTAGTGTTGAAAAACCACTTTTCGCACTTGTGTTGGTGCAGGAAACCACTTTTGCAGTTGTATTAGTGTGGAAAAAACACGTTTTGCACTTGTGATAGTGTTGAAAAACCACTTTTCGCACTTGTGTTAGTGTTGAAAAACCACTTTTCGCACTTGTGTTAGTGTTGAAAAACCACTTTTCGCACTTGTGTTAATGTTGAAAAACCACTTTTCGCACTTGTGTTGGTGCAGGAAACCACTTTTGCAGTTGTATTAGTGTGGAAAAAACACGTTTTGCACTTGTGATAGTGTTGAAAAACCACTTTTCGCACTTGTGTTAGTGTTGAAAAACCAATTTTCACACTTGTGTTGGTGCAGGAAACCACTTTTCGCACTTGTGTTGGTGCGGAAACCACTTTTGCACTTGTATTAGTGTGGAAAAAACACTTTTTGCACTTGTGATAGTGTTGAAAAACCACTTTTCGCACTTGCGTTAGTGTTGAAAAACCACTTTTCGCACCTTTGTTGGTGCAGGAAACCACTTTTGCACTTGTATTAGTATGGAAAATCCACTTTTCGCACTTGTGTTAGTGTTGAAAAACCACTTTTCGCACTTGTGTTCATGTTGAAAAACCACTTTTCGCACTTGTGTTAGTGTTGAAAAACCACTTTTCGCACTTGTGTTAACGTTGAAAACCACTTTTCGCACTTGTTTTGGGGGCAGGAAACCACTTTTGCACTTGTATTAGTGTGGAAAAACCACTTTTCGCACTTGTGTTCATGTTGAAAAACCACTTTTCGCACTTGTGTTCATGTTGAAAAACCACTTTTCGCACTTGTGTTAGTGTTGAAAAACCACTTTTTGCACTTGTGTTGGTGCAGGAAACCACTTTTGCACTTGTATTAGTGTGGGAAAAACACTTTTTGCACTTGTGATAGTGTTGAAAAACCACTTTTCACACTTGTGTTAGTGTTGAAAAACCACTTTTCGCACTTGTGTTGGTGCAGGAAACCACTTTTGCACTTGTGTTAGGGTTGAAAAACCACTTTTCGCACTTGTGTTGGTGCAGGAAACAACTTTTGCACTTGTGTTAGTGTGGAAAAACCAATTTTCGCACTTGTGTTAATGTTGAAAAACCACTTTTCGCACTTGTGTTCGTGTTGAAAAACCACTTTTCGCACTTGCGTTAGTGTTGAAAAACCACTTTTCGCACTTATGTTGGTGCAGGAAACCACTTTTGCACTTGTATTAGTGTGGAAAAAACACTTTTCGCACTTGTGTTAGTGTTGAAAAACCACTTTTCGCACTTGTGTTAGTGTTGAAAAACCACTTTTCGCACTTGTGTTGGTGCAGGAAACCACTTTTGCACTTGTATTAGTGTGGAAAAAACACTTTTTGCACTTGTGATAGTGTTGAAAAACCACTTTTCGCACTTGTGTTAGTGTTGAAAAACCACTTTTCGCACTTGTGTTGGTGCAGGAAACCACTTTTGCACTTGTGTTAGTGTGGAAAAACCACTTTTCGCACTTGTGTTAGTGTTGAAAAACCACTTTTCGTACTTGTGTTAGTGTTGAAAAACCACTTTTTGCACTTGTGTTAGTGTTGAAAAACCACTTTTCGCACTTGTGTTAGTGTTGAAAAACCACTTTTCGCACTTGTGTTCGTGTTTGAAAAAACGCTTTTCGCACTTGTGTTAGTGTTGAAAAACCACTTTTCGCACTTGTGTTGGTGCAGGAAACCACTTTTGCACTTGTATTAGTGTGGAAAAAACACTTTTTGCACTTGTGATAGTGTTGAAAAACCACTTTTCGCACTTGTGTTAGTGTTGAAAAACCACTTTTCGCACTTGTGTTGGTGCAGGAAACCACTTTTGCACTTGTATTAGTGTGGAAAAACCAATTTTCGCATTTGTGTTCATGTTGAAAAACCACTTTTTGCACTTGCGTTAGTGTTGAAAAACCACTTTTCGCACTTATGTTGGTGCAGGAAACCACTTTTGCACTTGTATTAGTGTGGAAAAAACACTTTTTGCACTTGTGTTAGTGTTGAAAAACCAATTTTCGCACTTGCGTTAGTGTTGAAAAACCACTTTTCGCACTTGTGTTAACGTTGAAAACCACTTTTCGCACTTGTGTTGGGGGCAGGAAACCACTTTTGCACTTGTATTAGTGTGGAAAAACCACTTTTCGCACTTGTGTTCGTGTTGAAAAACCACTTTTCGCACTTGTGTTCGTGTTGAAAAACCACTTTTCGCACTTGTGTTAGTGTTGAAAAACCACTTTTTGCACTTGTGTTGGTGCAGGAAACCACTTTTGCACTTGTATTAGTGTGGAAAAAACACTTTTTGCACTTGTGATAGTGTTGAAAACCCACTTTTCGCACTTGTGTTAGTGTTGAAAAACCACTTTTCGCACTTGTGTTGGTGCAGGAAACCACTTTTGCACTTGTATTAGTGTGGAAAAACCAATTTTCGCATTTGTGTTCGTGTTGAAAAACCACTTTTTGCACTTGCGTTAGTGTTGAAAAACTACTTTTCGCACTTATGTTGGTGCAGGAAACCACTTTTGCACTTGTATTAGTGTGGAAAAAACACTTTTTGCACTTGTGTTAGTGTTGAAAAACCAATTTTCGCACTTGCGTTAGTGTTGAAAAACCACTTTTCGCACTTGTGTTAACGTTGAAAACCACTTTTCGCACTTGTGTTGAGGGCAGGAAAACACTTTTGCACTTGTATTAGTGTGGAAAAACCACCTTTCGCACTTGTGTTCGTGTTGAAAAACCACTTTTCGCACTTGTGTTCGTGTTGAAAAACCACTTTTCGCACTTGTGTTAGTGTTGAAAAACCACTTTTCGCACTTATGTTGGTGCAGGAAACCACTTTTGCACTTGTATTAGTGTGGCAAAAACACTTTTCGCACTTGTGTTAGTGTTGAAAAACCACTTTTCGCACTTGTGTTAGTGTTGAAAAACCACTTTTCGCACTTGTGTTGGTGCAGGAAACCACTTTTGCACTTGTATTAGTGTGGAAAAAACACTTTTTGCACTTGTGATAGTGTTGAAAAACCACTTTTCGCACTTGTGTTAGTGTTGAAAAACCACTTTTCGCACTTGTGTTGGTGCAGGAAACCACTTTTGCACTTGTGTTAGTGTGGAAAAACCACTTTTCGCACTTGTGTTAGTGTTGAAAAACCACTTTTCGTACTTGTGTTAGTGTTGAAAAACCACTTTTTGCACTTGTGTTAGTGTTGAAAAACCACTTTTCGCACTTGTGTTAGTGTTGAAAAACCACTTTTCGCACTTGTGTTCGTGTTTGAAAAAACGCTTTTCGCACTTGTGTTAGTGTTGAAAAACCACTTTTCGCACTTGTGTTGGTGCAGGAGACCACTTTTGCACTTGTATTAGTGTGGAAAAAACACTTTTTGCACTTGTGATAGTGTTGAAAAACCACTTTTTGCACTTGTGTTAGTGTTGAAAAACCACTTTTCGCACTTGTGTTGGTGCAGGAAACCACTTTTGCACTTGTATTAGTGTGGAAAAACCAATTTTCGCATTTGTGTTCGTGTTGAAAAACCACTTTTTGCACTTGCGTTAGTGTTGAAAAACCACTTTTCGCACTTATGTTGGTGCAGGAAACCACTTTTGCACTTGTAGTAGTGTGGAAAAAACACTTTTTGCACTTGTGTTAGTGTTGAAAAACCAATTTTCGCACTTGTGTTAGTGTTGAAAAACCACTTTTCGCACTTGTGTTGGTGCAGGAAACCACTTTTGCACTTGCATTAGTGTGGAAAAAACACTTTTTGCACTTGTGATAGTGTTGAAAAACCACTTTTCACACTTGTGTTAGTGTTGAAAAACCACTTTTCGCACTTGTGTTGGTGCAGGAAACCACTTTTGCACTTGTATTAGTGTGGAAAAACCACTTTTTGCATTTGTGTTAGTGTTGAAAAACCACTTTTCGCACTTGTGTTAGTGTTGAAAAACCACTTTTCGCACTTGTGTTAGTGTTGAAAAACCACTTTTCGCAATTGTGTTAGTGTTGAAAAACCACTTTTCGCACTTGTGTTAGTGTTGAAAAACCACTTTTCGCACTTGTGTTGGTGCAGGAAACCACTTTTGCACTTGTATTAGTGTGGGAAAAACACTTTTTGCACTTGTGATAGTGTTGAAAAACCACTTTTCACACTTGTGTTAGTGTTGAAAAACCACTTTTCGCACTTGTGTTGGTGCAGGAAACCACTTTTGCACTTGTATTAGTGTGGAAAAACCACTTTTCACACTTGTGTTAGTGTTGAAAAACCACTTTTTGCACTTGTGTTAGTGTTGAAAAACCACTTTTCGCACTTGTGTTAGTGTTGAAAAACCACTTTTCACACTTGTGTTAGTGTTGAAAAACCACTTTTTGCACTTGTGTTAGTGTTGAAAAACCACTTTTCGCACTTGTGTTGGTGCAGTAAATCACTTTTGCACTTGTATTAGTGTGGAAAAACCACTTTTCGCACTTGTGTTAGTGTTGAAAAACCACTTTTCGCACTTGTGATAGTGTTGAAAAACCACTTTTCACACTTGTGTTAACGTTGAAAAACCACTTTTTGCACTTGTGTTGGTGCAGGAAACCACTTTTGCACTTGTATTAGTGTGGAAAAACCACTTTTCGCACTTGTGTTCGTGTTGAAAAACCACTTTTCGCACTTGTGTTCGTGTTGAAAAACCACTTTTAGCACTTGCGTTAGTGTTGAAAAAACACTTTTCGCACTTGTGTTGGTGCAGGAAACCACTTTTGCACTTGTGTTGGTGTTGAAAAACCACTTTTCGCACTTGTGTTAGTGTTGAAAAACCACTTTTCGCACTTGTGTTAACGTTGAAAAACCACTTTTTGCATTTGTGTTGGTGCAGGAAACCACTTTTGCACTTGTATTAGTGTGGAAAAACCACTTTTCGCACTTGTGATAGTGTTGAAAAACCACTTTTCGCACTTGTGTTTGTGTTGAAAAACCACTTTTCGCACTTGCGTTAGTGTTGAAAAACCACTTTTCGCACTTGTGTTGGTGCAGGAAACCACTTTTGCACTTGTATTAGTGTGGAAAAACCACTTTTTGCATTTGTGTTAGTGTTGAAAAACCACTTTTCGCACTTGTGTTACTGTTGAAAAACCACTTTTCGCACTTGTGTTGGTGCAGGAAACCACTTTTGCACTTGTATTAGTGTGGAAAAAAAACTTTTTGCACTTGTGATAGTGTTGAAAAACCACATTTCGCACTTGTGTTGGTGCAGGAAACCACTTTTGCACTTGTATTAGTGTGGAAAAACCACTTTTCGCACTTGTGTTAGTGTTGAAAAACCACTTTTCGCACTTGTGTTAGGGTTGAAAAACCACTTTTCGCACTTGTGTTGGTGCAGGAAACCACTTTTGCACTTGTATTAGTGTGGAAAAACCACTTTTCGCACTTGTGTTAGTGTTGAAAAACCACTTTTCGCACTTGTGTTAGTGTTGAAAAACCACTTTTCGCACTTGTGTTGGTGCAGGAAACCACTTTTGCACTTGTATTAGTGTGGAAAAAACACGTTTTGCACTTGTGATAGTGTTGAAAAACCACTTTTGGCACTTGTGTTAGTGTTGAAAAACCACTTTTCGCACTTGTGTTGGTGCAGGAAACCACTTTTGCACTTGTATTAGTGTGGAAAAACCACTTTTCACACTTGTGTTAGTGTTGAAAAACCACTTTTCGCACTTGTGTTAGTGTTGAAAAACCACTTTTCGCACTTGTGTTGGTGCAGGAAACCACTTTTGCAGTTGTATTAGTGTGGAAAAAACACGTTTTGCACTTGTGATAGTGTTGAAAAACCACTTTTCGCACTTGTGTTAGTGTTGAAAAACCACTTTTCGCACTTGTGTTAGTGTTGAAAAACCACTTTTCGCACTTGTGTTAATGTTGAAAAACCACTTTTCGCACTTGTGTTGGTGCAGGAAACCACTTTTGCAGTTGTATTAGTGTGGAAAAAACACGTTTTGCACTTGTGATAGTGTTGAAAAACCACTTTTCGCACTTGTGTTAGTGTTGAAAAACCAATTTTCACACTTGTGTTGGTGCAGGAAACCACTTTTCGCACTTGTGTTGGTGCGGAAACCACTTTTGCACTTGTATTAGTGTGGAAAAAACACTTTTTGCACTTGTGATAGTGTTGAAAAACCACTTTTCGCACTTGCGTTAGTGTTGAAAAACCACTTTTCGCACCTTTGTTGGTGCAGGAAACCACTTTTGCACTTGTATTAGTATGGAAAATCCACTTTTCGCACTTGTGTTAGTGTTGAAAAACCACTTTTCGCACTTGTGTTCATGTTGAAAAACCACTTTTCGCACTTGTGTTAGTGTTGAAAAACCACTTTTCGCACTTGTGTTAACGTTGAAAACCACTTTTCGCACTTGTGTTGGGGGCAGGAAACCACTTTTGCACTTGTATTAGTGTGGAAAAACCACTTTTCGCACTTGTGTTCATGTTGAAAAACCACTTTTCGCACTTGTGTTCATGTTGAAAAACCACTTTTCGCACTTGTGTTAGTGTTGAAAAACCACTTTTTGCACTTGTGTTGGTGCAGGAAACCACTTTTGCACTTGTATTAGTGTGGGAAAAACACTTTTTGCACTTGTGATAGTGTTGAAAAACCACTTTTCACACTTGTGTTAGTGTTGAAAAACCACTTTTCGCACTTGTGTTGGTGCAGGAAACCACTTTTGCACTTGTGTTAGGGTTGAAAAACCACTTTTCGCACTTGTGTTGGTGCAGGAAACAACTTTTGCACTTGTGTTAGTGTGGAAAAACCAATTTTCGCACTTGTGTTAATGTTGAAAAACCACTTTTCGCACTTGTGTTCGTGTTGAAAAACCACTTTTCGCACTTGCGTTAGTGTTGAAAAACCACTTTTCGCACTTATGTTGGTGCAGGAAACCACTTTTGCACTTGTATTAGTGTGGAAAAAACACTTTTCGCACTTGTGTTAGTGTTGAAAAACCACTTTTCGCACTTGTGTTAGTGTTGAAAAACCACTTTTCGCACTTGTGTTGGTGCAGGAAACCACTTTTGCACTTGTATTAGTGTGGAAAAAACACTTTTTGCACTTGTGATAGTGTTGAAAAACCACTTTTCGCACTTGTGTTAGTGTTGAAAAACCACTTTTCGCACTTGTGTTGGTGCAGGAAACCACTTTTGCACTTGTGTTAGTGTGGAAAAACCACTTTTCGCACTTGTGTTAGTGTTGAAAAACCACTTTTCGTACTTGTGTTAGTGTTGAAAAACCACTTTTTGCACTTGTGTTAGTGTTGAAAAACCACTTTTCGCACTTGTGTTAGTGTTGAAAAACCACTTTTCGCACTTGTGTTCGTGTTTGAAAAAACGCTTTTCGCACTTGTGTTAGTGTTGAAAAACCACTTTTCGCACTTGTGTTGGTGCAGGAAACCACTTTTGCACTTGTATTAGTGTGGAAAAAACACTTTTTGCACTTGTGATAGTGTTGAAAAACCACTTTTCGCACTTGTGTTAGTGTTGAAAAACCACTTTTCGCACTTGTGTTGGTGCAGGAAACCACTTTTGCACTTGTATTAGTGTGGAAAAACCAATTTTCGCATTTGTGTTCATGTTGAAAAACCACTTTTTGCACTTGCGTTAGTGTTGAAAAACCACTTTTCGCACTTATGTTGGTGCAGGAAACCACTTTTGCACTTGTATTAGTGTGGAAAAAACACTTTTTGCACTTGTGTTAGTGTTGAAAAACCAATTTTCGCACTTGCGTTAGTGTTGAAAAACCACTTTTCGCACTTGTGTTAACGTTGAAAACCACTTTTCGCACTTGTGTTGGGGGCAGGAAACCACTTTTGCACTTGTATTAGTGTGGAAAAACCACTTTTCGCACTTGTGTTCGTGTTGAAAAACCACTTTTCGCACTTGTGTTCGTGTTGAAAAACCACTTTTCGCACTTGTGTTAGTGTTGAAAAACCACTTTTTGCACTTGTGTTGGTGCAGGAAACCACTTTTGCACTTGTATTAGTGTGGAAAAAACACTTTTTGCACTTGTGATAGTGTTGAAAAACCACTTTTCGCACTTGTGTTAGTGTTGAAAAACCACTTTTCGCACTTGTGTTGGTGCAGGAAACCACTTTTGCACTTGTATTAGTGTGGAAAAACCAATTTTCGCATTTGTGTTCGTGTTGAAAAACCACTTTTTGCACTTGCGTTAGTGTTGAAAAACTACTTTTCGCACTTATGTTGGTGCAGGAAACCACTTTTGCACTTGTATTAGTGTGGAAAAAACACTTTTTGCACTTGTGTTAGTGTTAAAAAACCAATTTTCGCACTTGCGTTAGTGTTGAAAAACCACTTTTCGCACTTGTGTTAACGTTGAAAACCACTTTTCGCACTTGTGTTGAGGGCAGGAAAACACTTTTGCACTTGTATTAGTGTGGAAAAACCACCTTTCGCACTTGTGTTCGTGTTGAAAAACCACTTTTCGCACTTGTGTTCGTGTTGAAAAACCACTTTTCGCACTTGTGTTAGTGTTGAAAAACCACTTTTCGCACTTATGTTGGTGCAGGAAACCACTTTTGCACTTGTATTAGTGTGGCAAAAACACTTTTCGCACTTGTGTTAGTGTTGAAAAACCACTTTTCGCACTTGTGTTAGTGTTGAAAAACCACTTTTCGCACTTGTGTTGGTGCAGGAAACCACTTTTGCACTTGTATTAGTGTGGAAAAAACACTTTTTGCACTTGTGATAGTGTTGAAAAACCACTTTTCGCACTTGTGTTAGAGTTGAAAAACCACTTTTCGCACTTGTGTTGGTGCAGGAAACCACTTTTGCACTTGTGTTAGTGTGGAAAAACCACTTTTCGCACTTGTGTTAGTGTTGAAAAACCACTTTTCGTACTTGTGTTAGTGTTGAAAAACCACTTTTTGCACTTGTGTTAGTGTTGAAAAACCACTTTTCGCACTTGTGTTAGTGTTGAAAAACCACTTTTCGCACTTGTGTTCGTGTTTGAAAAAACGCTTTTCGCACTTGTGTTAGTGTTGAAAAACCACTTTTCGCACTTGTGTTGGTGCAGGAGACCACTTTTGCACTTGTATTAGTGTGGAAAAAACACTTTTTGCACTTGTGATAGTGTTGAAAAACCACTTTTCGCACTTGTGTTAGTGTTGAAAAACCACTTTTCGCACTTGTGTTGGTGCAGGAAACCATTTTTGCACTTGTATTAGTGTGGAAAAACCAATTTTCGCATTTGTGTTCGTGTTGAAAAACCACTTTTTGCACTTGCGTTAGTGTTGAAAAACCACTTTTCGCACTTATGTTGGTGCAGGAAACCACTTTTGCACTTGTAGTAGTGTGGAAAAAACACTTTTTGCACTTGTGTTAGTGTTGAAAAACCAATTTTCGCACTTGTGTTAGTGTTGAAAAACCACTTTTCGCACTTGTGTTGGTGCAGGAAACCACTTTTGCACTTGTATTAGTGTGGAAAAAACACTTTTTGCACTTGTGATAGTGTTGAAAAACCACTTTTCACACTTGTGTTAGTGTTGAAAAACCACTTTTCGCACTTGTGTTGGTGCAGGAAACCACTTTTGCACTTGTATTAGTGTGGAAAAACCACTTTTTGCATTTGTGTTAGTGTTGAAAAACCACTTTTCGCACTTGTGTTAGTGTTGAAAAACCACTTTTCGCACTTGTGTTAGTGTTGAAAAACCACTTTTCGCAATTGTGTTAGTGTTGAAAAACCACTTTTCGCACTTGTGTTAGTGTTGAAAAACCACTTTTCGCACTTGTGTTGGTGCAGGAAACCACTTTTGCACTTGTATTAGTGTGGGAAAAACACTTTTCGCACTTGTGATAGTGTTGAAAAACCACTTTTCGCACTTGTGTTCGTGTTTGAAAAAACGCTTTTCGCACTTGTGTTAGTGTTGAAAAACCACTTTTCGCACTTGTGTTGGTGCAGGAAACCACTTTTGCACTTGTATTAGTGTGGAAAAAACACTTTTTGCACTTGTGATAGTGTTGAAAAACCACTTTTCGCACTTGTGTTAGTGTTGAAAAACCACTTTTCGCACTTGTGTTGGTGCAGGAAACCACTTTTGCACTTGTATTAGTGTGGAAAAACCAATTTTCGCATTTGTGTTCATGTTGAAAAACCACTTTTTGCACTTGCGTTAGTGTTGAAAAACCACTTTTCGCACTTATGTTGGTGCAGGAAACCACTTTTGCACTTGTATTAGTGTGGAAAAAACACTTTTTGCACTTGTGTTAGTGTTGAAAAACCAATTTTCGCACTTGCGTTAGTGTTGAAAAACCACTTTTCGCACTTGTGTTAACGTTGAAAACCACTTTTCGCACTTGTGTTGGGGGCAGGAAACCACTTTTGCACTTGTATTAGTGTGGAAAAACCACTTTTCGCACTTGTGTTCGTGTTGAAAAACCACTTTTCGCACTTGTGTTGGTGCAGGAGACCACTTTTGCACTTGTATTAGTGTGGAAAAAACACTTTTTGCACTTGTGATAGTGTTGAAAAACCACTTTTCGCACTTGTGTTAGTGTTGAAAAACCACTTTTCGCACTTGTGTTGGTGCAGGAAACCATTTTTGCACTTGTATTAGTGTGGAAAAACCAATTTTCGTATTTGTGTTCGTGTTGAAAAACCACTTTTTGCACTTGCGTTAGTGTTGAAAAACCACTTTTCGCACTTATGTTGGTGCAGGAAACCACTTTTGCACTTGTAGTAGTGTGGAAAAAACACTTTTTGCACTTGTGTTAGTGTTGAAAAACCAATTTTCGCACTTGTGTTAGTGTTGAAAAACCACTTTTCGCACTTGTGTTGGTGCAGGAAACCACTTTTGCACTTGTATTAGTGTGGAAAAAACACTTTTTGCACTTGTGATAGTGTTGAAAAACCACTTTTCACACTTGTGTTAGTGTTGAAAAACCACTTTTCGCACTTGTGTTGGTGCAGGAAACCACTTTTGCACTTGTATTAGTGTGGAAAAACCACTTTTTGCATTTGTGTTAGTGTTGAAAAACCACTTTTCGCACTTGTGTTAGTGTTGAAAAACCACTTTTCGCACTTGTGTTAGTGTTGAAAAACCACTTTTCGCAATTGTGTTAGTGTTGAAAAACCACTTTTCGCACTTGTGTTAGTGTTGAAAAACCACTTTTCGCACTTGTGTTGGTGCAGGAAACCACTTTTGCACTTGTATTAGTGTGGGAAAAACACTTTTCGCACTTGTGATAGTGTTGAAAAACCACTTTTCGCACTTGTGTTCGTGTTTGAAAAAACGCTTTTCGCACTTGTGTTAGTGTTGAAAAACCACTTTTCGCACTTGTGTTGGTGCAGGAAACCACTTTTGCACTTGTATTAGTGTGGAAAAAACACTTTTTGCACTTGTGATAGTGTTGAAAAACCACTTTTCGCACTTGTGTTAGTGTTGAAAAACCACTTTTCGCACTTGTGTTGGTGCAGGAAACCACTTTTGCACTTGTATTAGTGTGGAAAAACCAATTTTCGCATTTGTGTTCATGTTGAAAAACCACTTTTTGCACTTGCGTTAGTGTTGAAAAACCACTTTTCGCACTTATGTTGGTGCAGGAAACCACTTTTGCACTTGTATTAGTGTGGAAAAAACACTTTTTGCACTTGTGTTAGTGTTGAAAAACCAATTTTCGCACTTGCGTTAGTGTTGAAAAACCACTTTTCGCACTTGTGTTAACGTTGAAAACCACTTTTCGCACTTGTGTTGGGGGCAGGAAACCACTTTTGCACTTGTATTAGTGTGGAAAAACCACTTTTCGCACTTGTGTTCGTGTTGAAAAACCACTTTTCGCACTTGTGTTCGTGTTGAAAAACCACTTTTCGCACTTGTGTTAGTGTTGAAAAACCACTTTTTGCACTTGTGTTGGTGCAGGAAACCACTTTTGCACTTGTATTAGTGTGGAAAAAACACTTTTTGCACTTGTGATAGTGTTGAAAAACCACTTTTCGCACTTGTGTTAGTGTTGAAAAACCACTTTTCGCACTTGTGTTGGTGCAGGAAACCACTTTTGCACTTGTATTAGTGTGGAAAAACCAATTTTCGCATTTGTGTTCGTGTTGAAAAACCACTTTTTGCACTTGCGTTAGTGTTGAAAAACTACTTTTCGCACTTATGTTGGTGCAGGAAACCACTTTTGCACTTGTATTAGTGTGGAAAAAACACTTTTTGCACTTGTGTTAGTGTTAAAAAACCAATTTTCGCACTTGCGTTAGTGTTGAAAAACCACTTTTCGCACTTGTGTTAACGTTGAAAACCACTTTTCGCACTTGTGTTGAGGGCAGGAAAACACTTTTGCACTTGTATTAGTGTGGAAAAACCACCTTTCGCACTTGTGTTCGTGTTGAAAAACCACTTTTCGCACTTGTGTTCGTGTTGAAAAACCACTTTTCGCACTTGTGTTAGTGTTGAAAAACCACTTTTCGCACTTATGTTGGTGCAGGAAACCACTTTTGCACTTGTATTAGTGTGGCAAAAACACTTTTCGCACTTGTGTTAGTGTTGAAAAACCACTTTTCGCACTTGTGTTAGTGTTGAAAAACCACTTTTCGCACTTGTGTTGGTGCAGGAAACCACTTTTGCACTTGTATTAGTGTGGAAAAAACACTTTTTGCACTTGTGATAGTGTTGAAAAACCACTTTTCGCACTTGTGTTAGAGTTGAAAAACCACTTTTCGCACTTGTGTTGGTGCAGGAAACCACTTTTGCACTTGTGTTAGTGTGGAAAAACCACTTTTCGCACTTGTGTTAGTGTTGAAAAACCACTTTTCGTACTTGTGTTAGTGTTGAAAAACCACTTTTTGCACTTGTGTTAGTGTTGAAAAACCACTTTTCGCACTTGTGTTAGTGTTGAAAAACCACTTTTCGCACTTGTGTTCGTGTTTGAAAAAACGCTTTTCGCACTTGTGTTAGTGTTGAAAAACCACTTTTCGCACTTGTGTTGGTGCAGGAGACCACTTTTGCACTTGTATTAGTGTGGAAAAAACACTTTTTGCACTTGTGATAGTGTTGAAAAACCACTTTTCGCACTTGTGTTAGTGTTGAAAAACCACTTTTCGCACTTGTGTTGGTGCAGGAAACCATTTTTGCACTTGTATTAGTGTGGAAAAACCAATTTTCGCATTTGTGTTCGTGTTGAAAAACCACTTTTTGCACTTGCGTTAGTGTTGAAAAACCACTTTTCGCACTTATGTTGGTGCAGGAAACCACTTTTGCACTTGTAGTAGTGTGGAAAAAACACTTTTTGCACTTGTGTTAGTGTTGAAAAACCAATTTTCGCACTTGTGTTAGTGTTGAAAAACCACTTTTCGCACTTGTGTTGGTGCAGGAAACCACTTTTGCACTTGTATTAGTGTGGAAAAAACACTTTTTGCACTTGTGATAGTGTTGAAAAACCACTTTTCACACTTGTGTTAGTGTTGAAAAACCACTTTTCGCACTTGTGTTGGTGCAGGAAACCACTTTTGCACTTGTATTAGTGTGGAAAAACCACTTTTTGCATTTGTGTTAGTGTTGAAAAACCACTTTTCGCACTTGTGTTAGTGTTGAAAAACCACTTTTCGCACTTGTGTTAGTGTTGAAAAACCACTTTTCGCAATTGTGTTAGTGTTGAAAAACCACTTTTCGCACTTGTGTTAGTGTTGAAAAACCACTTTTCGCACTTGTGTTGGTGCAGGAAACCACTTTTGCACTTGTATTAGTGTGGGAAAAACACTTTTTGCACTTGTGATAGTGTTGAAAAACCACTTTTCACACTTGTGTTAGTGTTGAAAAACCACTTTTCGCACTTGTGTTGGTGCAGGAAACCACTTTTGCACTTGTATTAGTGTGGAAAAACCACTTTTCACACTTGTGTTAGTGTTGAAAAACCACTTTTTGCACTTGTGTTAGTGTTGAAAAACCACTTTTCACACTTGTGTTAGTGTTGAAAAACCACTTTTCACACTTGTGTTAGTGTTGAAAAACCACTTTTTGCACTTGTGTTAGTGTTGAAAAACCACTTTTCGCACTTGTGTTGGTGCAGTAAATCACTTTTGCACTTGTATTAGTGTGGAAAAACCACTTTTCGCACTTGTGTTAGTGTTGAAAAACCACTTTTCGCACTTGTGATAGTGTTGAAAAACCACTTTTCACACTTGTGTTAACGTTGAAAAACCACTTTTTGCACTTGTGTTGGTGCAGGAAACCACTTTTGCACTTGTATTAGTGTGGAAAAACCACTTTTCGCACTTGTGTTCGTGTTGAAAAACCACTTTTCGCACTTGTGTTCGTGTTGAAAAACCACTTTTAGCACTTGCGTTAGTGTTGAAAAAACACTTTTCGCACTTGTGTTGGTGCAGGAAACCACTTTTGCACTTGTGTTGGTGTTGAAAAACCACTTTTCGCACTTGTGTTAGTGTTGAAAAACCACTTTTCGCACTTGTGTTAACGTTGAAAAACCACTTTTTGCATTTGTGTTGGTGCAGGAAACCACTTTTGCACTTGTATTAGTGTGGAAAAACCACTTTTCGCACTTGTGATAGTGTTGAAAAACCACTTTTCGCACTTGTGTTTGTGTTGAAAAACCACTTTTCGCACTTGCGTTAGTGTTGAAAAACCACTTTTCGCACTTGTGTTGGTGCAGGAAACCACTTTTGCACTTGTATTAGTGTGGAAAAACCACTTTTTGCATTTGTGTTAGTGTTGAAAAACCACTTTTCGCACTTGTGTTACTGTTGAAAAACCACTTTTCGCACTTGTGTTAGTGTTGAAAAACCACTTTTCGCAATTGTGTTAGTGTTGAAAAACCACTTTTCGCACTTGTGTTAGTGTTGAAAAACCAATTTTCGCACTTGTGTTAGTGTTGAAAAACCACTTTTCGCACTTGTGTTGGTGCAGGAAACCACTTTTGCACTTGTATTAGTGTGGAAAAAACACTTTTTGCACTTGTGATAGTGTTGAAAAACCACTTTTCGCACTTGTGTTAGTGTTGAAAAACCACTTTTCGCACTTGTGTTGGTGCAGGAAACCACTTTTGCACTTGTATTAGTGTGGAAAAACCACTTTTTGCATTTGTGTTAGTGTTGAAAAACCACTTTTCGCACTTGTGTTAGTGTTGAAAAACCACTTTTCGCACTTGTGTTAGTGTTGAAAAACCACTTTTCGCAATTGTGTTAGTGTTGAAAAACCACTTTTCGCACTTGTGTTAGTGTTGAAAAACCACTTTTCGCACTTGTGTTGGTGCAGGAAACCACTTTTGCACTTGTATTAGTGTGGGAAAAACACTTTTTGCACTTGTGATAGTGTTGAAAAACCACTTTTCACACTTGTGTTAGTGTTGAAAAACCACTTTTCGCACTTGTGTTGGTGCAGGAAACCACTTTTGCACTTGTATTAGTGTGGAAAAACCACTTTTCACACTTGTGTTAGTGTTGAAAAACCACTTTTCGCACTTGTGTTAGTGTTGAAAAACCACTTTTCGCACTTGTGTTGGTGCAGGAAACCACTTTTGCACTTGTATTAGTGTGGAAAAAACACTTTTCGCACTTATGTTAGTGTTGAAAAACCACTTTTTGCACTTGTGTTAGTGTTGAAAAACCACGTTTCGCACTTGTGTTGGTGCAGGAAATCACTTTTGCACTTGTATTAGTGTGGAAAAACCACTTTTCGCACTTGTGTTAGTGTTGAAAAACCACTTTTCGCACTTGTGATAGTGTTGAAAAACCACTTTTCACACTTGTGTTAACGTTGAAAAACCACTTTTTGCACTTGTGTTGGTGCAGGAAACCACTTTTGCACTTGTATTAGTGTGGAAAAACCACTTTTCGCACTTGTGTTCGTGTTGAAAAACCACTTTTCGCACTTGTGTTCGTGTTGAAAAACCACATTTAGCACTTGCGTTAGTGTTGAAAAAACACTTTTCGCACTTGTGTTGGTGCAGGAAACCACTTTTGCACTTGTGTTGGTGTTGAAAAACCACTTTTCGCACTTGTGTTAGTGTTGAAAAACCACTTTTCGCACTTGTGTTAACGTTGAAAAACCACTTTTTGCACTTGTGTTGGTGCAGGAAACCACTTTTGCACTTGTATTAGTGTGGAAAAACCACTTTTCGCACTTGTGATAGTGTTGAAAAACCACTTTTCGCACTTGTGTTCGTGTTGAAAAACCACTTTTCGCACTTGCGTTAGTGTTGAAAAACCACTTTTCGCACTTGTGTTGGTGCAGGAAACCACTTTTGCACTTGTATTAGTGTGGAAAAACCACTTTTTGCATTTGTGTTAGTGTTGAAAAACCACTTTTCGCACTTGTGTTAGTGTTGAAAAACCACTTTTCGCACTTGTGTTAGTGTTGAAAAACCACTTTTCGCAATTGTGTTAGTGTTGAAAAACCACTTTTCGCACTTGTGTTAGTGTTGAAAAACCACTTTTCGCACTTGTGTTGGTGCAGGAAACCACTTTTGCACTTGTATTAGTGTGGGAAAAACACTTTTTGCACTTGTGATAGTGTTGAAAAACCACTTTTCACACTTGAGTTAGTGTTGAAAAACCACTTTTCGCACTTGTGTTGGTGCAGGAAACCACTTTTGCACTTGTATTAGTGTGGAAAAACCACTTTTCACACTTGTGTTAGTGTTGAAAAACCACTTTTCGCACTTGTGTTAGTGTTGAAAAACCACTTTTCGCACTTGTGTTAGTGTTGAAAAACCACTTTTCGCACTTGTGTTGGTGCAGGAAACCACTTTTGCACTTGTATTAGTGTGGAAAAAACACTTTTCGCACTTGTGTTAGTGTTGAAAAACCACTTTTTGCACTTGTGTTAGTGTTGAAAAACCACTTTTCGCACTTGTGTTGGTGCAGGAAATCACTTTTGCACTTGTATTAGTGTGGAAAAACCACTTTTCGCACTTGTGTTAGTGTTGAAAAACCACTTTTCGCACTTGTGATAGTGTTGAAAAACCACTTTTCGCACTTGTGTTAACGTTGAAAAACCACTTTTTGCACTTGTGTTGGTGCAGGAAACCACTTTTGCACTTGTATTAGTGTGGAAAAACCACTTTTCGCACTTGTGTTCATGTTGAAAAACCACTTTTCGCACTTGTGTTCGTGTTGAAAAACCACTTTTAGCACTTGCGTTAGTGTTGAAAAACCACTTTTCGCACTTGTGTTGGTGCAGGAAACCACTTTTGCACTTGTGTTGGTGTTGAAAAACCACTTTTCGCACTTGTGTTAGTGTTGAAAAACCACTTTTCGCACTTGTGTTAACGTTGAAAAAACACTTTTTGCACTTGTGTTGGTGCAGGAAACCACTTTTGCACTTGTATTAGTGTGGAAAACCACTTTTCGCACTTGTGATAGTGTTGAAAAACCACTTTTCGCACTTGTGTTCATGTTGAAAAACCACTTTTCGCACTTGCGTTAGTGTTGAAAAACCACTTTTCGCACTTGTGTTGGTGCAGGAAACCACTTTTGCACTTGTACTATTGTGGAAAAAACACTTTTCGCGCTTGTGTTAGTGTTGAAAAACCACTTTTCGCACTTGTGTTAGTGTTGAAAAACCACTTTTCGCACTTGTGTTGGTGCAGGAAACCACTTTTGCACTTGTATTAGTGTGGAAAAAACACTTTCTGCACTTGTGATAGTGTTGAAAAACCACTTTTCGCACTTGTGTTGGTACAGGAAACCACTTTTGCACTTGTATTAGTGTGGAAAAACCACTTTTCGCACTTGTGTTAGTGTTGAAAAACCACTTTTCGCACTTGTGTTAGTGTTGAAAAACCACTTTTCGCACTTGTGTTGGTGCAGGAAACCACTTTTGCACTTGTATTAGTGTGGAAAAAACACTTTTTGCACTTGTGTTAGTGTTGAAAAACCACTTTTCGCACTTGTGTTAGTGTTGAAAAACCACTTTTCGCACTTGTGTTAGTGTTGAAAAACCACTTTTCGCACTTGTGCTGGTGCAGGAAACCACTTTTGCACTTGTATTAGTGTGGAAAAAACACTTTTTGCATTTGTGTTAGTGTTGAAAAACCACTTTTCGCACTTGTGTTGGTGCAGGAAACCACTTTTGCACTTGTACTAGTGTGGAAAAAACATTTTTCGCACTTGTGTTAGTGTTGAAAAACCACTTTTCGCACTTGTGTTAGTGTTGAAAAACCACTTTTCGCACTTGTGTTGGTGCAGGAAATCACTTTTGCACTTGTATTAGTGTGGAAAAAACACTTTTCGCACTTGTGTTAGTGTTGAAAAACCACTTTTCGCACTTGCGTTAGTGTTGAAAAAACACTTTTCGCACTTGTGTTGGTGCAGGAAACCACTTTTGCACTTGTGTTGGTGTTGAAAAACCACTTTTCGCACTTGTGTTAGTGTTGAAAAACCACTTTTCGCACTTGTGTTAACGTTGAAAAACCACTTTTTGCATTTGTGTTGGTGCAGGAAACCACTTTTGCACTTGTATTAGTGTGGAAAAACCACTTTTCGCACTTGTGATAGTGTTGAAAAACCACTTTTCGCACTTGTGTTTGTGTTGAAAAACCACTTTTCGCACTTGCGTTAGTGTTGAAAAACCACTTTTCGCACTTGTGTTGGTGCAGGAAACCACTTTTGCACTTGTATTAGTGTGGAAAAACCACTTTTTGCATTTGTGTTAGTGTTGAAAAACCACTTTTCGCACTTGTGTTAGTGTTGAAAAACCACTTTTCGCACTTGTGTTAGTGTTGAAAAACCACTTTTCGCAATTGTGTTAGTGTTGAAAAACCACTTTTCGCACTTGTGTTAGTGTTGAAAAACCAATTTTCGCACTTGTGTTAGTGTTGAAAAACCACTTTTCGCACTTGTGTTGGTGCAGGAAACCACTTTTGCACTTGTATTAGTGTGGAAAAAACACTTTTTGCACTTGTGATAGTGTTGAAAAACCACTTTTCGCACTTGTGTTAGTGTTGAAAAACCACTTTTCGCACTTGTGTTGGTGCAGGAAACCACTTTTGCACTTGTATTAGTGTGGAAATAACCACTTTTTGCATTTGTGTTAGTGTTGAAAAACCACTTTTCGCACTTGTGTTAGTGTTGAAAAACCACTTTTCGCACTTGTGTTAGTGTTGAAAAACCACTTTTCGCAATTGTGTTAGTGTTGAAAAACCACTTTTCGCACTTGTGTTAGTGTTGAAAAACCACTTTTCGCACTTGTGTTGGTGCAGGAAACCACTTTTGCACTTGTATTAGTGTGGGAAAAACACTTTTTGCAGTTGTGATAGTGTTGAAAAACCACTTTTCACACTTGTGTTAGTGTTGAAAAACCACTTTTCGCACTTGTGTTGGTGCAGGAAACCACTTTTGCACTTGTATTAGTGTGGAAAAACCACTTTTCACACTTGTGTTAGTGTTGAAAAACCACTTTTCGCACTTGTGTTAGTGTTGAAAAACCACTTTTCGCACTTGTGTTAGTGTTGAAAAACCACTTTTCGCACTTGTGTTGGTGCAGGAAACCACTTTTGCACTTGTATTAGTGTGGAAAAAACACTTTTCGCACTTGTGTTAGTGTTGAAAAACCACTTTTTGCACTTGTGTTAGTGTTGAAAAACCACGTTTCGCACTTGTGTTGGTGCAGGAAATCACTTTTGCACTTGTATTAGTGTGGAAAAACCACTTTTCGCACTTGTGTTAGTGTTGAAAAACCACTTTTCGCACTTGTGATAGTGTTGAAAAACCACTTTTCACACTTGTGTTAACGTTGAAAAACCACTTTTTGCACTTGTGTTGGTGCAGGAAACCACTTTTGCACTTGTATTAGTGTGGAAAAACCACTTTTCGCACTTGTGTTCGTGTTGAAAAACCACTTTTCGCACTTGTGTTCGTGTTGAAAAACCACATTTAGCACTTGCGTTAGTGTTGAAAAAACACTTTTCGCACTTGTGTTGGTGCAGGAAACCACTTTTGCACTTGTGTTGGTGTTGAAAAACCACTTTTCGCACTTGTGTTAGTGTTGAAAAACCACTTTTCGCACTTGTGTTAACGTTGAAAAACCACTTTTTGCACTTGTGTTGGTGCAGGAAACCACTTTTGCACTTGTATTAGTGTGGAAAAACCACTTTTCGCACTTGTGATAGTGTTGAAAAACCACTTTTCGCACTTGTGTTCGTGTTGAAAAACCACTTTTCGCACTTGCGTTAGTGTTGAAAAACCACTTTTCGCACTTGTGTTGGTGCAGGAAACCACTTTTGCACTTGTATTAGTGTGGAAAAACCACTTTTTGCATTTGTGTTAGTGTTGAAAAACCACTTTTCGCACTTGTGTTAGTGTTGAAAAACCACTTTTCGCACTTGTGTTAGTGTTGAAAAACCGCTTTTCGCAATTGTGTTAGTGTTGAAAAACCACTTTTCGCACTTGTGTTAGTGTTGAAAAACCACTTTTCGCACTTGTGTTGGTGCAGGAAACCACTTTTGCACTTGTATTAGTGTGGGAAAAACACTTTTTGCACTTGTGATAGTGTTGAAAAACCACTTTTCACACTTGAGTTAGTGTTGAAAAACCACTTTTCGCACTTGTGTTGGTGCAGGAAACCACTTTTGCACTTGTATTAGTGTGGAAAAACCACTTTTCACACTTGTGTTAGTGTTGAAAAACCACTTTTTGCACTTGTGTTAGTGTTGAAAAACCACTTTTCGCACTTGTGTTAGTGTTGAAAAACCACTTTTCGCACTTGTGTTGGTGCAGGAAATCACTTTTGCACTTGTATTAGTGTGGAAAAACCACTTTTCGCACTTGTGTTAGTGTTGAAAAACCACTTTTCGCACTTGTGATAGTGTTGAAAAACCACTTTTCGCACTTGTGTTAACGTTGAAAAACCACTTTTTGCACTTGTGTTGGTGCAGGAAACCACTTTTGCACTTGTATTAGTGTGGAAAAACCACTTTTCGCACTTGTGTTCATGTTGAAAAACCACTTTTCGCACTTGTGTTCGTGTTGAAAAACCACTTTTAGCACTTGCGTTAGTGTTGAAAAACCACTTTTCGCACTTGTGTTGGTGCAGGAAACCACTTTTGCACTTGTGTTGGTGTTGAAAAACCACTTTTCGCACTTGTGTTAGTGTTGAAAAACCACTTTTCGCACTTGTGTTAACGTTGAAAAAACACTTTTTGCACTTGTGTTGGTGCAGGAAACCACTTTTGCACTTGTATTAGTGTGGAAAACCACTTTTCGCACTTGTGATAGTGTTGAAAAACCACTTTTCGCACTTGTGTTCGTGTTGAAAAACCACTTTTCGCACTTGCGTTAGTGTTGAAAAACCACTTTTCGCACTTGTGTTGGTGCAGGAAACCACTTTTGCACTTGTACTATTGTGGAAAAAACACTTTTCGCACTTGTGTTAGTGTTGAAAAACCACTTTTCGCACTTGTGTTAGTGTTGAAAAACCACTTATCGCACTTGTGTTGGTGCAGGAAACCACTTTTGCACTTGTATTAGTGTGGAAAAAACACTTTTTGCACTTGTGATAGTGTTGAAAAACCACTTTTCGCACTTGTGTTGGTACAGGAAACCACTTTTGCACTTGTATTAGTGTGGAAAAACTACTTTTCGCACTTGTGTTAGTGTTGAAAAACCACTTTTCGCACTTGTGTTAGTGTTGAAAAACCACTTTTCGCACTTGTGTTGGTGCAGGAAACCACTTTTGCACTTGTATTAGTGTGGAAAAAACACTTTTTGCACTTGTGTTAGTGTTGAAAAACCACTTTTCGCACTTGTGTTAGTGTTGAAAAACCACTTTTCGCACTTGTGTTAGTGTTGAAAAACCACTTTTCGCACTTGTGCTGGTGCAGGAAACCACTTTTGCACTTGTATTAGTGTGGAAAAAACACTTTTTGCATTTGTGTTAGTGTTGAAAAACCACTTTTCGCACTTGTGTTGGTGCAGGAAACCACTTTTGCACTTGTACTAGTGTGGAAAAAACACTTTTCGCACTTGTGTTAGTGTTGAAAAACCACTTTTCGCACTTGTGTTAGTGTTGAAAAACCACTTTTCGCACTTGTGTTGGTGCAGGAAACCACTTTTGCACTTGTATTAGTGTGGAAAAAACACTTTTTGCACTTGTGATAGTGTTGAAAAACCACTTTTCGCACTTGTGTTGGTACAGGAAACCACTTTTGCACTTGTATTAGTGTGGAAAAACCACTTTTCGCACTTGTGTTAGTGTTGAAAAACCACGTTTCGCACTTGTGTTGGTGCAGGAAATCACTTTTGCACTTGTATTAGTGTGGAAAAACCACTTTTCGCACTTGTGTTAGTGTTGAAAAACCACTTTTCGCACTTGTGATAGTGTTGAAAAACCACTTTTCACACTTGTGTTAACGTTGAAAAACCACTTTTTGCACTTGTGTTGGTGCAGGAAACCACTTTTGCACTTGTATTAGTGTGGAAAAACCACTTTTCGCACTTGTGTTCGTGTTGAAAAACCACTTTTCGCACTTGTGTTCGTGTTGAAAAACCACATTTAGCACTTGCGTTAGTGAGGAAAAAAACACTTTTCGCACTTGTGTTGGTGCAGGAAACCACTTTTGCACTTGTGTTGGTGTTGAAAAACCACTTTTCGCACTTGTGTTAGTGTTGAAAAACCACTTTTCGCACTTGTGTTAACGTTGAAAAAACCACTTTTTGCACTTGTGTTGGTGCAGGAAACCACTTTTGCACTTGTATTAGTGTGGAAAAACCACTTTTCGCACTTGTGATAGTGTTGAAAAACCACTTTTCGCACTTGTGTTCGTGTTGAAAAACCACTTTTCGCACTTGCGTTAGTGTTGAAAAACCACTTTTCGCACTTGTGTTGGTGCAGGAAACCACTTTTGCACTTGTATTAGTGTGGAAAAACCACTTTTTGCATTTGTGTTAGTGTTGAAAAACCACTTTTCGCACTTGTGTTAGTGTTGAAAAACCACTTTTCGCACTTGTGTTAGTGTTGAAAAACCACTTTTCGCAATTGTGTTAGTGTTGAAAAACCACTTTTCGCACTTGTGTTAGTGTTGAAAAACCACTTTTCGCACTTGTGTTGGTGCAGGAAACCACTTTTGCACTTGTATTAGTGTGGGAAAAACACTTTTTGCACTTGTGATAGTGTTGAAAAACCACTTTTCACACTTGAGTTAGTGTTGAAAAACCACTTTTCGCACTTGTGTTGGTGCAGGAAACCACTTTTGCACTTGTATTAGTGTGGAAAAACCACTTTTCACACTTGTGTTAGTGTTGAAAAACCACTTTTCGCACTTGTGTTAGTGTTGAAAAACCACTTTTCGCACTTGTGTTAGTGTTGAAAAACCACTTTTCGCACTTGTGTTGGTGCAGGAAACCACTTTTGCACTTGTATTAGTGTGGAAAAAACACTTTTCGCACTTGTGTTAGTGTTGAAAAACCACTTTTTGCACTTGTGTTAGTGTTGAAAAACCACTTTTCGCACTTGTGTTGGTGCAGGAAATCACTTTTGCACTTGTATTAGTGTGGAAAAACCACTTTTCGCACTTGTGTTAGTGTTGAAAAACCACTTTTCGCACTTGTGATAGTGTTGAAAAACCACTTTTCGCACTTGCGTTAGTGTTGAAAAACCACTTTTCGCACTTGTGTTGGTGCAGGAAACCACTTTTGCACTTGTATTAGTGTGGAAAAACCACTTTTTGCATTTGTGTTAGTGTTGAAAAACCACTTTTCGCACTTGTGTTAGTGTTGAAAAACCACTTTTCGCACTTGTGTTAGTGTTGAAAAACCACTTTTCGCAATTGTGTTAGTGTTGAAAAACCACTTTTCGCACTTGTGTTAGTGTTGAAAAACCACTTTTCGCACTTGTGTTGGTGCAGGAAACCACTTTTGCACTTGTATTAGTGTGGGAAAAACACTTTTTGCACTTGTGATAGTGTTGAAAAACCACTTTTCACACTTGAGTTAGTGTTGAAAAACCACTTTTCGCACTTGTGTTGGTGCAGGAAACCACTTTTGCACTTGTATTAGTGTGGAAAAACCACTTTTCACACTTGTGTTAGTGTTGAAAAACCACTTTTCGCACTTGTGTTAGTGTTGAAAAACCACTTTTCGCACTTGTGTTAGTGTTGAAAAACCACTTTTCGCACTTGTGTTGGTGCAGGAAACCACTTTTGCACTTGTATTAGTGTGGAAAAAACACTTTTCGCACTTGTGTTAGTGTTGAAAAACCACTTTTTGCACTTGTGTTAGTGTTGAAAAACCACTTTTCGCACTTGTGTTGGTGCAGGAAATCACTTTTGCACTTGTATTAGTGTGGAAAAACCACTTTTCGCACTTGTGTTAGTGTTGAAAAACCACTTTTCGCACTTGTGATAGTGTTGAAAAACCACTTTTCACACTTGTGTTAACGTTGAAAAACCACTTTTTGCACTTGTGTTGGTGCAGGAAACCACTTTTGCACTTGTATTAGTGTGGAAAAACCACTTTTCGCACTTGTGTTCGTGTTGAAAAACCACTTTTCGCACTTGTGTTCGTGTTGAAAAACCACTTTTAGCACATGCGTTAGTGTTGAAAAACCACTTTTCGCACTTGTGTTGGTGCAGGAAACCACTTTTGCACTTGTGTTGGTGTTGAAAAACCACTTTTCGCACTTGTGTTAGTGTTGAAAAACCACTTTTCGCACTTGTGTTAACGTTGAAAAAACACTTTTTGCACTTGTGTTGGTGCAGGAAACCACTTTTGCACTTGTATTAGTGTGGAAAAACCACTTTTCGCACTTGTGATAGTGTTGAAAAACCACTTTTCGCACTTGTGTTCGTGTTGAAAAACCACTTTTCGCACTTGCGTTAGTGTTGAAAAACCACTTTTCGCACTTGTGTTGGTGCAGGAAACCACTTTTGCACTTGTACTATTGTGGAAAAAACACTTTTCGCACTTGTGTTAGTGTTGAAAAACCACTTTTCGCACTTGTGTTAGTGTTGAAAAACCACTTTTCGCACTTGTGTTGGTGCAGGAAACCACTTTTGCACTTGTATTAGTGTGGAAAAAACACTTTTTGCACTTGTGATAGTGTTGAAAAACCACTTTTCGCACTTGTGTTGGTACAGGAAACCACTTTTGCACTTGTATTAGTGTGGAAAAACCACTTTTCGCACTTGTGTTAGTGTTGAAAAACCACTTTTCGCACTTGTGTTAGTGTTGAAAAACCACTTTTCGCACTTGTGTTGGTGCAGGAAACCACTTTTGCACTTGTATTAGTGTGGAAAAAACACTTTTTGCACTTGTGTTAGTGTTGAAAAACCACTTTTCGCACTTGTGTTAGTGTTGAAAAACCACTTTTCGCACTTGTGTTAGTGTTGAAAAACCACTTTTCGCACTTGTGCTGGTGCAGGAAACCACTTTTGCACTTGTATTAGTGTGGAAAAAACACTTTTTGCATTTGTGTTAGTGTTGAAAAACCACTTTTCGCACTTGTGTTGGTGCAGGAAACCACTTTTGCACTTGTACTAGTGTGGAAAAAACACTTTTCGCACTTGTGTTAGTGTTGAAAAACCACTTTTCGCACTTGTGTTAGTGTTGAAAAACCACTTTTCGCACTTGTGTTGGTGCAGGAAACCACTTTTGCACTTGTATTAGTGTGGAAAAAACACTTTTTGCACTTGTGATAGTGTTGAAAAACCACTTTTCGCACTTGTGTTGGTACAGGAAACCACTTTTGCACTTGTATTAGTGTGCAAAAACCACTTTTCGCACTTGTGTTAGTGTTGAAAAACCACTTTTTGCACTTGTGATAGTGTTGAAAAACCACTTTTCGCACTTGTGTTAGTGTTGAAAAACCACTTTTCGCACTTGTGTTGGTGCAGGAAACCACTTTGGCACTTGTAGTAGTGTGGAACAACCACTTTTCGCACTTGTGTTAGTGTTGAAAAACCACTTTTCGCACTTGTGTTAGTGTTGAAAAACCACTTTTCGCACTTGTGTTGGTGCAGGAAACCACTTTTGCACTTGTATTAGTGTGGAAAAAACACTTTTTGCACTTGTGATATTGTTGAAAAACCACTTTTTGCACTTGTGTTGGTGCAGGAAACCACTTTTGCACTTGTATTAGTGTGGAAAAAACACTTTTCGCACTTGTGATACTGTTGAAAAACCACTTTTCGCACTTGCGTTAGTGTTGAAAAACCACTTTTCGCACTTGTGTTAGTGTTGAAAAACCACTTTTCGCACTTGTGTTAGTATTGAAAAACCACTTTTCGCACTTGTGTTGGTGCAGGAAACCACTTTTGCACTTGTATTAGTGTGGAAAAAACACTTTTCGCACTTGTGATACTGTTGAAAAACCACTTTTCGCACTTGTGTTAGTGTTGAAAAACCACTTTTCGCACTTGTGTTGGTGCAGGAAACCACTTTTGCACTTGTATTAGTGTGGAAAAACTACTTTTCACACTTGTTAGTGTTGAAAAACCACTTTTCGCACTTGTGTTAGTGTTGAAAAACCACTTTTCGCACTTGTGTTGGTGCAGGAAACCACTTTTTCACTTGTATTATTGTGGAAAAAACACTTTTTGCACTTGTGATAGTGTTGAAAAACCACTTTTCGCACTTGTGTTAGTGTTGAAAAACCACTTTTCGCACTTGTGTTGGTGCAGGAAACCACTTTTGCACTTGTATTAGTGTGGAAAAACCACTTTTCGCACTTGTTAGTGTTGAAAAACGACTTTTCGCACTTGTGTTGGTGCAGGAAACCACTTTTGCACTTGTATTAGTGTGGAAAAACCACTTTTCGCACTTGTGTTAGTGATGAAAAACCACTTTTCGCACTTGTGTTAGTGTTGAAAAACCACTTTTCGCACTTGTGTTAGTGTTGAAAAACCACTTTTCGCACTTGTGTTTGTGGAGGAAACCACTTTTGCACTTGTATTAGTGTAAAAAAACACTTTTTGCACTTGTGTTAGTGTTGAAAAACCACTTTTCGCACTTGTGTTGGTGCAGGAAATCACTTTTGCACTTGTATTAGTGTGGAAAAACCACTTTTCGCACTTGTGTTAGTGTTGAAAAACCACTTTTCGCACTTGTGTTAATGTTGAAAAACCACTTTTCGCACTTGTGTTGGTGCAGGAAACCACTTTTGCACTTGTATTAGTGTGGCAAAAACACTTTTTGCACTTGTGATAGTGTTGAAAAACCACTTTTCGCACTTGCGTTAGTGTTGAAAAACCACTTTTCGCACCTGTGTTGGTGCAGGAAACCACTTTTGCACTGTATTAGTGTGGAAAATCCACTTTTTGCACTTGTGTTAGTGTTGAAAAACCACTTTTCGCACTTGTGTTCATGTTGAAAAACCACTTTGCGCAC
This sequence comes from Myxine glutinosa, assembly GCF_964187855.1. Taxonomy (NCBI): domain Eukaryota; kingdom Metazoa; phylum Chordata; class Myxini; order Myxiniformes; family Myxinidae; genus Myxine; species Myxine glutinosa. Next base: position 45,700,517 of record NC_136262.1, on the reverse strand, counting down.
TTGCGTTAGTGTTGAAAAACCACTTTTCGCACTTGTGTTAACGTTGAAAAACCACTTTTCGCACTTGTGTTGGTGCAGGAAACCACTTTTGCACTTGTATTAGTGTGGAAAAACCACTTTTAGTACTTGTGTTAGTGTTGAAAAACCACTTTTCGCACTTGTGGTCGTGTTGAAAAACCACTTTTCGCACTTGCATTAGTGTTGAAAAACCACTTTTCGCACTTGTGTTAGTTTTGAAAAACCACTTTTCGCACTTGTGTTGGTGCAGGAAACCACTTTTGCACTTGTATTAGTGTGGAAAAACCACTTTTCACACTTCTGTTAGTGTTGAAAAACCACTTTTCGCACTTGTGTTAGTGTTGAAAAACCACTTTTCGCACTTGTGTTAGTGTTGAAAAACCACCTTTCGCACTTGTGTTGGTGCAGGAAACCACTTTTGCACTTGTATTAGTGTGGAAAAAACACTTTTTGCACTTGTGTTAGTGTTGAAAAACCACTTTTCGCACTTGTGTTGGTGCAGGAAATCACTTTTGCACTTGTATTAGTGTGGAAAAACCACTTTTCGCACTTGTGTTAGTGATGAAAAACACTTTTTGCACTTGTGTTAGTGTTGAAAAACTACTTTTTGCACTTGTGTTGGTGCAGGAAACCACTTTTGCACTTGTATTAGTGTGGAAAAACCACTTTTCGCACTTGTGTTAGTGATGAAAAACAACTTTTCGCACTTGTGTTAGTGTTGAAAAACCACTTTTCGCACTTGTGTTGGTGCAGGAAACCACTTTTGCACTTGTATTAGTGTGGAAAAACCACTTTTCGCACTTGTGATAGTGTTGAAAAACCACTTTTCGCACTTGTGTTCGTGTTGAAAAACCACTTTTCGCACTTGCGTTAGTGTTGAAAAACCACTTTTCGCACTTGTGTTGGTGCAGGAAACCACTTTTGCACTTGTATTAGTGTGGAAAAACCACTTTTTGCATTTGTGTTAGTGTTGAAAAACCACTTTTCGCACTTGTGTTAGTGTTGAAAAACCACTTTTCGCACTTGTGTTAGTGTTGAAAAACCGCTTTTCGCAATTGTGTTAGTGTTGAAAAACCACTTTTCGCACTTGTGTTAGTGTTGAAAAACCACTTTTCGCACTTGTGTTGGTGCAGGAAACCACTTTTGCACTTGTATTAGTGTGGGAAAAACACTTTTTGCACTTGTGATAGTGTTGAAAAACCACTTTTCACACTTGAGTTAGTGTTGAAAAACCACTTTTCGCACTTGTGTTGGTGCAGGAAACCACTTTTGCACTTGTATTAGTGTGGAAAAACCACTTTTCACACTTGTGTTAGTGTTGAAAAACCACTTTTTGCACTTGTGTTAGTGTTGAAAAACCACTTTTCGCACTTGTGTTAGTGTTGAAAAACCACTTTTCGCACTTGTGTTGGTGCAGGAAATCACTTTTGCACTTGTATTAGTGTGGAAAAACCACTTTTCGCACTTGTGTTAGTGTTGAAAAACCACTTTTCGCACTTGTGATAGTGTTGAAAAACCACTTTTCGCACTTGTGTTAACGTTGAAAAACCACTTTTTGCACTTGTGTTGGTGCAGGAAACCACTTTTGCACTTGTATTAGTGTGGAAAAACCACTTTTCGCACTTGTGTTCATGTTGAAAAACCACTTTTCGCACTTGTGTTCGTGTTGAAAAACCACTTTTAGCACTTGCGTTAGTGTTGAAAAACCACTTTTCGCACTTGTGTTGGTGCAGGAAACCACTTTTGCACTTGTGTTGGTGTTGAAAAACCACTTTTCGCACTTGTGTTAGTGTTGAAAAACCACTTTTCGCACTTGTGTTAACGTTGAAAAAACACTTTTTGCACTTGTGTTGGTGCAGGAAACCACTTTTGCACTTGTATTAGTGTGGAAAACCACTTTTCGCACTTGTGATAGTGTTGAAAAACCACTTTTCGCACTTGTGTTCGTGTTGAAAAACCACTTTTCGCACTTGCGTTAGTGTTGAAAAACCACTTTTCGCACTTGTGTTGGTGCAGGAAACCACTTTTGCACTTGTACTATTGTGGAAAAAACACTTTTCGCACTTGTGTTAGTGTTGAAAAACCACTTTTCGCACTTGTGTTAGTGTTGAAAAACCACTTATCGCACTTGTGTTGGTGCAGGAAACCACTTTTGCACTTGTATTAGTGTGGAAAAAACACTTTTTGCACTTGTGATAGTGTTGAAAAACCACTTTTCGCACTTGTGTTGGTACAGGAAACCACTTTTGCACTTGTATTAGTGTGGAAAAACTACTTTTCGCACTTGTGTTAGTGTTGAAAAACCACTTTTCGCACTTGTGTTAGTGTTGAAAAACCACTTTTCGCACTTGTGTTGGTGCAGGAAACCACTTTTGCACTTGTATTAGTGTGGAAAAAACACTTTTTGCACTTGTGTTAGTGTTGAAAAACCACTTTTCGCACTTGTGTTAGTGTTGAAAAACCACTTTTCGCACTTGTGTTAGTGTTGAAAAACCACTTTTCGCACTTGTGCTGGTGCAGGAAACCACTTTTGCACTTGTATTAGTGTGGAAAAACACTTTTTGCATTTGTGTTAGTGTTGAAAAACCACTTTTCGCACTTGTGTTGGTGCAGGAAACCACTTTTGCACTTGTACTAGTGTGGAAAAAACACTTTTCGCACTTGTGTTAGTGTTGAAAAACCACTTTTCGCACTTGTGTTAGTGTTGAAAAACCACTTTTCGCACTTGTGTTGGTGCAGGAAACCACTTTTGCACTTGTATTAGTGTGGAAAAAACACTTTTTGCACTTGTGATAGTGTTGAAAAACCACTTTTCGCACTTGTGTTGGTACAGGAAACCACTTTTGCACTTGTATTAGTGTGGAAAAACCACTTTTCGCACTTGTGTTAGTGTTGAAAAACCACGTTTCGCACTTGTGTTGGTGCAGGAAATCACTTTTGCACTTGTATTAGTGTGGAAAAACCACTTTTCGCACTTGTGTTAGTGTTGAAAAACCACTTTTCGCACTTGTGATAGTGTTGAAAAACCACTTTTCACACTTGTGTTAACGTTGAAAAACCACTTTTTGCACTTGTGTTGGTGCAGGAAACCACTTTTGCACTTGTATTAGTGTGGAAAAACCACTTTTCGCACTTGTGTTCGTGTTGAAAAACCACTTTTCGCACTTGTGTTCGTGTTGAAAAACCACATTTAGCACTTGCGTTAGTGAGGAAAAAAACACTTTTCGCACTTGTGTTGGTGCAGGAAACCACTTTTGCACTTGTGTTGGTGTTGAAAAACCACTTTTCGCACTTGTGTTAGTGTTGAAAAACCACTTTTCGCACTTGTGTTAACGTTGAAAAAACCACTTTTTGCACTTGTGTTGGTGCAGGAAACCACTTTTGCACTTGTATTAGTGTGGAAAAACCACTTTTCGCACTTGTGATAGTGTTGAAAAACCACTTTTCGCACTTGTGTTCGTGTTGAAAAACCACTTTTCGCACTTGCGTTAGTGTTGAAAAACCACTTTTCGCACTTGTGTTGGTGCAGGAAACCACTTTTGCACTTGTATTAGTGTGGAAAAACCACTTTTTGCATTTGTGTTAGTGTTGAAAAACCACTTTTCGCACTTGTGTTAGTGTTGAAAAACCACTTTTCGCACTTGTGTTAGTGTTGAAAAACCACTTTTCGCAATTGTGTTAGTGTTGAAAAACCACTTTTCGCACTTGTGTTAGTGTTGAAAAACCACTTTTCGCACTTGTGTTGGTGCAGGAAACCACTTTTGCACTTGTATTAGTGTGGGAAAAACACTTTTTGCACTTGTGATAGTGTTGAAAAACCACTTTTCACACTTGAGTTAGTGTTGAAAAACCACTTTTCGCACTTGTGTTGGTGCAGGAAACCACTTTTGCACTTGTATTAGTGTGGAAAAACCACTTTTCACACTTGTGTTAGTGTTGAAAAACCACTTTTCGCACTTGTGTTAGTGTTGAAAAACCACTTTTCGCACTTGTGTTAGTGTTGAAAAACCACTTTTCGCACTTGTGTTGGTGCAGGAAACCACTTTTGCACTTGTATTAGTGTGGAAAAAACACTTTTCGCACTTGTGTTAGTGTTGAAAAACCACTTTTTGCACTTGTGTTAGTGTTGAAAAACCACTTTTCGCACTTGTGTTGGTGCAGGAAATCACTTTTGCACTTGTATTAGTGTGGAAAAACCACTTTTCGCACTTGTGTTAGTGTTGAAAAACCACTTTTTGCACTTGTGATAGTGTTGAAAAACCACTTTTCGCACTTGCGTTAGTGTTGAAAAACCACTTTTCGCACTTGTGTTGGTGCAGGAAACCACTTTTGCACTTGTATTAGTGTGGAAAAACCACTTTTTGCATTTGTGTTAGTGTTGAAAAACCACTTTTCGCACTTGTGTTAGTGTTGAAAAACCACTTTTCGCACTTGTGTTAGTGTTGAAAAACCACTTTTCGCAATTGTGTTAGTGTTGAAAAACCACTTTTCGCACTTGTGTTAGTGTTGAAAAACCACTTTTCGCACTTGTGTTGGTGCAGGAAACCACTTTTGCACTTGTATTAGTGTGGGAAAAACACTTTTTGCACTTGTGATAGTGTTGAAAAACCACTTTTCACACTTGAGTTAGTGTTGAAAAACCACTTTTCGCACTTGTGTTGGTGCAGGAAACCACTTTTGCACTTGTATTAGTGTGGAAAAACCACTTTTCACACTTGTGTTAGTGTTGAAAAACCACTTTTCGCACTTGTGTTAGTGTGGAAAAAACACTTTTTGCATTTGTGTTAGTGTTGAAAAACCACTTTTCGCACTTGTGTTGGTGCAGGAAACCACTTTTGCACTTGTACTAGTGTGGAAAAAACACTTTTCGCACTTGTGTTAGTGTTGAAAAACCACTTTTCGCACTTGTGTTAGTGTTGAAAAACCACTTTTCGCACTTGTGTTGGTGCAGGAAACCACTTTTGCACTTGTATTAGTGTGGAAAAAACACTTTTTGCACTTGTGATAGTGTTGAAAAACCACTTTTCGCACTTGTGTTGGTACAGGAAACCACTTTTGCACTTGTATTAGTGTGGAAAAACCACTTTTCGCACTTGTGTTAGTGTTGAAAAACCACGTTTCGCACTTGTGTTGGTGCAGGAAATCACTTTTGCACTTGTATTAGTGTGGAAAAACCACTTTTCGCACTTGTGTTAGTGTTGAAAAACCACTTTTCGCACTTGTGATAGTGTTGAAAAACCACTTTTCACACTTGTGTTAACGTTGAAAAACCACTTTTTGCACTTGTGTTGGTGCAGGAAACCACTTTTGCACTTGTATTAGTGTGGAAAAACCACTTTTCGCACTTGTGTTCGTGTTGAAAAACCACTTTTCGCACTTGTGTTCGTGTTGAAAAACCACATTTAGCACTTGCGTTAGTGAGGAAAAAAACACTTTTCGCACTTGTGTTGGTGCAGGAAACCACTTTTGCACTTGTGTTGGTGTTGAAAAACCACTTTTCGCACTTGTGTTAGTGTTGAAAAACCACTTTTCGCACTTGTGTTAACGTTGAAAAAACCACTTTTTGCACTTGTGTTGGTGCAGGAAACCACTTTTGCACTTGTATTAGTGTGGAAAAACCACTTTTCGCACTTGTGATAGTGTTGAAAAACCACTTTTCGCACTTGTGTTCGTGTTGAAAAACCACTTTTCGCACTTGCGTTAGTGTTGAAAAACCACTTTTCGCACTTGTGTTGGTGCAGGAAACCACTTTTGCACTTGTATTAGTGTGGAAAAACCACTTTTTGCATTTGTGTTAGTGTTGAAAAACCACTTTTCGCACTTGTGTTAGTGTTGAAAAACCACTTTTCGCACTTGTGTTAGTGTTGAAAAACCACTTTTCGCAATTGTGTTAGTGTTGAAAAACCACTTTTCGCACTTGTGTTAGTGTTGAAAAACCACTTTTCGCACTTGTGTTGGTGCAGGAAACCACTTTTGCACTTGTATTAGTGTGGGAAAAACACTTTTTGCACTTGTGATAGTGTTGAAAAACCACTTTTCACACTTGAGTTAGTGTTGAAAAACCACTTTTCGCACTTGTGTTGGTGCAGGAAACCACTTTTGCACTTGTATTAGTGTGGAAAAACCACTTTTCACACTTGTGTTAGTGTTGAAAAACCACTTTTCGCACTTGTGTTAGTGTTGAAAAACCACTTTTCGCACTTGTGTTAGTGTTGAAAAACCACTTTTCGCACTTGTGTTGGTGCAGGAAACCACTTTTGCACTTGTATTAGTGTGGAAAAAACACTTTTCGCACTTGTGTTAGTGTTGAAAAACCACTTTTTGCACTTGTGTTAGTGTTGAAAAACCACTTTTCGCACTTGTGTTGGTGCAGGAAATCACTTTTGCACTTGTATTAGTGTGGAAAAACCACTTTTCGCACTTGTGTTAGTGTTGAAAAACCACTTTTCGCACTTGTGATAGTGTTGAAAAACCACTTTTCGCACTTGCGTTAGTGTTGAAAAACCACTTTTCGCACTTGTGTTGGTGCAGGAAACCACTTTTGCACTTGTATTAGTGTGGAAAAACCACTTTTTGCATTTGTGTTAGTGTTGAAAAACCACTTTTCGCACTTGTGTTAGTGTTGAAAAACCACTTTTCGCACTTGTGTTAGTGTTGAAAAACCACTTTTCGCAATTGTGTTAGTGTTGAAAAACCACTTTTCGCACTTGTGTTAGTGTTGAAAAACCACTTTTCGCACTTGTGTTGGTGCAGGAAACCACTTTTGCACTTGTATTAGTGTGGGAAAAACACTTTTTGCACTTGTGATAGTGTTGAAAAACCACTTTTCACACTTGAGTTAGTGTTGAAAAACCACTTTTCGCACTTGTGTTGGTGCAGGAAACCACTTTTGCACTTGTATTAGTGTGGAAAAACCACTTTTCACACTTGTGTTAGTGTTGAAAAACCACTTTTCGCACTTGTGTTAGTGTTGAAAAACCACTTTTCGCACTTGTGTTAGTGTTGAAAAACCACTTTTCGCACTTGTGTTGGTGCAGGAAACCACTTTTGCACTTGTATTAGTGTGGAAAAAACACTTTTCGCACTTGTGTTAGTGTTGAAAAACCACTTTTTGCACTTGTGTTAGTGTTGAAAAACCACTTTTCGCACTTGTGTTGGTGCAGGAAATCACTTTTGCACTTGTATTAGTGTGGAAAAACCACTTTTCGCACTTGTGTTAGTGTTGAAAAACCACTTTTCGCACTTGTGATAGTGTTGAAAAACCACTTTTCACACTTGTGTTAACGTTGAAAAACCACTTT
>NC_136262.1:45529180-45692998 GCF_964187855.1 Myxine glutinosa | reverse complement strand
GGTATTTGGGACCGCAGGGCAGGTACGGGGTGCTTGGCACTCCCCAGCCGGCCCGCTCTGAAGGTTCGGATCGGGACACCGGGATTCATTCCGGTCGCCCGGTCGGCCCGGAGGTGGGGGTGCGGGGCCTGTCACGGAACGTCAAAACAAACGGCCTGCCGGGGCCGCCCAAAAGTCGGGCGTGAGGGGCGCGTCCACTAATGGAACGCCTCTCGCTTCCCAGATCGAGGGCCACTTGGTCAGGAGAACTTCGTCCCTTCTGGTTGCCTTGCCGTCCCGCCGTGGGCGCTGGCAGGGTGTACTTCAAACTAGGCTTAAGTGTCAAGTGTTAAGTTCCTCCTTGCCCTCGCAAGGGAAAGGCTAGGGTCAAGCTCTTCCAAATTTCCAAACACTAGAAATCGGACGTCTCAAATTAATTAATCAATTGGTTAATACATCTCAGTCGCCCGCGACCTCCCTAGCACGGGCGTCGAACCAGTTCATTTCCGGTGCGACCGGGCCGAGTATCGGCCTGGCCGTGGCCGAAGCCGTTGATTCCGCCGTAGCACGCTAACGCGTAGGCTCACGCGTCCCTGGTCCGCCGGGGCTCCGCGGGTGTCCTACCGTGCCCACGTCGCCATGGCTCACTGAATCAGAGAGTCAGACGTGGTGCCCGGGGACGGAGTTTGCTGTCTAAACATGGTAGCGCTAGGCCAGTGGGACCGCCGGGACCCACGTGCACTCACAAGTTGTTATGCGCGTGGGCGGCAGTATCACACCGGGGCGCCCAAACGCTCCCCGGCTAAAGTTCATCCTGGAAGCGCCCGCATTGTGCGGACAAACCAAGTCAAGGGCCACGTGGTCAGGAGAACCTCATCCCTTCCGGTCACACTGTGCCTATCGGCCGGCCTCGAAGACCGAAATTGTGACGGTGTCACCCGAAAAGAACTGTCTAAACAGTCACCACGTCATTATAAATATTAACTTATATCAAATAAGTCTTTTAAGGTGAAAGCGCGATGACGTCACCACGTCACGCGGCACGAATGCGCACCTGTGTCGTTGGAGGTATTGACTTCTATAGGGTTGGTTTTCTAAGGCTTATATCAAAATATTAACTAATATCAAATGTCTTTTAAGATGAAAGCGCGATGACGTCACCACGTCACGCGGCACGAATGCGCACCTGTGTCGTTGGAGGTATTGACTTCTATAGGGTTGGTTTTCTAAGGCTTATATCAAAATATTAACTTATATCAAATGTCTTTTAAGATGAAAGCACGATGACGTCACCACGTCACGCGGCACGAATGCGCACCTGTGTCGTTGGAGGTATTGACTTCTATAGGGTTGGTTTTCTAAGGCTTATATCAAAATATTAACTTATATAAAATGTCTTTTAAGATGAAAGTGCGATGACGTCACGCGGCACGAATGCGCGCCGGTGTCGTCGGAGGTAGTGACTTGAAAAGGGTTGGTTTTCTAAGGCTTATATCAAAATATTAACTTATATCAAATAAGTCTTTTTAAGGTGAAAGCGCGATGACGTCACCACGTCACGCGGCACGAATGCGCGCCTGTGTCATTGGAGGTACTGGCTTCTATAGGGTTGGTTTTCTAAGGCTTATATCAAGATATTAACTTATATCAAATAAGTCTTTTAAGGTGAAAGCGCGATGACGTCACCACGTCATGCGGCACGAATGCGCGCCTATGTCGTTGAAGGTATTGACTTATATAGGGTTGGTTTTCTAAGGCTGTAGGCCGCACCTCATTTTGTCGAATAAAGTGGTATTCGGGTGGTTCCGGTATTTGGGACCGCAGGGACGGAAAGTGCAGGTACGGGGTGCCTGGCACTCCCCAGCCGGCCCGCTCTGAAGGTTCGGATCGGGACACCGGGATTCATTCCGGTCGCCCGGTCGGCCCGGAGGTGGGGGTGCGGGGCCTGTCACGGAACGTCAAAACAAACGGCCTGCCGGGGCCGCCCAAAAGTCGGGCGTGAGGGGCGCGTCCACTAATGGAACGCCTCTCGCTTCCCAGATCGAGGGCCACGTGGTCAGGAGAACCTCGTCCCTTCTGGTTGCCCTGCCGTCCCACCGTGAGCGCTGGCAGGGTGTACTTCAAACTAAGCTTAAGTGTCAAGTGTTAAGTTCCTCCTTGCCCTCGCAAGGGAAAGGCTAGGGTCAAGCTCTTCCAAATTTCCAAACACTAGAAATCGGACGTCTCAAATTAATTAACTAATTTGTTAATACATCTCAGTCGCCCGCGACCTCTCTAGCGCGGGCGTCGACCCAGTTCATTTCCGGTGCGACCGGGCCGAGTATCGGCCCGGCCGTGGCCGAAGCCGTTGATTCCGCCGTAGCACGCTAACGCGTAGGCTCGCGCGTCCCTGGTCCGCCGGGGCTCCGCGGGTGTCCTACCGTGCCCACGTCGCCATGTCTCACTGAATAAGAGAGTCAGACGTGGTGCCCGGGGACGGAGTTCGCTGTCTAAACATGGTAGCGCTAGGCCAGTGGGACCGCCGGGACCAACGTGCACTCACAAGTTGTTATGCGCTCGTGGGCGGCAGTATCACACCGGGGCGCCCAAACGCTCCCCGGCTAAAGTTCATCCTGAAAGCGCCCACATTGTGCGGACAAACCAAGTCAAGGGCCACGTGGTCAGGAGAACCTCGTCCCTTCCGGTCACACTGTGCCTATCGGCCGGCCTCGAAGACCGAAATTGTGACGGTGTCACCTGAAAAATCATGCAGCGAAAATGAATGAACTCATTCATTTCGTCATCTAAACAGTGACGCGCATGAATGGATGAACGAGATCCTCACTGTCCCTATCTACTATCCGGCGAACCCACAGCCAAGGGAACGGGCTTGGCGGAATCAGTGGGGAAAGAAAACCCTTTTGAGCTTGACTCTAGCCCGACTCTGTGAAGGGACTTGAGAGGGCCGCAGGCACTCAATAGGGCTGGACCCGTGAAATTTCGGGGATTTTTGGTAAAATTACCTCAGGGTAAAGTTACATAGGAAAACACCGTGTTAAATTTCCGTCGCCGAAGTACTCTATTTCTTATTGTGAAATTCTCTAAGACTTCGCCTCTAGGAGTTATTGAAAATATTAACTTATATAAAAATTAGTTTTCTAAGACTGAAGCGCAGTGACGTCATCACGCCCCCGCCATGAGTGTCGAAGGTCTTTCGAAGAAGAAGAGCTCGGAGTTGGACTGGACACGAGGCGGAGCGGACGCCATTTGGAAGAGCTGAGAGGACTCAGTCGTGATAGGGTGAGCCTGAGTGAGTATATCAAGACAAGAACAAGATCTAGAAGGAGGTATGTACGGTGCGATTCATATAATATATTGTTAAGTTATCGTCGATGAGGAATTTGGGGTCGGAATGGGTGGTCGGCCTGGGTGACTTGGTCTCGACTAGATGCTAGGCCGCACCTCATTTTGTTAAATAAAGTGGTCACAAAATATTTTTTGATGGTTTTAATGCTTATCATTAGATGCATAACGTTCGTATTGAGGTATAGATATATGGAATGACATCGGATGGTCTGAGATTCGGGATTTAGGAGCTTCGAAGTTTTTTCATGAGGAATATATGCGATTTGTTTTGGGGGGCCCTTAGAGCTAACGGAGGCTCGGATTTTAATTCTGATTCCGGATTTCGCAGTCGCTAGTACGTCTTAACACTCGACAGAAACTGGCCCCGCGAAATCTCCAGGATTTTCGGTAAAATTACTTCAGGGTAAATTTACATAGGAAAACCCCATGCTAAATTTTCGTTGCCGAAGGACTTTAATTTTTGCGAAATTCATCCTGACTTCGCCTCTAGGAGGATACAGGGGTATCTGTGGATAATGGGAACCTTTATTTGGCGAAATTCGGACTGATATTGACCGAGTTATTCAAAATATTAACTTATATCAAATAAATCTTTTGAGGTGAAAGCACGATGACGTCACCACGTCACGCGGCACGAATGCGCACCTGTATCGTTGGAGGTATTGACTTATATAGGGTTGGTTTTCTAAGGCTTATATCAGAATATTAACTTATATCAAATGGGTCTTTTGAGGTGAAAGTGTGATGACGTCACCACGTCACGCGGCACGAATGCGCGCCTGTGTCGTTGGAGGTACTGACTTATATAGGGTTGGTTTTCTAAGGCTTATATCAAAAGATTAACTTATATCAAATAAGTCTTTTAAGGTGGAAACGCGATGACGTCACCGTGTCACGCGGCACGAATGATTCCATTGTGCACGCTTTCGTTTTATTTCCAAATTAAAATCTGTTTTCACTTTTGCTGTAAAAAGGACATCAGTGCATCGAGTGTGGTATCTTATTTGGTGAAATTCGGTCGATTTGAAGTGGTGAAAATAAAATGTGATCGTGGAAAATTGTAGCGAGGGGCCATTTTGAATCGGTTTTCGATTATTGCACCGGATTATTGCACCCTCCCATCACCCTCCCATCACCCTCCCCCATCACCCTCCCATCACCCTCCCATCACCCTCTCATCACCCTGCCCCATCACCCTGCCCCATCACCCTCCCCCATCACCCTGCCATCACCCTCCCATCACCCTCCCATCACCCTCCCATCACCCTGCCATCACCCTCCCACCACCCTCTCATTGGAGGTATTGACTTATATAGGGTTGGTTTTCTAAGGCTTATATCAAAATATTAACTTATATCAAATGGGTCTTTTGGGGTGAAAGTGTGATGACGTCACCACGTCACGCGGCACGAATGCGCGCCTGTGTCGTTGGAGGTACTGACTTCTATAGGGTTGGTTTTCTAAGGCTTATATCAAAATATTAACTAATATCAAATGTCTTTTAAGATGAAAGCGCGATGACGTCACCACGTCACGCGGCACGAATGCGCACCTGTGTCGTTGGAGGTATTGACTTCTATAGGGTTGGTTTTCTAAGGCTTATATCAAAATATGAACTTATATCAAATGTCTTTTAAGATGAAAGCGCGATGACGTCACCACGTCACGCGGCACGAATGGGTCCATTGTGCACGCTTTCGTTTTATTTCCAAATTAAAATCTGTTTTCACTTTTGCCGTAAAAATGACATCAGTGCATCGAATGTGGTATCTTATTTGGTGAAATTCGGTCGATTTGAAGTGGTGAAAATAAAATGTGATCGTGGAAAATCGTAGCGAGGGGCCATTTTGAATCGGTTTTCGATTATTGCACCGGATTATTGCACCCTCCCATCACCCTCCCATCACCCTCCCTCATCACCCTCCCATCACCCTCCCATCACCCTCCCATCACCCTCTCATCACCCTGCCCCATCACCCTGCCCCATCACCCTCCCCCATCACCCTGCCATCGCCCTCCCATCACCCTCCCATCACCCTGCCATCACCCTCCCATCACCCTCCCATCACCCTCCCATCACCCTGCCATCACCCTCCCACCACCCTCTCGTTGGAGGTATTGACTTATATAGGGTTGGTTTTCTAAGGCTTATATCAGAATATTAACTTATATCAAATGGGTCTTTTGAGGTGAAAGTGTGATGACGTCACCACGTCACGCGGCACGAATGCGCGCCTGTGTCGTCGGAGGTGTTGACTTCTATAGGGTTCGTTTTCTAAGGCTTATATCAAAATATTAACTTATATCAAATGTCTTTTAAGATGAAAGCGCGATGACGTCACCACGTCACGCGGCACGAATGCGCACCTGTGTCGTTGGAGGTATTGACTTCTATAGGGTTGGTTTTCTAAGGCTTATATCAAAATATTAACTTATATCAAATGTCTTTTAAGATGAAAGCGCGATGACATCACGCGGCACGAAAGCGCGCCGGTGTCGTCGGAGGTAGTGACTTGAAAAGGGTTGGTTTTCTAAGGTTATATCAAAATATTAACTTATATCAAATAAGTCTTTTTAAGGTGAAAGCGCGATGACGTCACCACGTCACGCGGCACGAATGCGCGCCTGTGTCGTTGGAGGTACTGACTTCTATAGGGTTGGTTTTCTAAGGCTTATATCAAAATATTAACTTATATCAAATAAGTCTTTTAATGTGGAAGTGCGATGACGTCACCGCGTCACGCGGCACGAATGGTTCCATTGTGCACGCTTTCGTTTTATTTCCAAATTAAAATCTGTTTTCACTTTTGCCGTAAAAATGACATCAGTGCAGCGATTGTGGTATCTTATTTGGTGAAATTCGGTCGATTTGAAGTTGTGAAAATAAAATGTGATCGTGGAAAATCGTAGCAAGGGGCCATTTTGAATCGGTTTTCGATTATTGCACCGGATTATTGCACCCTCCCATCACCCTCCCATCACCCTCCCCCATCACCCTCCCCCATCACCCTCCCATCACCCTCCCATCACCTTCCCATCACCCTGCCCCATCACCCTGCCCCATCACCCTCCCCCATCACCCTGCCATCACCCTCCCATCACCCTCCCATCACCCTGCCATCACCCTCCCATCACCCTCCCATCACCCTGCCATCACCCTCCCATCACCCTCCCACCACCCTCCCATCACCCTGCCATCACCCTCCCATCACCCTCCCATCACCCTTTATTGGACCATTTGACTTCTATAGGGTTGGTTTTCTAAGGCTTATATCAAGATATTAACTTATATCAAATAAATCTTTTAAGGTGAAAGCGCGATAACGTCACCACGTCACGCGGCACGAATGCACGCCTGTGTCGTCGGAGGTATTGACTTCTATAGGGTTGGTTTGCTAAGGCTTATATCAAAATATTAACTTATATCAAATAAGTCTTTAAAGGTGAAAGCGCGATGACGTCACCACGTCACGCGGCACGAATGCGCGCCGGTGTTGTCGGAGGCATTGACTTATATAGGGTTGGTTTTCTAAGGCTTATATCAAAATATTAACTTATATCAAATAAGTCTTTTAAGGTGGAAGCGCGATGACGTCACCGCGTCACGCGGCACGAATGGTTCCATTGTGGACGCTTTCGTTTTATTTCCAAATTAAAATCTGTTTTCACTTTTGCCGTAAAAGGGACATCAGTGCATCGAGTGTGGTATCTTATTTGGTGAAATTCGGTCGATTTGAAGTGGTGAAAATAAAATGTGATCGTGGAAAATCGTAGCGAGGGGCCATTTTGAATCGGTTTTCGATCATTGCACCGGATTATTGCTCCCTCCCATCACCCTCCCATCACCTTCCCCCATCACCCTCCCATCACCCTCCCATCACCCTCCCATCACCCTCCCATCACCCTGCCCCATCACCCTGCCCCATCACCCTCCCCCATCACCCTGCCATCACCCTCCCATCACCCTCCCATCACCCTCCCATCACCCTCCCATCACCCTGCCATCACCCTCCCATCACCCTCCCATCACCCTTTATTGGACCATTTGACTTCTATAGGGTTGGTTTTCTAAGGCTTATATCAAAATATTAACTTATATCAAATAAATCTTTTAAGGTGAATGCGCGATAACGTCACCACGTCACGCGGCACGAATGCACGCCTGTGTCGTCGGAGGTATTGACTTCTATAGGGTTGGTTTTCTAAGGCTTATATCAAAATATTAACTTATCTAAATAAGTCTTTTAAGGTGAAAGCGCGATGACGTCACCACGTCACGCGGCACGAATGCGCGCCGGTGTCGTCGGAGGCATTGACTTATATAGGGTTGGGTTTCTAAGGCTGTAGGCCGCACCTCATTTTGTCGAATAAAGTGGTATTCGGGTGGTTCCGGTATTTGGGACCGCAGGGACGGAAAGTGCAGGTACGGGGTGCCTGGCACTCCCCAGCCGGCCCGCTCTGAAGGTTCGGATCAGGACACCGGGATTCATTCCGGTCGCCCGGTCGGCCCGGAGGTGGGGGTGCGGGGCCTGTCACGGAACGTCAAAACAAACGGCCTGCCGGGGCCGCCCAAAAGTCGGGCGTGAGGGGCGCGTCCACTAATGGAACGCCTCTCGCTTCCCAGATCGAGGGCCACGTGGTCAGGAGAACCTCGTCCCTTCTGGTTGCCCTGCCATCCCACCGTGAGCGCTGGCAGGGTGTACTTCAAACTAAGCTTAAGTGTCAAGTGTTAAGTTCCTCCTTGCCCTCGCAAGGGAAAGGCTAGGGTCAAGCTCTTCCAAATTTCCAAACACTAGAAATCGGACGTCTCAAATTAATTAACTAATTTGTTAATACATCTCAGTCGCCTGCGACCTCTCTAGCGCGGGCGTCGAACCAGTTCATTTCCGGGCGACCGGGCCGAGTATCGGCCCGGCCGTGGCCGAAGCCGTTGATTCCGCCGCAGCATGCTAACGCGTAGGCTCGCGCGTCCCTGGTCCGCCGGGGCTCCGCGGGTGTCCTACCGTGCCCACGTCGCCATGTCTCACTGAATAAGAGAGTCAGACGTGGTGCCCGGGGACGGAGTTCGCTGTCTCAACATGGTAGCGCTAGGCCAGTGGGACCGCCAGGACCAACGTGCACTCACAAGTTGTTATGCGCGTGGGCGGCAGTATCACACCGGGGCGCCCAAACGCTCCCCGGCTAAAGTTCATCCTGGAAGTGCCCGCATTGTGCGGACAAACCAAGTCAAGGGCCACGTGGTCAGGAGAACCTCGTCCCACACTTTGCCTATCGGCCGGCCTCGAAGACCGAAATTGTGACGGTGTCACCCGAAAAAAATCATGCAGCGAAAATGAATGAAATTCATCCATTTCGTCATCTAATCAGTGACGCGCATGAAGGGATGAACGAGATTCCCACTGTCCCTATCTACTATCCAGCGAAGCCACAGCCAAGGGAACGGGCTTGACGGAATCAGTGGGGAAAGAAAACCCTTTTGAGCTTGACTCTAGCCCGACTCTGTGAAGGGACTTGAGAGGCCGGAGGCACTCAATAGGGCTGGACCCGTGAAATTTCGGGGATTTTTGGTAAAATTACCTTTGTTTGGCGAGGATGAGGTAAAAATCTACCAAGTTATTGAAAATATTAACCTATATAAAAATTAGTTTTCTAAAACTGAAGCGCAGTAACGTCATCACGTCCCCGCCATGAGTGTCGAAGGTCTTTCGAAGAAGAAGAGTTCGGAGTTGGACTGGACACGAGGCGGAGCAGACGCATTTGGGAGAGCTGAGAGGATTCAGTCGTGATAGTGAGTATATTAATTGTGAGTATATCAAGACAAGAACTAGAAGGAGGTATGTACGGTGCGAGTCATATAATATATTGTTTAGTTATCGTCGATGAGGAATTTGGGGTCGGGTTGCGTGGTCGGCCTGGGTGACTTGGTCTCGATTAGATGCTAGGCCGCACCTCATTTTGTCCAATAAACTGGTTTTAAAATATTTTTTGATGGTTCTTATGCTTATCATTAGATGCATAACGTTCGTAGCGAGGTGTGGATATATGGATTGACATCGGATGGTCTGGGATTCGGGATTTAGGAGCTTCGAAGTTTTTTCATTAGGAATATATGCGATTTGTTTTGGGGGGCCCTTAGAGCTAACGGAGGCTCGGATTTTAATTCTGATTCCGGATTTCGCAGTCGCTAGTACGTCTTAACACTCGACATGAACTGGCCCCGCGAAATCTCCAGGATTTTCGGTAAAATTACTTCAGGGTAAATTTACATAGGAAAACCCCATGCTAAATTTTCGTCGCCGAAGGACTTTATTTTTTGCGAAATTCATCCTGACTTCGCCTCTAGGAGGATACAGGGGTGTCTGTGGATAACGGGAACTTTATTTGGCGAAATTCGGACTGGTATTGACCGAGTTACTCAAAATATTAACTTATATAAAATTGCCGTTTAAGCCTGTAAACGCAGTGACGTCACCACGTTCCGCGGCACGACTTTGGACCCGGAGGAGATTTTGTTACATTGTGCACGCCTTCGTTTTATTTCCAAATTAGAATCTGTTTTCACTTTTGCCGTAAAAATGACCAGTGCATCGAGTGTGGTATCTTATTTGGTGAAATTCTGTCGATTTAAAGTGGTGAAAATAAAATGTGATCGTGGAAAATCGTAGCGAGGGGCCATTTTGAATTGGTTTTCGATTATTGCACCGGGGTATTGCAAAGATTGGCCAAAAATTGACCGACGAATTCAAAATATTAACTTATTTTACTCATTATTATTAACTTAAAATTAACAAAATAGGGTTGGTTTTCTAAGGCTTATATCAAAATATTAACTTATATCAAATGAGTCTTTTAAGGTGAAAGTGTGATGACGTCACCACGTCACGCGGCACGAATGCGCGCCTGTGTCGTTGGAGGTACTGACTTCTATAGGGTTGGTTTTCTAAGGCTTATATCAAAATATTAACTTATATCAAATGTCTTTTAAGATAAAAGCGCGATGACGTCACCACGTCACGCGGCACGAATGCGCACCTGTGTCGTTGGAGGTATTGACTTATATAGGGTTGGTTTTCTAAGGCTTATATCAAAATATTAACTTGTATCAAATGAGTCTTTTAAGGTGAAAGTGTGATGACGTCACCACGTCACACGGCACGAATGCGCGCCTGTGTCGTTGGAGGTACTGACTTCTATAGGGTTGGTTTTCTAAGGCTTATATCAAAATATTAACTTATATCAAATGTCTTTTAAGATGAAAGCGCGATGACGTCACCACGTCACGCGGCACGAATGCGCACCTGTGTCGTTGGAGGTATTGACTTCTATAGGGTTGGTTTTCTAAGGCTTATATCAAAATATTAACTTATATCAAATGTCTTTAAAGATGAAAGCACGATGACGTCACCACGTCACGCGGCACGAATGCGCACCTGTGTCGTTGGAGGTATTGACTTCTATAGGGTTGGTTTTCTAAGGCTTATATCAAAATATTAACTTATATCAAATGTCTTTTAAGATGAAAGTGCGATGACGTCACGCGGCACGAATGCGCGCCGGTGTCGTCGGAGGTAGTGACTTGAAAAGGGTTGGTTTTCTAAGGCTTATATCAAAATATTAACTTATATCAAATAAGTCTTTTTAAGGTGAAAGCGCGATGACGTCACCACGTCACGCGGCACGAATGCGCGCCTGTGTCATTGGAGGTACTGGCTTCTATAGGGTTGGTTTTCTAAGGCTTATATCAAGATATTAACTTATATCAAATAAGTCTTTTAAGGTGAAAGCGCGATGACGTCACCACGTCATGCGGCACGAATGCGCGCCTATGTCGTTGAAGGTATTGACTTATATAGGGTTGGTTTTCTAAGGCTGTAGGCCGCACCTCATTTTGTCGAATAAAGTGGTATTCGGGTGGTTCCGGTATTTGGGACCGCAGGGACGGAAAGTGCAGGTACGGGGTGCCTGGCACTCCCCAGCCGGCCCGCTCTGAAGGTTCGGATCGGGACACCGGGATTCATTCCGGTCGCCCGGTCGGCCCGGAGGTGGGGGTGCGGGGCCTGTCACGGAACGTCAAAACAAACGGCCTGCCGGGGCCGCCCAAAAGTCGGGCGTGAGGGGCGCGTCCACTAATGGAACGCCTCTCGCTTCCCAGATCGAGGGCCACGTGGTCAGGAGAACCTCGTCCCTTCTGGTTGCCCTGCCGTCCCACCGTGAGCGCTGGCAGGGTGTACTTCAAACTAAGCTTAAGTGTCAAGTGTTAAGTTCCTCCTTGCCCTCGCAAGGGAAAGGCTAGGGTCAAGCTCTTCCAAATTTCCAAACACTAGAAATCGGACGTCTCAAATTAATTAACTAATTTGTTAATACATCTCAGTCGCCCGCGACCTCTCTAGCGCGGGCGTCGACCCAGTTCATTTCCGGGCGACCGGGCCGAGTATCGGCCCGGCCATGGCCGAAGCCGTTGATTCCGCCGTAGCACGCTAACGCGTAGGCTCACGCGTCCCTGGTCCGCCGGGGCTCCGCGGGTGTCCTACCATGCCCACGTCGCCATGTCTCACTGAATAAGAGAGTCAGACGTGGTGCCCGGGGACGGAGTTCGCTGTCTAAACATGGTAGCGCTAGGCCAGTGGGACCGCCGGGACCAACGTGCACTCACAAGTTGTTATGCGCGTGGGCGGCAGTATCACACCGGGGCGCCCAAACGCTCCCCGGCTAAAGTTCATCCTGAAAGCGCCCACATTGTGCGGACAAACCAAGTCAAGGGCCACGTGGTCAGGAGAACCTCGTCCCTTCCGGTCACACTGTGCCTATCGGCCGGCCTCGAAGACCGAAATTGTGACGGTGTCACCTGAAAAATCATGCAGCGAAAATGAATGAACTCATTCATTTCGTCATCTAAACAGTGACGCGCATGAATGGATGAACGAGATCCTCACTGTCCCTATCTACTATCCGGCGAACCCACAGCCAAGGGAACGGGCTTGGCGGAATCAGTGGGGAAAGAAAACCCTTTTGAGCTTGACTCTAGCCCGACTCTGTGAAGGGACTTGAGAGGCCGCAGGCACTCAATAGGGCTGGACCCGTGAAATTTCGGGGATTTTTGGTAAAATTACCTCAGGGTAAAGTTACATAGGAAAACACCGTGTTAAATTTCCGTCGCCGAAGTACTCTATTTCTTATTGCGAAATTCTCTAAGACTTCGCCTCTAGGAGTTATTGAAAATATTAACTTATATAAAAATTAGTTTTCTAAGACTGAAGCGCAGTGACGTCATCACGCCCCCGCCATGAGTGTCGAAGGTCTTTCGAAGAAGAAGAGCTCGGAGTTGGACTGGACACGAGGCGGAGCGGACGCCATTTGGAAGAGCTGAGAGGACTCAGTCGTGATAGGGTGAGGCTGAGTGAGTATATCAAGACAAGAACAAGATCTAGAAGGAGGTATGTACGGTGCGATTCATATAATATATTGTTAAGTTATCGTCGATGAGGAATTTGGGGTCGGAATGGGTGGTCGGCCTGGGTGACTTGGTCTCGACTAGATGCTAGGCCGCACCTCATTTTGTTAAATAAAGTGGTCACAAAATATTTTTTTGATGGTTTTAATGCTTATCATTAGATGCATAACGTTCGTAGTGAGGTATAGATATATGGAATGACATCGGATGGTCTGAGATTCGGGATTTAGGAGCTTCAAAGTTTTTTCATGAGGAATATATGCGATTTGTTTTGGGGGGCCCTTAGAGCTAACGGAGGCTCGGATTTTAATTCTGATTCCGGATTTCGCAGTCGCTAGTACGTCTTAACACTCGACAGAAACTGGCCCCGCGAAATCTCCAGGATTTTCGGTAAAATTACTTCAGGGTAAATTTACATAGGAAAACCCCATGCTAAATTTTCGTTGCCGAAGGACTTTAATTTTTGCGAAATTCATCCTGACTTCGCCTCTAGGAGGATACAGGGGTATCTGTGGATAATGGGAACCTTTATTTGGCGAAATTCGGACTGATATTGACCGAGTTATTCAAAATATTAACTTATATCAAATAAATCTTTTGAGGTGAAAGCACGATGACGTCACCACGTCACGCGGCACGAATGCGCACCTGTATCGTTGGAGGTATTGACTTATATAGGGTTGGTTTTCTAAGGCTTATATCAGAATATTAACTTATATCAAATGGGTCTTTTGAGGTGAAAGTGTGATGACGTCACCACGTCACGCGGCACGAATGCGCGCCTGTGTTGTTGGAGGTACTGACTTATATAGGGTTGGTTTTCTAAGGCTTATATCAAAAGATTAACTTATATCAAATAAGTCTTTTAAGGTGGAAACGCGATGACGTCACCGTGTCACGCGGCATGAATGATTCCATTGTGCACGCTTTCGTTTTATTTCCAAATTAAAATCTGTTTTCACTTTTGCTGTAAAAAGGACATCAGTGCATCGAGTGTGGTATCTTATTTGGTGAAATTCGGTCGATTTGAAGTGGTGAAAATAAAATGTGATCGTGGAAAATCGTAGCGAGGGGCCATTTTGAATCGGTTTTCGATTATTGCACCGGATTATTGCACCCTCCCATCACCCTCCCATCACCCTCCCCCATCACCCTCCCATCACCCTCCCATCACCCTCCCATCACCCTCTCATCACCCTGCCCCATCACCCTGCCCCATCACCCTCCCCCATCACCCTGCCATCACCCTCCCATCACCCTCCCATCACCCTCCCATCACCCTGCCATCACCCTCCCACCACCCTCTCATTGGAGGTATTGACTTATATAGGGTTGGTTTTCTAAGGCTTATATCAAAATATTAACTTATATCAAATGGGTCTTTTGAGGTGAAAGTGTGATGACGTCACCACGTCACGCGGCACGAATGCGCGCCTGTGTCGTTGGAGGTACTGACTTCTATAGGGTTGGTTTTCTAAGGCTTATATCAAAATATTAACTAATATCAAATGTCTTTTAAGATGAAAGCGCGATGACGTCACCACGTCACGCGGCACGAATGCGCACCTGTGTCGTTGGAGGTATTGACTTCTATAGGGTTGGTTTTCTAAGGCTTATATCAAAATATGAACTTATATCAAATGTCTTTTAAGATGAAAGCGCGATGACGTCACCACGTCACGCGGCACGAATGGGTCCATTGTGCACGCTTTCGTTTTATTTCCAAATTAAAATCTGTTTTCACTTTTGCCGTAAAAATGACATCAGTGCATCGAATGTGGTATCTTATTTGGTGAAATTCGGTCGATTTGAAGTGGTGAAAATAAAATGTGATCGTGGAAAATCGTAGCGAGGGGCCATTTTGAATCGGTTTTCGATTATTGCACCGGATTATTGCACCCTCCCATCACCCTCCCATCACCCTCCCTCATCACCCTCCCATCACCCTCCCATCACCCTCTCATCACCCTGCCCCATCACCCTGCCCCATCACCCTCCCCCATCACCCTGCCATCGCCCTCCCATCACCCTGCCATCACCCTCCCATCACCCTCCCATCACCCTCCCATCACCCTGCCATCACCCTGCCATCACCCTCCCACCACCCTCTCGTTGGAGGTATTGACTTATATAGGGTTGGTTTTCTAAGGCTTATATCAGAATATTAACTTATATCAAATGGGTCTTTTGAGGTGAAAGTGTGATGACGTCACCACGTCACGCGGCACGAATGCGCGCCTGTGTCGTTGGAGGTACTGACTTCTATAGGGTTGGTTTTCTAAGGCTTATATCAAAAGATTAACTTATATCAAATAAGTCTTTTAAGGTGGAAACGCGATGACGTCACCGTGTCACGCGGCACGAATGATTCCATTGTGCACGCTTTCGTTTTATTTCCTAATTAAAATCTGTTTTCACTTTTGCCGTAAAAATGACATCAGTGCAGCGAGTGTGGTATCTTATTTGGTGAAATTCGGTCGATTTGAAGTGGTGAAAATAAAATGCCATCACCCTGCCATCACCCTCCCGTCACCCTGCCATCACCCTCCCATCACCCTGCCATCACCCTCCCATCACCCTGCCATCACCCTCCCATCACCCTCCCAACACCCTTTATTGGACCATTTCACTTCTATAGGGTTGGTTTTCTAAGGCTTATATCAAAATATCAATTTATATCAAATAAGTCTTTTAAGGTGAAAGCGCGATGACGTCACCACGTCACGCGGCACGAATGCGTGCCTGTGTCGTTGGAGGTATTGACTTATATAGGGTTGGTTTTCTAAGGCTGTAGGCCGCACCTCATTTTGTCGAATAAAGTGGTATTCGGGTGGTTCCGGTATTTGGGACCGCAGGGATGGAAAGTGCAGGTACGGGGTGCTTGGCACTCCCCAGCCGGCCCACACTGAAGGTTCGGATCGGGACACCGGGATTCATTCCGGTCGCCCGGTCGGCCCGGAGGTGGGGGTGCGCGGCCTGTCACGGAACGTCAAAACAAACGGCCTGCCGGGGCCGCCCAAAAGTCGGGCGTGAGGGGCGCGTCCACTAATGGAACGCCTCTCGCTTCCCAGATCGAGGGCCACGTGGTCAGGAGAACCTCGTCCCTTCTGGTTGCCCTGCCGTCCCACCGGGAGCGCTGGCAGGGTGTACTTCAACCTAAGCTTAAGTGTCAAGTGTTAAGTTCCTCCTTGCCCTCGCAAGGGAAAGGCTAGGGTCAAGCTCTTCCAAATTTCCAAACACTAGAAATCGGACGTCTCAAATTAATTAATTATTGGTTAATACATCTCAGTCGCCCGCGACCTCTCTAGCGCGGGCATCGAACCAGTTCATTTTCCGGGCGACCGGGCTGAGTATCGGCCCGGCCGTGGCCGAAGCCGTTGATTCCGCCGTAGCACGCTAACGCGTAGGCTCGCGCGTCCCTGGTCCGCCGGGGCTCCGCGGGTGTCCTACCATGCCCACGTCGCCATGCTCCCTGAATAAGAGAGTCAGACGTGGTGCCCGGGGACGGAGTTCGCTGTCTAAACATGGTAGCGCTAGGCCAGTGGGACCGCCGGGACCCACGTGCACTCACAAGTTCTTCTGCGCGTGAGCGGCAGTATCAGACTGGGGCGCCCAAACGCTCCCCGGCTAAAGTTCATCCTGAAAGCGCCCACATTGTGCGGACAAACCAAGTCAAGGGCCACGTGGTCAGGAGAACCTCGTCCCTTCCGGTCACACTGTGCCTATCGGCCGGCCTCGAAGACCGAAATTGTGACGGTGTCACCCGAAAAATCATGCAGCGAAAATGAATGAACTCATTCATTTCATCATCGAAACAGTGACGCGCATGAATGGATGAACGAGATCCTCACTGTCCCTATCTACTATCCAGCGAACCCACAGCCAAGGGAACGGGCCTGGCGGAATCAGTGGGGAAAGAAAACCCTTTTGAGCTTGACTCTAGCCCGACTCTGTGAAGGGACTTGAGAGGCCGCAGGCACTCAATAGGGCTGGACCCGTGAAATTTCGGGGATTTTTGGTAAAATTACCTCAGGGTAAAGTTACAAAGGAAAACACCGTGTTAAATTTCCGTCGCCGAAGGACTCTATTTCTTATTGCGAAATTCTCTAAGACTTCGCCTCTAGGAGTTATTGAAAATATTAACTTATATAAAAATTAGTTTTCTAAGACTGAAGCGCAGTGACGTCATCACGCCCTTAGTTTTCTAAGACTGAAGCGCAGTGACGTCATCACGCCCCCGCCATGAGTGTCGAAGGTCTTTCGAAGAAGAAGAGCTCGGAGTTGGACTGGACACGAGGCGGAGCGGACGCCATTTGGAAGAGCTGAGAGGACTCAGTCGTGATAGGGTGAACCTGAGTGAGTATATCAAGACAAGAACAAGATCTAGAAGGAGGTATGTACGGTGCGATTCATATAATATATTGTTTAGTTATCGTCGATGAGGAATTTGGGGTCGGAATGGGTGGTCGGCCTGGGTGACTTGGTCTCGACTAGATGCTAGGCCGCACCTCATTTTGTCCAATAAAGTGGTTTTAAAATATTTTTTGATGGTTCTCATGCTTATCATTAGATGCATAACGTTCGTAGCGAGGTGTGGATATATGGATTGACATCGGATGGTCTGAGATTCGGGATTTAGGAGCTTCGAAGTTTTTTTTTTTCATTAGGAATATATGCGATTTGTTTTGGGGGGCCCTTAGAGCTAACGGAGGCTCGGATTTTAATTCTGATTCCGGATTTCGCAGTCGCTAGTACGTCTTAACACTCGACAGAAACTGGCCCCACGAAATCTCCAGGATTTTCGGTAAAATTACGTCAGGGTAAATTTACATAGGAAAACCCCATGCTAAATTTTCGTTGCCGAAGGACTTTAATTTTTGCGAAATTCATCCTGACTTCGCCTCTAGGAGGATACAGGGGTATCTGTGGATAACGGGAACCTTTATTTGGCGAAATTCGGACTGATATTGACCGAGTTATTCAAAATATTAACTTATATCAAATAAATCTTTTGAGGTGAAAGCGCGATGACGTCACCACGTCACGCGGCACGAATGCGCACCTGTATCGTTGGAGGTATTGACTTCTATAGGGTTGGTTTTCTAAGGCTTATATCAGAATATTAACTTATATCAAATGGGTCTTTTGAGGTGAAAGTGTGATGACGTCACCACGTCACGGGGCACGAATGCGCGCCTGTGTCGTTGGAGGTACTGACTTCTATAGGGAGGCCCCATCACCCTCCCCCATCACCCTGCCATCACCCTCCCATCACCCTGCCATCACCCTCCCATCACCCTCCCATCACCCTCCCATCACCCTTTATTGGACCATTTGACTTCTATAGGGTTGGTTTTCTAAGGCTTATATCAAAAGATTAACTTATATCAAATAAGTCTTTTAAGGTGGAAACGCGATGACGTCACCGTGTCACGCGGCACGAATGATTCCATTGTGCACGCTTTCGTTTTATTTCCAAATTAAAATCTGTTTTCACTTTTGCCGTAAAAATGACATCAGTGCAGCGAGTGTGGTATCTTATTTGGTGAAATTCGGTCGATTTGAAGTGGTGAAAATAAAATGCCATCACCCTGCCATCATCCTCCCATCACCCTGCCATCACCCTCCCATCACCCTGCCATCACCCTCCCATCACCCTGCCATCACCCTCCCATCACCCTCCCATCACCCTTTATTGGACCATTTGACTTCTATAGGGTTGGTTTTCTAAAGCTTATATCAAAATATCAATTTATATCAAATAAATCTTTTAAGGTGAAAGCGCGATGACGTCACCACGTCACGCGGCACGAATGCGCGCCTGTGTCGTTGGAGGTATTGACTTATATAGGGTTAGTTTTCTAAGGCTGTAGGCCGCACCTCATTTTGTCGAATAAAGTGGTATTCGGGTGGTTCCGGTATTTGGGACCGCAGGGACGGAAAGTGCAGGTACGGGGTGCTTGGCACTCCCCAGCCGGCCCGCTCTGAAGGTTCGGATCGGGACACCGGGATTCATTCCGGTCGCCCGGTCGGCCCGGAGGTGGGGGTGCGGGGCCTGTCACGGAACGTCAAAACAAACGGCCTGCCGGGGCCGCCCAAAAGTCGGGCGTGAGGGGCGCGTCCACTAATGGAACGCCTCTCGCTTCCCAGATCGAGGGCCACGTGGTCAGGAGAACCTCGTCCCTTCTGGTTGCCCTGCCGTCCCACCGGGAGCGCTGGCAGGGTGTACTTCAAACTAAGCTTAAGTGTCAAGTGTTAAGTTCCTCCTTGCCCTCGCAAGGGAAAGGCTAGGGTCAAGCTCTTCCAAATTTCCAAACACTAGAAATCGGACGTCTCAAATTAATTAATTATTGGTTAATACATCTCAGTCGCCCGCGACCTCTCTAGCGCGGGCGTCGAACCAGTTCATTTTCCAGGCGACCGGGCCGAGTATCGGCCCGGCCGTGGCCGAAGCCGTTGATTCCGCCGTAGCATGCTAACGCGTAGGCTCGCGCGTCCCCGGTCCGCCGGGGCTCCGTGGGTGTCCTACCGTGCCCGGCACTGCTGATCTCTCAAACTTCCGGGAGTAGGTGCCGGTGCCCGGGGACGGAGTTCGCTGTCTAAGCATGGTAGCGCTAGGCCAGTGGGACCGCCGGGACCCACGTGCACTCACAAGTTGTTCTGCGCGGGGGCGGCAGTATCAGACTGGGGCGCCCAAACGCTCCCCGGCTAAAGTTCATCCTGAAAGCGCCCACATTATGCGGACAAACCAAGTCAAGGGCCACGTGGTCAGGAGAACCTCGTCCCTTCCGGTCACACTGTGCCTATCGGCCGGCCTCGAAGACCGAAATTGTGAGGGTGTCACCCGAAAAATCATGCAGCGAAAATGAATGAACTCATTCATTTCATCATCTAAACAGTGACGCGCATGAATGGATGAACGAGATCCTCACTGTCCCTATCTACTATCCAGCGAACCCACAGCCAAGGGAACGGGCCTGGCGGAATCAGTGGGGAAAGAAAACCCTTTTGAGCTTGACTCTAGCCCGACTCTGTGAAGGGACTTGAGAGGCCGCAGGCACTCAATAGGGCTGGACCCGTGAAATTTCGGGGATTTTTGGTAAAATTACCTCAGGGTAAAGTTACATAGGAAAACACCGTGTTAAATTTCCGTCGCCGGAGGACTCTATTTCTTATTGCGAAATTCTCTAAGACTTCGCCTCTAGGAGTTATTGAAAATATTAACTTATATAAAAATTAGTTTTCTAAGACTGAAGCGCAGTGACGTCATCACGCCCTTAGTTTTCTAAGACTGAAGCGCAGTGACGTCATCACGCCCCCGCCATGAGTGTCGAAGGTCTTTCGAAGAAGAAGAGCTCGGAGTTGGACTGGACACGAGGCGGAGCGGACGCCATTTGGAAGAGCTGAGAGGACTCAGTCGTGATAGGCTGAGCCTGAGTGAGTATAGCAAGACAAGAACAAGATCTAGAAGGAGGTATGTACGGTGCGATTCATATAATATATTGTTTAGTTATCGTCGATGAGGAATTTGGGGTCGGAATGGGTGGTCGGCCTGGGTGACTTGGTCTCGACTAGATGCTAGGCCGCACCTCATTTTGTCCAATAAAGTGGTTTTAAAATATTTTTTGATGGTTCTCATGCTTATCATTAGATGCATAACGTTCGTAGCGAGGTGTGGATATATGGATTGACATCGGATGGTCTGAGATTCGGGATTTAGGAGCTTCGAAATTTTTTCATGAGGAATATATGCGATTTGTTTTGGGGGCCCTTAGAGCTAACGGAGGCTTGGATTTTAATTCTGATTCCGGATTTCGCAGTCGCTAGTACGTCTTAACACTCGACAGAAACTGGCCCCGCGAAATCTCCAGGATTTTCGGTAAAATTACTTCAGGGTAAATTTACATAGGAAAACCCCATGCTAAATTTTCGTTGCCGAAGGACTTTAATTTTTGCGAAATTCATCCTGACTTCGCCTCTAGGAGGATACAGGGGTATCTGTGGATAATGGGAACCTTTATTTGGCGAAATTCGGACTAATATTGACCGAGTTATTCAAAATATTAACTTATATCAAATAAATCTTTTGAGGTGAAAGCACGATGACATCACCACGTCACGCGGCACGAATGCGCACCTGTATCGTTGGAGGTATTGACTTATATAGGGTTGGTTTTCTAAGGCTTATATCAGAATATTAACTTATATCAAATGGGTCTTTTGAGGTGAAAGTGTGATGACGTCACCACGTCACGCGGCACGAATGCGCGCCTGTGTCGTTGGAGGTACGGACTTCTATAGGGTTGGTTTTCTAAGGCTTATATCAAAAGATTAACTTATATCAAATAAGTATTTTAAGGTGGAAACGCGATGACGTCACCGTGTCACGCGGCACGAATGATTCCATTGTGCACGCTTTCGTTTTATTTCCAAATTAAAATCTGTTTTCACTTTTGCTGTAAAAAGGACATCAGTGCATCGAGTGTGGTATCTTATTTGGTGAAATTCGGTCGATTTGAAGTGGTGAAAATAAAATGTGATCGTGGAAAATCGTAGCGAGGGGCCATTTTGAATCGGTTTTCGATTATTGCACCGGATTATTGCACCCTCCCATCACCCTCCCATCACCCTCCCCCATCACCCTCCCATCACCCTCCCATCACCCTCTCATCACCCTGCCCCATCACCCTGCCCCATCACCCTCCCCCATCACCCTGCCATCACCCTCCCATCACCCTCCCATCACCCTCCCATCACCCTGCCATCACCCTCCCACCACCCTCTCATTGGAGGTATTGACTTATACTAGGGCATTGCCCGTACTATATCTATATCTAAAATTATATCCCCCCCCTCTATTTACATGAAATGGTTTGGTCCAAAGCGAACGGCTTGCGAGTACGGTGACAATCCCCCCCCTCTATTTACATGCAATGGTTTGGTCCAAAGCGAACGGCTTCCGGAGTTTGGTAAAGAAATCGCCATCGCGTGCACAAACGCGCAGGAAAGCGAATGAATCGCAAATTCGGTTTTATTAGTTTTAAAACATAGTTTAACGCCAACATAGTTTGCAAACGTGAAATAAATGAATACGCTCTCAAATGTGCCATCCGAGGCAGAGTGTGTCCTCCACGTTCGGCACACGCGATCGTTCGCTGCTCTCTGATTGGTTGAATCGTTTTTTGGACATAGCTCGGTAAGTAATTGTCCGATTAATATGAAACCTTGAAAAGGCACATCCTCGGGTCCCCAGCAATATACCTGGCAAGTTAAAAGTATATCGGACCCGTGGTTGTCGAGAAACAGCGGTCACAGACAAACAGACGTACAAACGTACAGACAGAGATTACTGGAATTATAGATAGATAGGGTTGGTTTTCTAAGGCTTATATCAAAATATTAACTTATATCAAATGGGTCTTTTGAGGTGAAAGTGTGATGACGTCACCACGTCACGCGGCACGAATGCGCGCCTGTGTCGTTGGAGGTACTGACTTCTATAGGGTTGGTTTTCTAAGGCTTATATCAAAATATTGTTACGGACACGGTTTTTGGATGTTATTTTACCGAGCGGTGGTGTATTTAACCGCGTCCGAACAGTTACTCCCCGATTAGAACCCGATTCCAACCGAACGTTGACTAATCGCGCTACAGATATTCAATTGGGAAACCTCTAAAGCGACCGAAAGAGAAGAAGAGAGAAGAAAGACAGAGTTTGGAGGAAGAACAGATTTATTATACACACACAAGCAATATTTTAGAGCGACCAATATTATTTACAGCAATAGATGGAAAAGAGCAGTCACACAGTGCATTGTTAACTTATTCTATTTCATTTACTTAATCCCCAAGACAAACGAGTAGGACAGGACGTTCACACTCACACGGTGGATATTGCAGGCAGGTAATGGCTCGAGGTTGATTGCTTGAGAGAAAGGCAAGGTCGGAGGAGGCAGCAGCTTTCAACCCCTCGCGGTTTTGGCGGGAAAACCTCCGTCGCGTATCCGCGGCCGTCACGCGCTGGCTCGGCACACCTGCTCCTCTTCCTGGGGTGGAGCCGTCTCCCTCCGTTCAGCGCGTCTCTCCAACGACAGGGGATATTGCAGGCAGGTAGGTAGGTAGGGCTTGCGGTGGATTGCGCTCCTCTTCCAGGTCATCCCCCAGCGTATCTCTCAAGGCCTCTCCTTGGTGCAGCCTCGTTGCTCCTCTCCAGCTCATCTCCAGTCATCCCCCAAAGCAGTCCCTTACAGTCGCTTTTATCACCTCCGGCGGAATTAAGCCGCCGGCTCCGAGGGCACGCCTACCGGGTCACTCACCGCGGTGTTGATTGGCTGTTAGGGCCGGTTCACTCCTGCCCTCTTCTGACGAGGTGGAGACACGCCTTTCTTCTCCAACCTTACCTCGTGGCCAATGGTGGTTGAAGAGAAAAACCGACCAAAATGCGGAAGGCAAATGGAAGGGAGGTTTTGGGGAAATTGGAAGGGCCTACGCTTATTTTGTTTGATACAATGCAAAGTCAATCTAGTGGAAAACACATACTTAGCCTACATGGAATAAGGAAATACACTATTTAAAAGATATATCGTGACCTGCGTGTATGTTCTATGAAATTAATTAGGAGGACGGCTGCGACCATTATTTACATTACCAGGATGTTACCATACCAAAACCATACTCTTCACATCCGTTACCCTTCCTCCAAAATTGTTACACTCCTCAAAACCCGTTACACTTCTCAAAACCCGTTACACTTCTCAAAATCGTTACACTGCACCCTCCTTTCTTCAGGCACGTCCTCGGGCCTACTAGACTTAACTGAGTGTGACATGTAGGTGTAATTCCCTCTACAATTAACCTGACCCTGAGTGTGACAATTTTAAAACACAAATAAGTATGTCCCCCTATTGCATTGCATCCTGTCTAACAGACTCAAGCCCACAGCTAACCGAATTACGGAATTATTCTGAAACTATACATTTACGGTGGGGAGCATTATTTACAATGACGTGATTTCTTATTTACAACGCAACCCAGGACCTGTGTGTTTTTTTCTTTTCTTTTTAGGGAACAAGAGAAAGAAATTCCTGTTGGGAGGGAGGAGACAGCACGCATTGCATCGATGCACCAGCACCAATACCACCAAAGCACCCAAAAGCACCCAAAAGCACCACAAGCACCACAAAGCACCACTCGGTGCGCAGTCACCATGGTTCATAATAAACACAACAAAAGAACTGGTGGTGGTCTTCTCCTTGTCTGCTGGGCCGATGTTCTTCCTGACGTCTTCTGGCTTCATGCGGCCTATTTGGACATAATAAAAAGCACAACTTGTGTTCGTTTTTTATTATTATTTAGGGCCTCAGGGGCCAACTAAGGGTGGTCCACCTGTTTGGCATAGGTGCCACCTTACCGAGGTCCGCAAGCAAGATTCCCTGGCCACTATGGCCGGTCTCCAACAGAGGTGCTCTGCCCCAGAACCTGGGGTCCATCAAGTGGTACTTGGCCGCCGAACAGCGGTCCATAAAGTGGTACATCAACGCAATGCGTGCTGGTTCTGGGAATCTCGGGCGCACAATGGCCACCTCACGCACGCTCCCCTCGGCACCCAATGGCGCACAGGTCATGTGGGAGACAAAAGAAAGACAATTGAGCGAGGGGTAAGGTCACAAGGGTACACGTCAAACAAGGCAATGCAAGGTGAAATGCGTACGGAGGCCGAAGTGAGAAAGCTCGTCCCTACCGTACGTCACCCCCCTGTCACCTACACTACCCTTGCTCTTACCCCATATTTACAAAATCTACCCATTTACAAATTCGTCACTACTGTCACGTCTTCCCCATATTTCCCTTATACCAAATTCGTCACCACAATCCCTCTACTTCAAAATTTGCCATCATCAATTCATCATCAATCCTCAAAAGGAGGGAGAGATGGAATTACGCACAATGTCACACCCACGTCATGATGCGTCTCACAACCCAAACATTTGCATCATAAAAAATAATCAAAACATGGCATGGTGTGGAGTACCTGTCACCTCAGGTGAGTGGATGCAGATGGTGTGAGGAGATCCTTCATCCTAACTATCCTCTAAATGATTTTAACACACTTTACACTACCCGGGGTCTTTCTCCGGCCAAACCATTGGCCCTCTTACATTATGGGTTCTAAAAACCAATTCCCATTGGCCAAACTGTGGTGCTCTTCAATTTGGGGTCTCACTCCCCCGATTCATCTCCCGGTGCCCTCGCACAATTTCTGGGCTGTGGCGTGTACCTCTCCCAGTGGGTCTACCCACCTGCACACCTCCACCACTGCAGTTGCCTCCGAGCTTACCTGCTCCTTACCCTAACCTAACTACCTGGGGAAGACCCCTCTTGGATCTGTCACCCCACTGGTGCCCTCTGGCACTGGGCTACCCGGGTCCGTCCTCCGGATCCTCGGGCCCCATCCACAACAACTACTACCGGCTCCCAGAGCCCACCTGCGGCCTCACCTGGCCGACATCCTTACAGTGGTGGAGTGCCCAAACCAACTACACACACTAACAGGCTACACGCCCAGCCATTTCCACAACACTAATGCACCCATCCAAATACCATTCTTTCACCTCGCACCACAGATGCCAATATCCAACCACAATTTACCTGTACCCTCTACCTAACACTTACACTACCCGCCCCGGGTATCCGTGATGGGGGTCCACTCTTCCCCCATTCACACCTTCGCACCATCCACTCCACTCCACAATTTCCACCATTCTCACTCCACGACCATCCATTCCAATACTCCATACCATTTATTCCATACACCTGTCTTTCATTCACCTGTCGTTGCACACCTGTGCAATCATACCTGGTGCCACCTGCACCCTCCTTTCTTCCTGGACCATTTGGTCAACACAACACGCAATCACCACTACTCCCTCATACACTGCTCCACACACCTGTTCAGTTGCACACCTGTGCAATCACACCTGTTCCATTCTCACCCGTTCAATCCTCACACACACGGCATCATCTCAGCTAACTACTCCCCTCTGAAACTTGCGCTTCCCAGTCGTCCCTTTAAACTATTGCGCTCCCACGTCATTATCATCCATACTAATCTACCTGCGTCCCTACTACAGGTATCAGTCACTAACTAAACTTAACGTTACCTAATGTCAATCTCTTCTAGATCCCTACACACCATATCCTAACCCACCCGGGCTAGTTTTCACTGCCATACACCCCATAAACTATTGCGCATTTGCCCCACCTGTGAGGGATGGTGGATTTGCCATCCCACCACATCGGGGGTCTCTCACTACCAATTTCGCTCGTCCAAATCCAACAATTCAAAAATTTTCCATTTACTGCCAATTCCATTCACTTTTCTAAATTTCGTTTTAAATCACTATCACTATCACCATCACCCGTCTACTTATTACATCCTCTCGGTGCGCCAATTCACATCTACAGCCCGGCTTCGTACAGCCGAGCAATGAACGCGGGTCGTTTTGTGCCAGCGGCTGGATACGTCCCGCATTCGGGGCAGGGACGGAGGCTTACCCGGGCCGAGATCCCATGCACCACTTCGGCGTGGAGCCATCCAATGTCCCGATCTCGACCTGCCGGCACGTCTCAATAGAAAGTGGTCGCCATGACGACCCTTCCTATCGAGCTGCCCGCTCCGCCTTGTGGAGCCCGGACGCGGCCGCTCCACGCGAGGCCCAGCGTGGATCGCGCACGGCGGTCCTTTCGAACCCGCCGTGGCTCGGATCTCCGCTGGTTCTCGCGGCACGCGAAGCCCGGCACGCACCGAGGGCCCGATCCGGCTAAAAGTCGACCTAACCTTTAACCCGGTTACCGTCGACGCTTCACCTGCAGGCTTACATGCATACGCTACCTCTTTCTTGCTCATACATGCAGCCGTTCCCATTCTCCTCGTACCTTTTCTTTCACACCTCGGTACACTCACTCCGCTCACCGACTTGGTCACACACCTGACCACCGAACACTTTGGCACACATTCGTTGCTCGCACACCTCACCAATACACCGCTTCGCGCCCCCTCCTCGGTCACCTCCTCTGTGACAATCACAGGTGTGCTCTCATTCGCACACCCAACCACGTGCCTCACCACCAACTCCAGCGTGCATTCCCACTCACGCTCTACCATTCCAGGTGTGCATCCTTCCATCCCAGGTGTACATCCTCGCTCACCTGTCATAACCAACTCACGCTCCGTTTCACTCTCACTACTCTCACCTCCACTCTCGGTCGCGCACTCACCCTTACTCTCGACCGCACACTCTTTCCTCATGCACCCGTCCGTTACACACCTTTCTCGCGCACACCCTCCCGTTACATCCTCTGTAACACTCACCACAGGTGTACACTCTCTCGTTACTTCCTCCGTAACACTCACCACAGGTGTACACTCTCTCGTTACTTCCTCCGTAACACTCACCACAGGTGTACACTCTCTCGTTACTTCCTCCGTAACACTCACCACAGGTGTACACTCTCTCGTTACTTCCTCCGTAACACTCACCACAGGTGTACACTCTCTCGTTACTTCCTCCGTAACACTCACCACAGGTGTACACTCTCTCGTTACTTCCTCCGTAACACTCACCACAGACGTACACTTTCTCGTTACATCCTCTGTAACACTCACCACAGGTGTACACTCTCTCGTTACTTCCTCCGTAACACTCACCACAGGTGTACACTCTCTCGTTACTTCCTCCGTAACACTCACCACAGACGTACACTTTCTCGTTACATCCTCTGTAACACTCACCACAGGTGTACACTCTCTCGTTACTTCCTCCGTAACACTCACCACAGGTGTACACTCTCTCGTTACTTCCTCCGTAACACTCACCACAGGTGTACACTCTCTCGTTACTTCCTCCGTAACACTCACCACACCGCGCTTCCATGTACCCCCTCGCACACGCGCTTCGACCGGCTCACTCCTGACGGCACACTCACTCCTCGGCGTGCACTTTTTCCTCACACACCCCATGGTCGGACATTCTCGCACACCTCTTTTTTCGCACACCTGACCTGTCACACACTTCACCAACGGCCTTTCACGAACACCCGGATCCAAACCAATCCCCAAGCCGACTGAAGCTTTCCTCACATCATATACATTGCCACTCACCTCCGTACTTCGTCTCCGCACCTCCTCTGCCACCTGCAAACTTTTTATTTGGTTAGTGAGCACTTCATCATGATTTGAACACAGACCTTGTACATATTCCATGACTTCCTCCTTTATCTCCCTTTTAGTTTCCCTCCGTCTCTTCTTAATTTCACTCACCCCCTCTTCCACCTCCTCTAATTTTTCCTTTACCTCCTTCATCTCCCGGTGCGCCCCCTCTATTTCTTCCTCTAACGCCACCTTAACCGTTTCTACGTGCGTCCTTACCTCCCGGTCCTTCGTCTCCATTGCTTCTGTCACCTCTTCCAACCTCTTCGTCAATCCCTCATGTACCATTTGACATTCCTTTTGTGTTGCTATTAATTCATTTTTTATGTCCTTTTGTGTTGCTTTTAAACCCCCGATGATTGCTGTGTTCTTTTCCACTTGGTCCGTTAGTTCCTTTTGTCCCACTGTCAGCTGTTCTACTCCTTTCGTCAGATCTTCTATTCCCCCCTGTAACTTTGCCGTATTATTTCTCACCTCTTTCTCTATACGCTTTTCGCCTCGCTTTACCTCCTCGCGCAGCCCCGAGACCTCCTCACTCACCCCTCGTCGTATTTCCTCCATCTGGTTCCCCATCTGTTCGATTTCCCGGGCGGATTGTTCCCCTATTTCCCGCAATTTGTCCTCCATCCTATTTTCTAACCCCATTAACCCATTTTTCACCCCCTCTAACTGATTCTCCTGGGCAGCCATTCTGTTTTCCACCCCCGTTAACCCATGTTTCACCCCTTCTATCCCATTGTCTAACCCCTCAAATTTCTTGTCTAATCCCTCAAATTTCTTGTCTAATCCCTCAAATTTCTTTTCTAATCCCTCACCGGTACCCCTCGCTTCGTCCCTCATTACCCCCATTTGGCCCTCCAATCGCTCACCCTGAGCATCCATCCGGTTCCCCATTACCCCCATTTGGTTCCCCATTACCCCCAATTGCTCACTCTGAGCATCCATCCGGCCCTCCAATCGCTCACTATTCTGGGCCATAAGGGCCTTCATTTGTATAAAAAAAAGGTTCAAATCCATTGGCATCTCCGGTTCGACTACCGCGACCATGGGCGTGGCTAAATGTGGCGCCGCTGTAATCACGTGCGCTAGAGCGCCATTTTGTGCACCTGAAATTCCCGCAACCACATTGCCATTTTCCTCCTCCCTTTCTTCCACATACATTTCCCCTGGTTCCTGGGTTACCCCTAACCCGTCTATCTCCCCCACCGACATCCGATCGCCTTGATTGTCCATGGCGCGATCTAAAAATTCGGGTTTTATAAAACAACACAATTTCGTCCGCTTTATAATTTTGAGCGCGTGCAGCGCGCTCCGGGTCGATCTCACTCCCCGACACCAATTGTTACGGACACGGTTTTTGGATGTTATTTTACCGAGCGGTGGTGTATTTAACCGCGTCCGAACAGTTACTCCCCGATTAGAACCCGATTCCAACCGAACGTTGACTAATCGCGCTACAGATATTCAATTGGGAAACCTCTAAAGCGACCGAAAGAGAAGAAGAGAGAAGAAAGACAGAGTTTGGAGGAAGAACAGATTTATTATACACACACAAGCAATATTTTAGAGCGACCAATATTATTTACAGCAATAGATGGAAAAGAGCAGTCACACAGTGCATTGTTAACTTATTCTATTTCATTTACTTAATCCCCAAGACAAACGAGTAGGACAGGACGTTCACACTCACACGGTGGATATTGCAGGCAGGTAATGGCTCGAGGTTGATTGCTTGAGAGAAAGGCAAGGTCGGAGGAGGCAGCAGCTTTCAACCCCTCGCGGTTTTGGCGGGAAAACCTCCGTCGCGTATCCGCGGCCGTCACGCGCTGGCTCGGCACACCTGCTCCTCTTCCTGGGGTGGAGCCGTCTCCCTCCGTTCAGCGCGTCTCTCCAACGACAGGGGATATTGCAGGCAGGTAGGTAGGTAGGGCTTGCGGTGGATTGCGCTCCTCTTCCAGGTCATCCCCCAGCGTATCTCTCAAGGCCTCTCCTTGGTGCAGCCTCGTTGCTCCTCTCCAGCTCATCTCCAGTCATCCCCCAAAGCAGTCCCTTACAGTCGCTTTTATCACCTCCGGCGGAATTAAGCCGCCGGCTCCGAGGGCACGCCTACCGGGTCACTCACCGCGGTGTTGATTGGCTGTTAGGGCCGGTTCACTCCTGCCCTCTTCTGACGAGGTGGAGACACGCCTTTCTTCTCCAACCTTACCTCGTGGCCAATGGTGGTTGAAGAGAAAAACCGACCAAAATGCGGAAGGCAAATGGAAGGGAGGTTTTGGGGAAATTGGAAGGGCCTACGCTTATTTTGTTTGATACAATGCAAAGTCAATCTAGTGGAAAACACATACTTAGCCTACATGGAATAAGGAAATACACTATTTAAAAGATATATCGTGACCTGCGTGTATGTTCTATGAAATTAATTAGGAGGACGGCTGCGACCATTATTTACATTACCAGGATGTTACCATACCAAAACCATACTCTTCACATCCGTTACCCTTCCTCCAAAATTGTTACACTCCTCAAAACCCGTTACACTTCTCAAAACCCGTTACACTTCTCAAAATCGTTACAATATTAACTTATATCAAATGTCTTTTAAGATGAAAGCGCGATGACGTCACCACGTCACGCGGCACGAATGCGCACCTGTGTCGTTGGAGGTATTGACTTCTATAGGGTTGGTTTTCTAAGGCTTATATCAAAATCTGAACTTATATCAAATGTCTTTTAAGATGAAAGCGCGATGACGTCACCACGTCACGCGGCACGAATGGGTCCATTGTGCACGCTTTCGTTTTATTTCCAAATTAAAATCTGTTTTCACTTTTGCCGAAAAAATGACATCAGTGCATCGAATGTGGTATCTTATTTGGTGAAATTCGGTCGATTTGAAGTGGTGAAAATAAAATGTGATCGTGGAAAATCATAGCGAGGGGCCATTTTGAATCGGTTTTCGATTATTGCACCGGATTATTGCACCCTCCCATCACCCTCCCATCACCCTCCCTCATCACCCTCCCATCACCCTCCCATCACCCTCCCATCACCCTCTCATCACCCTGCCCCATCACCCTGCCCCATCACCCTCCCCCATCACCCTGCCATCGCCCTCCCATCACCCTCCCATCACCCTGCCATCACCCTCCCATCACCCTCCCATCACCCTGCCATCACCCTCCCACCACCCTCTCGTTGGAGGTATTGACTTATATAGGGTTGGTTTTCTAAGGCTTATATCAGAATATTAACTTATATCAAATGGGTCTTTTGAGGTGAAAGTGTGATGACGTCACCACGTCACGCGGCACGAATGCGCGCCTGTGTCGTTGGAGGTACTGACTTCTATAGGGTTGGTTTTCTAAGGCTTATATCAAAAGATTAACTTATATCAAATAAGTCTTTTAAGGTGGAAACGCGATGACGTCACCGTGTCACGCGGCACGAATGATTCCATTGTGCACGCTTTCGTTTTATTTCCAAATTAAAATCTGTTTTCTCTTTTGCCGTAAAAATGACATCAGTGCAGCGAGTGTGGTATCTTATTTGGTGAAATTCGGTCGATTTGAAGTGGTGAAAATAAAATGCCATCACCCTGCCATCACCCTCCCATCACCCTGCCATCACCCTCCCATCACCCTGCCATCACCCTCCCATCACCCTGCCATCACCCTCCCATTACCCTCCCATCACCCTTTATTGGACCATTTGACTTCTGTAGGGTTGGTTTTCTAAGGCTTATATCAAAATATCAATTTATATCAAATAAATCTTTTAAGGTGAAAGCGCGATGACGTCACCACGTCACGCGGCACGAATGCGCGCCTGTGTCGTTGGAGGTATTGACTTATATAGGGTTGGTTTTCTAAGGCTGTAGGCCGCACCTCATTTTGTCGAATAAAATGGTATTCGGGTGGTTCCGGTATTTGGGACCGCAGGGACGGAAGGTGCAGGTACGGGGTGCTTGGCACTCCCCAGCCGGCCCGCTCTGAAGGTTCGGATCGGGACACCGGGATTCATTCCGGTCGCCCGGTCGGCCCGGAGGTGGGGGTGCGGGGCCTGTCACGGAACGTCAAAACAAACGGCCTGCCGGGGCCGCCCAAAAGTCGGGCGTGAGGGGCACGTCCACTAATGGAACGCCTCTCGCTTCCCAGATCGAGGGCCACGTGGTCAGGAGAACCTCGTCCCTTCTGGTTGCCCTGCCGTCCCGCCGTGGGCGCTGGCAGGGTGTACTTCAAACTAAGCTTAAGTGTCAAGTGTTAAGTTTCTCCTTGCCCTCGCAAGGGAAAGGCTAGGGTCAAGCTCTTCCAAATTTCCAAATACTAGAAATCGGACGTCTCAAATTAATTAATCATTTGTTAACACATCTCAGTCGCCCGCGACCTCTCTAGCGCGGGCGTCGAACCAGTTCATTTCCGGAGCGACCGGGCCGAGCATCGGCCCGGCCATGGCCGAAGCCGTTGATTCCGCCGTAGCACGCTAACGCGTAGGCTCGCGCGCCCCTGGTCCGCCGGGGCTCCGCGGGTGTCCTACCGTGCCTGGCGCCGCTATTCTCTCGACTTCCGGGAGTAGGTGCCGGTGCCCGGGGACGGACCTCGCTGTCTAAACATGGTAGCGCTAGGCCAGTGGGACCGCCGGGACCCACGTGCACTCACACGTTGATATGAACGTGGGCGGCAGCATCAGACCGGGGCGCCCAAATGCGCCACGCGCCCAAACGCTCCCCGGCTAAAGTTCATCCTGATGCGCCCACGTTGTGCGGACAAACCCCACCGAGTCGAGGGCCACGCGGTCAGGAGAACCTCGTCCCTTCTGGTCACACTGTGCCTATCGGCCGGCCTCGAAGACCGAAAAAGTGACTATGTCACCCTAAAAATCATGCAGCGAAAATGAATGAACTCATTCATTTCGTCATCTAACAAGTGACGCGCTTGAACAGGATGAGCGAGATTCCCACTGTCCCTATCTACTATCCAGCGAAACCACAGCCAAGGGAACGGGCTTGGTGGAATCAGTGGGGAAAGAAAACCCTTTTGAGCTTGACTCTAGCCCGACTCTGTGAAGGGACTTGAGAGGCCGCAGGCACTCAATAGGGCTGGACCCGTGAAATTTCGGAGATTTTTGGTAAAATTACCTCAGGGTAAAGTTACATAGGAAAACACCGTGTTAAATTTCTGTCGCCGAAGGACTTTATTTCTTATTGCGAAATTCTCTAAGACATCAAAAAAAAAAAAAAAAAAAAAAAACATTTCCTTTTCTGTTCTCATTCGTTTATTCATTCTTATTCGTTCGTTCGTTCTTCGACCACGTGTTTCTCCCCCATTTCCCCAGATAGTTTTCACTCATTAACCTTCAATGTTTACACTTTCCCCTCAAGTTATGTATTCCGTCATATTTTATAACACCTTTTTCTTCTTCTTCTTTAAAAGGCTGCTTTCGACTTGCTCACCAAATCAATTCATCCCAAAAAAAATATCCATCTCCTATAGTGCCTTTGTTCTACATTCCCTAAACTCTCCTGCACTCCATCCTCCATCCAGCGTCCTTAAACGTATTTTTAACTCGAAGGTCACAAGAAACTCATTTTGCAATAAATGTTCGTTTCCCATAAATCGTACACTTTCAAAAATCCAATCTCACCCCTCCCCTCCAAATCTTCCCCATAACCCCTCCCCTCCAAATCTTCCCCATCACCCCTCCCCTCCAAATCTTCCCCATCAACCATCCCTTTCAAATCTCCCCCCTTGCCCCCTCCCTCCTAAACTACTCCCTCACCACTCCCCGCCAAGACGCCCCCTCGCCCCTCCCCTCCTAGACTCCTGCCTCACCCCTCCCCTCCAAATCTCCCCCATATCCCATCCCTTTCAAATCCCTCCCCTTGTCCCTTCCCTCCCAAACTCCCCCCTCACCCCTCCCCTTCAAATCTCCCCACCCTCATTGCTTCTCAATTTCCCCCCGCTCACTCCCCCTCCTCAAAGCGTCCTCCCCGCTTCTTCCCCCTTCAAACTCTCACCTCCATCTCCCCCAACCTTCTGCCTCGCTCTTCCCCCTCCTCAAATAACACCTCATTGTGGCTCACCCAATCACCATCAAACCTTTTGTCCACCCCATCCTTCCCTTTCTCCGAGCTATTCTGAAATCTCTGACACACCTTCAACAGCTCTCCCTACCTCTTCCACCTCTTCCACATCTTACCCTACCCCTCCTCCCCCCTGTTCTGTATCTGATGCTCCCCCTTCCTCTTCATTAACGGTATGGACCTCAAACATCCGGGGCCTTCGTTCAAACTTAACTGATCTCTCCATACAGGTTGCTTCTGTCAAACCAGACGTGATCTGCTTAACAGAAACTTTCCTCCTTTATGATGTCTCTGATTCCATAGTATCTCTCCCGGGCTACTCCCTCCTCCGGTATGATAGACCTGAGCCTCGTCCTGGAGGCGGGGTTGCTATCTTTATCAAAAACTCTCTTC
This sequence comes from Myxine glutinosa, assembly GCF_964187855.1. Lineage (NCBI taxonomy): Eukaryota > Metazoa > Chordata > Myxini > Myxiniformes > Myxinidae > Myxine > Myxine glutinosa. The sequence continues at coordinate 45,658,543 of NC_136262.1, read as the reverse complement.
CTCACTCGCCCTGCACTGCACTCTCTCCACCTCACCCCCAGGAATACCTCTGGCTACGGCTTCCCCTTCGCTCCCACCTCTTGTTCATATGTGTGTTGTACCGTCCACCAAACAGTGATGACTCCATCTACATCTCGCTGTCTGATGATATGGACCAACTTCTATCTACTCATCCCAACTCTCTCTTCCTCATATGTGGTGATTTCAACTGTCATCATGCCAGTTGGCTGGGTGTGGGTACCTCTCTCACCAGCCATGGCTCCTCAGCAAAGGACTTCTGCGACTCACTGGGACTGACACAATCTGTCAATTTCCCGACCCGGATCTCAGTCAACGGAACATCTTCTCTTCTGGACTTGGTTATGACTAACTTCCCTGAAAATGTCTGCTGCTCTTCTTCTGCTCCGATCGGATCATCTGATCATGTCCTTGTTAAAGTGGACATCTCTCTGACCATCCTCAGGGAGCCTGCTCAGCGTCGACGAGTCTGGCATTTCACTCAGGCCAACTGGCACGGTCTTCAAGCAGCCATCAATCATCTGGACTGGTCTCCCATCTCTACCACCTCTGACATCAACTCATCCTGGGAATTCTTCCAAAGTAAATTGCTCTCTCTCATGCACAGATTTATCCCATCTCGTCTTCAGTTGTCATACCCTTCCTCCCGTCCATGGTACACGGAATCTTGTGGTGAGGCTGTTGCCCAGAAACAACTTGCCTTCGTCTCCTGGAAAGCAAATCCAACGGAAGGAAATCTCATTTCCTTTCACAAAGCCCGAAACAAGTGTGTGTCCACCCTCAGGAGAGCCAGGAAACAATATCTCTCCGTTCTCAAGACCCAACTCTCTTATCTGTCTCCCTCTTCCAAATCCTGGTGGCGTCTGGTCAAATCCGTTTCTGGTGTTTGTTCCCCCTCCATCCCCTCCCTTACCTCAAACGGCTACACAGCTGACTCCGCACGTGAAAAATCTGAATGCGTCAACTCTGTGTTTGCCTCTAAATCTTGTGTCCCAAACCCATCCCTCTCTGTATCCACCATACCCAGTCGTACCCAGCTGCTCCTGGACTCCGTGTCCTTTCCTCCTGACAAGGTGGAAAAGTTTCTGTCAACCCTCGACTCTGATTCTGCAACTGGACCCGACGGCATCAGCCCACGGGTCCTAAAATCCTGCTCTGCTGCTCTATCTCACCCTCTCTCTGTTCTCTTCACCCTCTCTTTTGCTCAAGGTCAACTGCCATCTGCTTGGAAATCAGCCAACATCACCGCTTTGCACAAAAAAGGTGCAAAAACAGATCCTAGCAACTACAGACCAATCAGCCTTCTCCCAATTATCAGCAAAGTCATGGAATCCATCATTGCTTCTGATATGAAATCTTTCCTCTTCTCCAATGGCTTGATCTCTGATCATCAATTTGGTTTCAGACCAGGTCACTCTACTCTGGACATGCTGCTTCTGCTGTCTCAACAATGGATGGAGGTCCTCAATGCCAAACAGGAAATTAGAGCTGTCTCCCTCGACATATCACGTGCCTTCGACACGGTCTGGCACCCCGCTCTGCTCACCAAACTCTCCTCCTTTGGTATCCATGGAAATCTCCACGCATGGCTGGCGGACTTCCTCTCTAGTCGTCGTCAACGTGTGGCCCTGAATGGGTTTCTCTCATCTCCTCTTCCTGTTCAGGCTGGAGTTCCCCAAGGCAGTGTTCTGGGCCCCGTGCTTTTTCTGGTCTTCATCAATGATCTCTCTGACTCTCTCGAAAATCCTCTCTATCTCTTTGCTGATGACTCCACTCTCTGCCGCTCCATTCCTCTTCCCTCAGATCGGCAGTCTGCTGCCTCCTCTCTCTCTGAAGACCTGGACAAAATCACAGACTGGTCAAACAAGTGGAACATGTCTTTCAATCCTGACAAATCTCACACTCTTACTATGTCTCTCCGAAAAGATCGACTGGACAACCCTCCCATCTACTTTCTCAACAATCCTCTCCAAGAAGTTCTGTCGCTCAAGATTTTGGGTCTCACTATCTGCCATGATCTTTCTTGGGAAAACCACATTTCCAAGCTGGCCTCCAAAGCCAGTCGCCGACTGGGCATCCTCCGTCGTGCGAAGTCCTTCCTCGGCACACCTGAGCTCCTCACCACATACAAGGCTTTCATCCGCAGCTCAATGGAATACTGTTCTCCCCTATGGGCCGGTGCTCCTGCCTCACACCTAGCTCGGCTTCACGCTGTTGAAACCAAAGCTTTCAGAATTATTGGAATCTCCCGCGATGAAGCTATCTCTGAGGGCCTTTCACTCACTCACCGCAGGCAGGTAGGTGGTCTTTCTGTCTTCTACCGACTCCTCTCCGGCCTTGCACCCCCAGCTCTCTCTGTGCTCTGTCCCCCAAATATTCCTACAGGTCGCACAAGATCTGCCAGCAACCCTCTGATGGTTAAACTGCCGAAATCTCGGCTCTCCGCTCACCTTCACTCTTTCATTCCTCTTTTCTCCCGCCTCTGGAACAAACTCCCTCACTCCCTTCAATCCCACTCCTCCCTCCAGGTCTTTAAAACAGCTGTTCACCACCATCTCTTATCTTCCCCCATCCAAAACCTTGATCTTTTCTACCCCCGCTAATTCACCCCAGATCCACCTTGTTTGAAATTCCAACTTCTTTCCTGGAAGTCCTGGCAGTGTCCATATGTTTTATACCTCTCCCACTGCCCCCTTCCCACGCCCCCCCCCCCCAAAGCCCTCGCCCTCTCTCAGATCTCTCGATGTCTCCATGTCTCTCGGTCCCTGCTCTCAAATGTTGTGTTTGTGTCCTTCCCCCTCTCTCCCCATCTTGTCTACCGCTCCCTATGTTATATGTTTTATGTGTCGGTTTGTCTTTCTGTGTGTTCATGTGATTAATGTTCGCTCTTTCACGAGCCTCGATATTGTATACAAAAAAAAAAAAAAAAAAAAAAAAAAAAAAAAAAAAAAAAAAAAAGACTTCGCCTCTAGGAGTTATTGAAAATATTAACTTATATAAAAATTAGTTTTCTAAGACTGAAGCGCAGTGACGTCATCACGCCCTTAGTTTTCGAAGACTGAAGCGCAGTAACGTCATCACGCCCCCGCCATGAGTGTCGAAGGTCTTTCGAAGAAGAAGAGCTCGGAGTTGGACTGGACACGAGGCGGAGCGGACGCCATTTGGAAGAGCTGAGAGGACTCAGTCGTGATAGGGTGAGCCTGAGTGAGTGTTACAAGACAAGAACAAGATCTAGAAGGAGGTATGTATGGTGCGATTCATATAATATATTGTTTAGTTATCGTCGATGAGGAATTTGGGGTCGGAATGGGTGGCCGGCCTGGGTGACTTGGTCTCGACTAGATGCTAGGCCGCACCTCATTTTGTCCAATAAAATGGTTTTAAAATATTTTTTGATGGTTCTCATGCTTATCATTAGATGCATAACGTTCATAGCGAGGTGTGGATATATGGATTGACATCGGATGGTCTGAGATTCGGGATTTAGGAGCTTCGAAGTTTTTTTCATTAGGAATATATGCGATTTGTTTTGGGGGGCCCTTAGAGCTAACGGAGGCTCGGATTTTAATTCTGATTCCGGATTTGGCAGTCGCTAGTACGTCTTAACACTCGACAGAAACTGGCCCCGTGAAATCTCCAGGATTTTCGGTAAAATTACTTCAGGGTAAATTTACATAGGAAAACCCCATGCTAAATTTTCGTTGCCGAAGGACTTTAATTTTTACGAAATTCATCCTGACTTCGCCTCTAGGAGGATACAGGGGTATCTGTGGATAACGGGAACCTTTATTTGGCGAAATTCGGACTGATATTGACCGAGTTATTCAAAATATTAACTTATATCAAATAAATCTTTTGAGGTGAAAGCGCGATGACGTCACCACGTCACGCGGCACGAATGCGCACCTGTATCGTTGGAGGTATTGACTTATATAGGGTTGGTTTTCTAAGGCTTATATCAGAATATTAACTTATATCAAATGGGTCTTTTGAGGTGAAAGTGTGATGACGTCACCACGTCACGCGGCACGAATGCGCGCCTGTGTCTTTGGAGGTACTGACTTCTATAGGGTTGGTTTTCTAAGGCTTATATCAAAAGATTAACTTATATCAAATAAGTCTTTTAAGGTGGAAACGCGATGACGTCACCATGTCACGCGGCACGAATGATTCCATTGTGCACGCTTTCGTTTTATTTCCAAATTAAAATCTGTTTTCACTTTTGCCGTAAAAATGACATCAGTGCAGCGAGTGTGGTATCTTATTTGGTGAAATTCGGTCGATTTGAAGTGGTGAAAATAAAATGCCATCACCCTGCCATCACCCTCCCATCACCCTGCCATCACCCTCCCATCACCCTGCCATCACCCTGCCATCACCCTCCCATTACCCTCCCATCACCCTTTATTGGACCATTTGACTTCTGTAGGGTTGGTTTTCTAAGGCTTATATCAAAATATCAATTTATATCAAATAAATCTTTTAAGGTGAAAGCGCGATGACGTCACCACGTCACGCGGCACGAATGCGCGCCTGTGTCGTTGGAGGTATTGACTTATATAGGGTTGGTTTTCTAAGGCTGTAGGCCGCACCTCATTTTGTCGAATAAAATGGTATTCGGGTGGTTCCGGTATTTGGGACCGCAGGGACGGAAAGTGCAGGTACGGGGTGCTTGGCACTCCCCAGCCGGCCCGCTCTGAAGGTTCGGTTCGGGACACCGGGATTCATTCCGGTCGCCCGGTCGGCCCGGAGGTCGGGGTGCGGGGCCTGTCACGGAACGTCAAAACAAACGGCCTGCCGGGGCCGCCCAAAAGTCGGGCGTGAGGGGCGCGTCCACTAATGGAACGCCTCTCGCTTCCCAGATCGAGGGCCACGTGGTCAGGAGAACCTCGTCCCTTCCGGTCACAGTTTGCCTATCGGCCGGCCTCGAAGACCGAAATTGTGACGGTGTCACCCGAAAAATCATGCAGCGAAAATGAATGAAATTCGTTCATTTTGTCATCTAAACAGTGACGCGCATGAATGGATGAACGAGATCCTCACTGTCCCTATCTACTATCCAGCGAACCCACAGCCAAGGGAACGGGCTTGGCGGAATCAGTGGGGAAAGAAAACCCTTTTGAGCTTGACTCTAGCCCGACTCTGTGGGGGGACTTGAGTGGCCGCAGGCACTCAATAGGGCTGGACCTGTGAAATTTCGGGGATTTTTGGTAAAATTACCTCAGGGTAAAGTTACATAGGAAAACGCCGGGTTAAATTTCCGTCGCCGAAGGACTTTATTTTTATTACGAAATTCATCCCGACTTCGCCTCTCGGAGTTATTGAAAATATTCACTTATATAAAAATTAGTTTTCTAAGACTGAAGCGCAGTGACGTCATCACGCCCCCGCCACGAGTGTCGAAGGTCTTTCGAAGAAGAAGAGCTCGGAGTTGGACTGGACACGAGGCGGAGCGGACGCCATTTGGAAGAGCTGAGAGGACTCAGTCGTGATAGGGTGAGTCTGAGTGAGTATATCAAGACAAGAACAAGATCTAGAAGGAGGTATGTATGGTGCGAGTCATATAATATATTGTTTAGTTATCGTCGATGAGGAATTTGGGGTCGGAATGGGTGGTCGGCCTGGGTGACTTGGTCTCGACTAGATGCCAGGCCGTACCTCATTTTGTCCAATAAAGTGGTTTTAAAATGTTTTTTGATGGTTCTTATGCTTATCATTAGATGCATAACGTTCGTAGCGAGGTGTGGATATATGGATTGACATCGGATGGTCTGAGATTCGGGATTTAGGAGCTTCGAAGTTTTTTCATTAGGAATATATGCGATTTGTTTTGGGGGGCCCTTAGAGCTAATGGAGGCTCGGATTTTAATTCTGATTCCGGATTTCGCAGTCGCTAGTACGTCTTAACACTCGACAGAAACTGGCCCCACGAAATTTCCAGGATTTTCGGTAAAATTACTTCAGGGTAAATTTACATAGGAAAACCCCATGCTAAATTTTCGTCGCCGAAGGACTTTATTTTTTGCGAAATTCATTCTGACTTCGCCTCTAGGAGGATACAGGGGTATCTGTGGATAACGGGAACCTTTATTTGGCGAAATTCGGACTGGTATTGACCGAGTTATTCAAAATATTAACTTATATCAAATAAATCTTTTGAGGTGAAAGCGCGATGACGTCACCACGTCACGCGGCACGAAGGCGCACCTGTATCATTGGAGGTATTGACTTATATAGGGTTGGTTTTCTAAGGCTTATATCAAAATATTAACTTATATCAAATGTCTTTTAAGATGAAAGCGCGATGACGTCACCACGTCACGCGGCACGAATGCGCACCTGTGTCGTTGGAGGTATTGACTTCTATAGGGTTGGTTTTCTAAGGCTTATATCAAAATATTAACTTATATCAAATAAGTCTTTTAAGGTGGAAGCGCGATGACGTCACCGCGTCACGCGGCACGAATGGTTCCATTGTGCACGCTTTCGTTTTATTTCCAAATTAAAATCTGTTTTCACTTTTGCCGTAAAAAGGACATCAGTGCATCGAGTGTGGTATCTTATTTGGTGAAATTCGGTCGACTTGAAGTGGTGAAAATAAAATGTGATCGTGGAGGGTCGTAGCGAGGGGCCATTTTGAATCGGTTTTCGATTGTTGCACCGGATTATTGCACGCTCCCATCACCCTCCCATCGCCCTCCCACATCACCCTCCCCGATCAGCCTCCCATCGCCCTCCCATCACCCTCCCATCACCCTGCCCCATCACCCTGCCCCATCACCCTCCCCCATCACCCTGCCATCACCCTCCCATCACCCTGCCATCACCCTCCCATCACCCTCCCATCACCCTCCCATCACCCTGCCATCACCCTCCCATCACCCTCCCACCACCCTCCCATCACCCTGCCATCACCCTCCCATCACCCTTTATTGGACCATTTGACTTCTATAGGGTTGGTTTTCTAAGGCTTATATCAAAATATTAACTTATATCAAATGTCTTTTAAGATGAAAGCGCGATGACGTCACCACGTCACGCGGCACGAATGCGCACCTGTGTCGTTGGAGGTATTGACTTCTTTCGGGTTGGTTTTCTAAGGCTTATATCAAAATATTAACTTATATCAAATGTCTTTTAAGATGAAAGCGCGATGACGTCACCATGTCACGCGGCACGAATGCGCACCTGTGTCGTTGGAGGTATTGACTCTTATAGGGTTGGTTTTCTAAGGCTTATATCAAAATATTAACTTCTATCAAATGTCTTTTAAGATGAAAGCGCGATGACGTCACCACGTCACGCGGCACGAATGCGCACCTGTGTCATTGGAGGTATTGACTTCTATAGGGTTGGTTTTCTAAGGCTTGTATCAAAATATAAACTTATATCAAATAAGTCTTTTAAGGTGGAAGCGCGATGACGTCACCGCGTCACGCGGCATGAATGGTTCCATTGTGCACGCTTTCGTTTTATTTCCAAATTAAAATCTGTTTTCACTTTTGCCGTAAAAAGGACATCAGTGCATCGAGTGTGGTATCTTATTTGGTGAAATTCGGTCGATTTGAAGTGGTGAAAATAAAATGTGATCGTGGAAAATCGTAGCGAGGGGCCATTTTGAATCGGTTTTCGAATATTGCACCGGATTATTGCACCCTCCCATCACCCTCCCATCAGCCTCCCCCATCACCCTCCCATCACCCTCCCATCACGCTGCCCCATCACCCTGCCCCATCACCCTCCCCCATCACCCTGCCATCACCCTCCCATCACCCTCCAATCACCCTCCCATCACCCTCCCATCACCCTGCCATCACCCTCCCATCACCCTCCCACCACCCTCCCATCACCCTGCCATCACCCTCCCATCACCCTCCCATCACCCTTTATTGGACCATTTGACTTCTATAGGGTTGGTTTTCTCAGGCTTATATCAAAATATTAACTTATATCAAATAAATCTTTTAAAGTGAAAGCGCGATAACGTCACCACGTCACGCGGCACGAATGCACGCCTGTGTCGTCGGAGGTATTGACTTCTATAGGGTTGGTTTTCTAAGGCTTATATCAAAATATTAACTTATATCAAATAAGTCTTTTAAGGTGAAAGCGCGATGACGTCACCACGTCACGCGGCACGAATGCTCGCCTGTGTCGTTGGAGGTATTGACTTATATAGGGTTAGTTTTCTAAGGCTGTAGGCTGCACCTCATTTTGTCGAATAAAGTGGTATTCGGGTGGTTCCGGTATTTGGGACCGCAGGGACGGAAAGTGCAGGTACGGGGTGCTTGGCACTCTCCAGCCGGCCCGCTCTGAAGGTTCGGATCGGGACACCGGGATTCATTCCGGTCGGCCGGTCGGCCCGGAGGTGGGGGTGCAGGGCCTGTCACGGAACGTCAAAACAAACGGCCTGCCGGGGCCGCCCAAAAGTCGGGCGTGAGGGGCGCGTCCACTAATGGAACGCCTCTCGCTTCCCAGATTGAAGGCCACGTGGTCAGGAGAACCTCGTCCCTTCTGGTTGCCCTGCCATCCCACCGGGAGCGCTGGCAGGGTGTACTTCAAACTAAGCTTAAGTGTCAAGTGTTAAGTTCCTCCTTGCCCTTGCAAGGGAAAGGCTAGGGTCAAGCTCTTCCAAATTTCCAAACACTAGAAATCGGACGTCTCAAATTAATTAATTAATTTGTTAATACATCTCAGTCGCCCGCGACCTCTCTAGCGCGGGCGTCGAACCAGTTCATTTCCGGGCGACTGGGCCGAGTATCGGCTCGGCCGTGGCCGAAGCCGTTGATTCCGCTGTAGCACGCTAACGCGTAGGCTCGCACGTCCCTGGTCCGCCGGGGCTCCACGGGTGTCCTACCGTGCCCACGTCGCCATGCTCCCTGAATAAGAGAGTCAGACGTGGTGCCCGGGGACGGAGTTCGCTGTCTAAACATGGTAGCGCTAGGCCAGTGGGACCGCCGGGACCCACGTGCACTCACAAGTTGTTCTGCGCGTGGGCGGCAGTATCAGACTGGGGCGCCCAAATGCTCCCCGGCTAAAGTTCATCCTGAAAGCGCCCACATTGTGCGGACAAACCAAGTCAAGGGCCACGTGGTCAGGAGAACCTCGTCCCTTCCGGTCACACTTTGCCTGTCGGCCGGCCTCGAAGACCGAAATTGTGACGGTGTCACCCGAAAAATCATGCAGCGAAAATGAATGAAATTCGTTCATTTCGTCATCTAAACAGTGACGCGCATGAATGGATGAACGAGATCCTCACTGTCCCTATCTACTATCCAGCGAACCCACAGCCAAGGGAACGGGCTTGGCGGAATCAGTGGGGAAAGAAAACCCTTTTGAGCTTGACTCTAGCCCGACTCTGTGGGGGGACTTGAGTGGCCGCAGGCACTCAATAGGGCTGGACCCGTGAAATTTCGGGGATTTTTGGTAAAATTACCTCAGGGTAAAGTTACATAGCAAAACGCCGGGTTAAATTTCCGTCGCCGAAGGACTTTATTTTTATTACGAAATTCATCCCGACTTCGCCTCTAGGAGTTATTGAAAATATTAACTTATATAAAAATTAGTTTTCTAAGACTGAAGCGCAGTGACGTCATCACGCCCCCGCCATGAGTGTCGAAGGTCTTTCGAAGAAGAAGAGCTCGGAGTTGGACTGGACACGAGGCGGAGCGGACGCCATTTGGAAGAGCTGAGAGGACTCAGTCGTGATAGGGTGAGTCTGAGTGAGTATATCAAGACAAGAACAAGATCTAGAAGGAGGTATGTACGGTGCGAGTCATATAATATATTGTTTAGTTATCGTCGATGAGGAATTTGGGGTCGGTATGAGTGGTCGGCCTGGGTGACTTGGTCTCGACTAGATGCTAGGCCGCACCTCATTTTGTCCAATAAAGTGGTTTTAAAATATTTTTTGATGGTTCTTATGCTTATCATTAGATGCATAACGTTCGTAGCGAGGTGTAGATATATGGATTGACATCGGATGGTCTGAGATTCGGGATTTAGGAGCTTCGAAGTTTTTTCATTAGGAATATATGCGATTTGTTTTGGGGGGCCCTTAGAGCTAACGGAGGCTTGGATTTTAATTCTGATTCCGGATTTCGCAGTCGCTAGTACGTCTTAACACTCGACAGAAACTGGCCCCGCGAAATTTCCAGGATTTTCGGTAAAATTACTTCAGGGTAAATTTACATAGGAAAACCCCATGCTAAATTTTCGTTGCCGAAAGACTTTATTTTTTGCGAAATTCATCCTGACTTCGCCTCTAGGAGGATACAGGGGTATCTGTGGATAACGGGAACCTTTATTTGGCGAAATTCGGACTGGTATTGACCGAGTTATTCAAAATATTAACTTATATCAAATAAATCTTTTGAGGTGAAAGCGCGATGACGTCACCACGTCACGCGGCACGAATGCGCACCTGTATCGTTGGAGGTATTGACTTATATAGGGTTGGTTTTCTAAGGCTTATATCAAAATATTAACTTATATCAAATGGGTCTTTTGAGGTGAAAGTGTGATGACGTCACCACGTCACGCGGCACGAATGCGCGCCTGTGTCGTTGGAGGTACTGACTTCTATAGCGTTGGTTTTCTAAGGCTTATATCAAAATATTAACTTATATCAAATGTCTTTTAAGATGAAAGTGCGATGACGTCACCAGGTCACGCGGCACGAATGCGCACCTGTGTCGTTGGAGGTATTGACTTCTATAGGGTTGGTTTTCTAAGGCTTATATCAAAATATTAACTTATATCAAATGTCTTTTAAGATGAAAGCGCGATGACGTCACCACGTCACGCGGCACGAATGGGTCCATTGTGCACGCTTTCGTTTTATTTCCAAATTAAAATCTGTTTTCACTTTTGCCGTAAAAATGACATCAGTGCATCGAATGTGGTATCTTATTTGGTGAAATTCGGTCGATTTGAAGTGGTGAAAATAAAATGTGATCGTGGAAAATCGTAGCGAGGGGCCATTTTGAATCAGTTTTCGATTATTGCACCGGATTATTGCACCCTCCCATCACCCTCCCATCAATCGGACATTACATTTGACTTGTATTAGTGTGGAAAAACTACTTTTCACACTTGTGTTAGTGTTGAAAAACCACTTTTCGCACTTGTGTTAGTGTTGAAAAACCACTTTTCGCACTTGTGTTGGTGCAGGAAACCACTTTTGCACTTGTATTATTGTGGAAAAAACACTTTTTGCACTTGTGATAGTGTTGAAAAACCACTTTTCGCACTTGTGTTAGTGTTGAAAAACCACTTTTCGCACTTGTGTTGGTGCAGGAAATCACTTTTGCACTTGTATTAGTGTGGAAAAACCACTTTTCTCACTTGTGTTAGTGTTGAAAAACCACTTTTCGCACTTGTGTTAGTGTTGAAAAACAACTTTTCGCACTTGTGTTGGTGCAGGAAACCACTTTTGCACTTGTATTAGTGTGGAAAAAACACTTTTTGCACTTGTGATAGTGTTGAAAAACCACTTTTCGCACTTGCGTTAGTGTTGAAAAACCACTTTTCGCACCTGTGTTGGTGCAGGAAACCACTTTTGCACTTGTATTAGTATGGAAAATCCACTTTTCGCACTTGTGTTAGTGTTGAAAAACCACTTTTCGCACTTGTGTTCATGTTGAAAAACCACTTTTCGCACTTGCGTTAGTGTTGAAAAACCACTTTTCGCACTTGTGTTAACGTTGAAAACCACTTTTCGCACTTGTGGTGGGGGCAGGAAACCACTTTTGCACTTGTATTAGTGTGGAAAAACCACTTTTCGCACTTGTGTTCGTGTTGAAAAACCACTTTTCGCACTTGTGTTCATGTTGAAAAACCACTTTTCGCACTTGTGTTAGTGTTGAAAAACCACTTTTTGCACTTGTGTTGGTGCAGGAAACCACTTTTGCACTTGTATTAGTGTGGGAAAAACACTTTTTGCACTTGTGATAGTGTTGAAAAACCACTTTTCACACTTGTGTTAGTGTTGAAAAACCACTTTTCGCACTTGTGTTGGTGCAGGAAACCACTTTTGCACTTGTGTTAGGGTTGAAAAACCACTTTTCGCACTTGTGTTGGTGCAGGAAACCACTTTTGCACTTGTGTTAGTGTGGAAAAACCAATTTTCGCACTTGTGTTAATGTTGAAAAACCACTTTTCGCACTTGTGTTCGTGTTGAAAAACCACTTTTCGCACTTGCGTTAGTGTTGAAAAACCACTTTTCGCACTTATGTTGGTGCAGGAAACCACTTTTGCACTTGTATTAGTGTGGAAAAAACACTTTTCGCACTTGTGTTAGTGTTGAAAAACCACTTTTCGCACTTGTGTTAGTGTTGAAAAACCACTTTTCGCACTTGTGTTGGTGCAGGAAACCACTTTTGCACTTGTATTAGTGTGGAAAAAACACTTTTTGCACTTGTGATAGTGTTGAAAAACCACTTTTTGCACTTGTGTTAGTGTTGAAAAACCACTTTTCGCACTTGTGTTGGTGCAGGAAACCACTTTTGCACTTGTGTTAGTGTGGAAAAACCACTTTTCGCACTTGTGTTAGTGTTGAAAAACCACTTTTCGTACTTGTGTTAGTGTTGAAAAACCACTTTTTGCACTTGTGTTAGTGTTGAAAAACCACTTTTCGCACTTGTGTTAGTGTTGGAAAACCACTTTTCGCACTTGTGTTCGTGTTTGAAAAAACGCTTTTCGCACTTGTGTTAGTGTTGAAAAACCACTTTTCGCACTTGTATTGGTGCAGGAAACCACTTTTGCACTTGTATTAGTGTGGAAAAAACACTTTTTGCACTTGTGATAGTGTTGAAAAACCACTTTTCGCACTTGTGTTAGTGTTGAAAAACCACTTTTCGCACTTGTGTTGGTACAGGAAACCACTTTTGCACTTGTATTAGTGTGGAAAAACCAATTTTCGCATTTGTGTTCGTGTTGAAAAACCACTTTTTGCACTTGCGTTAGTGTTGAAAAACCACTTTTCGCACTTATGTTGGTGCAGGAAACCACTTTTGCACTTGTATTAGTGTGGAAAAAACACTTTTTGCACTTGTGTTAGTGTTGAAAAACCAATTTTCGCACTTGCGTTAGTGTTGAAAAACCACTTTTCGCACTTGTGTTAACGTTGAAAACCACTTTTCGCACTTGTGTTGGGGGCAGGAAACCACTTTTGCACTTGTATTAGTGTGGAAAAACCACTTTTCGCACTTGTGTTCGTGTTGAAAAACCACTTTTCGCACTTGTGTTCGTGTTGAAAAACCACTTTTCGCACTTGTGTTAGTGTTGAAAAACCACTTTTTGCACTTGTGTTGGTGCAGGAAACCACTTTTGCACTTGTATTAGTGTGGAAAAACACTTTTTGCACTTGTGATAGTGTTGAAAAACCACTTTTCGCACTTGTGTTAGTGTTGAAAAACCACTTTTCGCACTTGTGTTGGTGCAGGAAACCACTTTTGCACTTGTATTAGTGTGGAAAAACCAATTTTCGCATTTGTGTTCGTGTTGAAAAACCACTTTTTGCACTTGCGTTAGTGTTGAAAAACCACTTTTCGCACTTATGTTGGTGCAGGAAACCACTTTTGCACTTGTATTAGTGTGGAAAAAACACTTTTTGCACTTGTGTTAGTGTTGAAAAACCAATTTTCGCACTTGCGTTAGTGTTGAAAAACCACTTTTCGCACTTGTGTTAACGTTGAAAACCACTTTTCGCACTTGTGTTGGGGGCAGGAAAACACTTTTGCACTTGTATTAGTGTGGAAAAACCACTTTTCGCACTTGTGTTCGTGTTGAAAAACCACTTTTCGCACTTGTGTTCGTGTTGAAAAACCACTTTTCGCACTTGTGTTAGTGTTGAAAAACCACTTTTCGCACTTGTGTTAGTGTTGAAAAACCACTTTTTGCACTTGTGTTGGTGCAGGAAACCACTTTTGCACTTGTATTAGTGTGGGAAAAACACTTTTTGCACTTGTGATAGTGTTGAAAAACCATTTTTCACACTTGTGTTAGTGTTGAAAAACCACTTTTCGCACTTGTGTTGGTGCAGGAAACCACTTTTGCACTTGTGTTAGGGTTGAAAAACCACTTTTCGCACTTGTGTTGGTGCAGGAAACCACTTTTGCACTTGTGTTAGTGTGGAAAAACCAATTTTCGCACTTGTGTTAATGTTGAAAAACCACTTTTCGCACTTGTGTTCGTGTTGAAAAACCACTTTTCGCACTTGCGTTAGTGTTGAAAAACCACTTTTCGCACTTATGTTGGTGCAGGAAACCACTTTTGCACTTGTATTAGTGTGGAAAAAACACTTTTCGCACTTGTGTTAGTGTTGAAAAACCACTTTTCGCACTTGTGTTAGTGTTGAAAAACCACTTTTCGCACTTGTGTTGGTGCAGGAAACCACTTTTGCACTTGTATTAGTGTGGAAAAAACACTTTTTGCACTTGTGATAGTGTTGAAAAACCACTTTTTGCACTTGTGTTAGTGTTGAAAAACCACTTTTCGCACTTGTGTTGGTGCAGGAAACCACTTTTGCACTTGTGTTAGTGTGGAAAAACCACTTTTCGCACTTGTGTTAGTGTTGAAAAACCACTTTTCGTACTTGTGTTAGTGTTGAAAAACCACTTTTTGCACTTGTGTTAGTGTTGAAAAACCACTTTTCGCACTTGTGTTAGTGTTGGAAAACCACTTTTCGCACTTGTGTTCGTGTTTGAAAAAACACTTTTCGCACTTGTGTTAGTGTTGAAAAACCACTTTTCGCACTTGTATTGGTGCAGGAAACCACTTTTGCACTTGTATTAGTGTGGAAAAAACACTTTTTGCACTTGTGATAGTGTTGAAAAACCACTTTTCGCACTTGTGTTAGTGTTGAAAAACCACTTTTCGCACTTGTGTTGGTACAGGAAACCACTTTTGCACTTGTATTAGTGTGGAAAAACCAATTTTCGCATTTGTGTTCGTGTTGAAAAAACCACTTTTTGCACTTGCGTTAGTGTTGAAAAACCACTTTTCGCACTTATGTTGGTGCAGGAAACCACTTTTGCACTTGTATTAGTGTGGAAAAAACACTTTTTGCACTTGTGTTAGTGTTGAAAAACCAATTTTCGCACTTGCGTTAGTGTTGAAAAACCACTTTTCGCACTTGTGTTAACGTTGAAAACCACTTTTCGCACTTGTGTTGGGGGCAGGAAACCACTTTTGCACTTGTATTAGTGTGGAAAAACCACTTTTCGCACTTGTGTTCGTGTTGAAAAACCACTTTTCGCACTTGTGTTCGTGTTGAAAAACCACTTTTCGCACTTGTGTTAGTGTTGAAAAACCACTTTTTGCACTTGTGTTGGTGCAGGAAACCACTTTTGCACTTGTATTAGTGTGGAAAAACACTTTTTGCACTTGTGATAGTGTTGAAAAACCACTTTTCGCACTTGTGTTAGTGTTGAAAAACCACTTTTCGCACTTGTGTTGGTGCAGGAAACCACTTTTGCACTTGTATTAGTGTGGAAAAACCAATTTTCGCATTTGTGTTCGTGTTGAAAAACCACTTTTTGCACTTGCGTTAGTGTTGAAAAACCACTTTTCGCACTTATGTTGGTGCAGGAAACCACTTTTGCACTTGTATTAGTGTGGAAAAAACACTTTTTGCACTTGTGTTAGTGTTGAAAAACCAATTTTCGCACTTGCGTTAGTGTTGAAAAACCACTTTTCGCACTTGTGTTAACGTTGAAAACCACTTTTCGCACTTGTGTTGGGGGCAGGAAAACACTTTTGCACTTGTATTAGTGTGGAAAAACCACTTTTCGCACTTGTGTTCGTGTTGAAAAACCACTTTTCGCACTTGTGTTCGTGTTGAAAAACCACTTTTCGCACTTGTGTTAGTGTTGAAAAACCACTTTTTGCACTTGTGTTGGTGCAGGAAACCACTTTTGCACTTGTATTAGTGTGGGAAAAACACTTTTTGCACTTGTGATAGTGTTGAAAAACCACTTTTCACACTTGTGTTAGTGTTGAAAAACCACTTTTCGCACTTGTGTTGGTGCAGGAAACCACTTTTGCACTTGTGTTAGTGTTGAAAAACCACTTTTCGCACTTGTGTTGGTGCAGGAAACCACTTTTGCACTTGTGTTAGTGTGGAAAAACCAATTTTCGCACTTGTGTTAATGTTGAAAAACCACTTTTCGCACTTGTGTTCGTGTTGAAAAACCACTTTTCGCACTTGCGTTAGTGTTGAAAAACCACTTTTCGCACTTATGTTGGTGCAGGAAACCACTTTTGCACTTGTATTAGTGTGGCAAAAACACTTTTCGCACTTGTGTTAGTGTTGAAAAACCACTTTTCGCACTTGTGTTAGTGTTGAAAAACCACTTTTCGCACTTGTGTTGGTGCAGGAAACCACTTTTGCACTTGTATTAGTGTGGAAAAAACACTTTTTGCACTTGTGATAGTGTTGAAAAACCACTTTTCGCACTTGTGTTAGTGTTGAAAAACCACTTTTCGCACTTGTGTTGGTGCAGGAAACCACTTTTGCACTTGTGTTAGTGTGGAAAAACCACTTTTCGCACTTGTGTTAGTGTTGAAAAACCACTTTTCGTACTTGTGTTAGTGTTGAAAAACCACTTTTTGCACTTGTGTTAGTGTTGAAAAACCACTTTTCGCACTTGTGTTAGTGTTGAAAAACCACTTTTCGCACTTGTGTTCATGTTTGAAAAAACGCTTTTCGCACTTGTGTTAGTGTTGAAAAACCACTTTTCGCACTTGTGTTGGTGCAGGAAACCACTTTTGCACTTGTATTAGTGTGGAAAAAACACTTTTTGCACTTGTGATAGTGTTGAAAAACCACTTTTCGCACTTGTGTTAGTGTTGAAAAACCACTTTTCGCACTTGTGTTGGTGCAGGAAACCACTTTTGCACTTGTATTAGTGTGGAAAAACCAATTTTCGCATTTGTGTTCGTGTTGAAAAACCACTTTTTGCACTTGCGTTAGTGTTGAAAAACCACTTTTCGCACTTATGTTGGTGCAGGAAACCACTTTTGCACTTGTAGTAGTGTGGAAAAAACACTTTTTGCACTTGTGTTAGTGTTGAAAAACCAATTTTCGCACTTGTGTTAGTGTTGAAAAACCACTTTTCGCACTTGTGTTGGTGCAGGAAACCACTTTTGCACTTGTATTAGTGTGGAAAAAACACTTTTTGCACTTGTGATAGTGTTGAAAAACCACTTTTCGCACTTGTGTTAGTGTTGAAAAACCACTTTTCGCACTTGTGTTGGTGCAGGAAACCACTTTTGCACTTGTATTAGTGTGGAAAAACCACTTTTTGCATTTGTGTTAGTGTTGAAAAACCACTTTTCGCACTTGTGTTAGTGTTGAAAAACCACTTTTCGCACTTGTTATTAGTGTTGAAAAACCACTTTTCGCAATTGTGTTAGTGTTGAAAAACCACTTTTCGCACTTGTGTTAGTGTTGAAAAACCACTTTTCGCACTTGTGTTGGTGCAGGAAACCACTTTTGCACTTGTATTAGTGTGGGAAAAACACTTTTTGCACTTGTGATAGTGTTGAAAAACCACTTTTCACACTTGTGTTAGTGTTGAAAAACCACTTTTCGCACTTGTGTTGGTGCAGGAAACCACTTTTGCACTTGTATTAGTGTGGAAAAACCACTTTTCACACTTGTGTTAGTGTTGAAAAACCACTTTTTGCACTTGTGTTAGTGTTGAAAAACCACTTTTCGCACTTGTGTTAGTGTTGAAAAACCACTTTTCACACTTGTGTTAGTGTTGAAAAACCACTTTTTGCACTTGTGTTAGTGTTGAAAAACCACTTTTCGCACTTGTGTTGGTGCAGTAAATCACTTTTGCACTTGTATTAGTGTGGAAAAACCACTTTTCGCACTTGTGTTAGTGTTGAAAAACCACTTTTCGCACTTGTGATAGTGTTGAAAAACCACTTTTCACACTTGTGTTAACGTTGAAAAACCACTTTTTGCACTTGTGTTGGTGCAGGAAACCACTTTTGCACTTGTATTAGTGTGGAAAAACCACTTTTCGCACTTGTGTTCGTGTTGAAAAACCACTTTTCGCACTTGTGTTCGTGTTGAAAAACCACTTTTAGCACTTGCGTTAGTGTTGAAAAAACACTTTTCGCACTTGTGTTGGTGCAGGAAACCACTTTTGCACTTGTGTTGGTGTTGAAAAACCACTTTTCGCACTTGTGTTAGTGTTGAAAAACCACTTTTCGCACTTGTGTTAACGTTGAAAAACCACTTTTCGCACTTGTGTTGGTGCAGGAAACCACTTTTGCACTTGTATTAGTGTGGAAAAACCACTTTTCGCACTTGTGTTAGTGTTGAAAAACCACTTTTGCACTTGTATTAGTGTGGAAAAAACACTTTTTGCACTTGTGATAGTGTTGAAAAACCACTTTTCGCACTTGTGTTAGTGTTGAAAAACCACTTTTCGCACTTGTGTTGGTGCAGGAAACCACTTTTGCACTTGTATTAGTGTGGAAAAACCACTTTTTGCATTTGTGTTAGTGTTGAAAAACCACTTTTCGCACTTGTGTTAGTGTTGAAAAACCACTTTTCGCACTTGTGTTAGTGTTGAAAAACCACTTTTCGCAATTGTGTTAGTGTTGAAAAACCACTTTTCGCACTTGTGTTAGTGTTGAAAAACCACTTTTCGCACTTGTGTTGGTGCAGGAAACCACTTTTGCACTTGTATTAGTGTGGGAAAAACACTTTTTGCACTTGTGATAGTGTTGAAAAACCACTTTTCACACTTGTGTTAGTGTTGAAAAACCACTTTTCGCACTTGTGTTGGTGCAGGAAACCACTTTTGCACTTGTATTAGTGTGGAAAAACCACTTTTCACACTTGTGTTAGTGTTGAAAAACCACTTTTCGCACTTGTGTTGGTGCAGGAAACCACTTTTGCACTTGTATTAGTGTGGAAAAAACACTTTTCGCACTTGTGTTAGTGTTGAAAAACCACTTTTTGCACTTGTGTTAGTGTTGAAAAACCACGTTTCGCACTTGTGTTGGTGCAGGAAATCACTTTTGCACTTGTATTAGTGTGGAAAAACCACTTTTCGCACTTGTGTTAGTGTTGAAAAACCACTTTTCGCACTTGTGATAGTGTTGAAAAACCACTTTTTGCACTTGTGTTGGTGCAGAAAACCACTTTTGCACTTGTATTAGTGTGGAAAAACCACTTTTCGCACTTGTGTTCGTGTTCAAAAACCACTTTTCGCACTTGTGTTCGTGTTGAAAAACCACATTTAGCACTTGCGTTAGTGTTGAAAAAACACTTTTCGCACTTGTGTTGGTGCAGGAAACCACTTTTGCACTTGTGTTGGTGTTGAAAAACCACTTTTCGCACTTGTGTTAGTGTTGAAAAACCACTTTTCGCACTTGTGTTAACGTTGAAAAACCACTTTTTGCACTTGTGTTGGTGCAGGAAACCACTTTTGCACTTGTATTAGTGTGGAAAAACCACTTTTCGCACTTGTGATAGTGTTGAAAAACCACTTTTCGCACTTGTGTTCGTGTTGAAAAACCACTTTTCGCACTTGCGTTAGTGTTGAAAAACCACTTTTCGCACTTGTGTTGGTGCAGGAAACCACTTTTGCACTTGTATTAGTGTGGAAAAACCACTTTTTGCATTTGTGTTAGTGTTGAAAAACCACTTTTCGCACTTGTGTTAGTGTTGAAAAACCACTTTTCGCACTTGTGTTAGTGTTGAAAAACCACTTTTCGCAATTGTGTTAGTGTTGAAAAACCACTTTTCGCACTTGTGTTAGTGTTGAAAAACCACTTTTCGCACTTGTGTTGGTGCAGGAAACCACTTTTGCACTTGTATTAGTGTGGGAAAAACACTTTTTGCACTTGTGATAGTGTTGAAAAACCACTTTTCACACTTGAGTTAGTGTTGAAAAACCACTTTTCGCACTTGTGTTGGTGCAGGAAACCACTTTTGCACTTGTATTAGTGTGGAAAAACCACTTTTCACACTTGTGTTAGTGATGAAAAACCACTTTTCGCACTTGTGTTAGTGTTGAAAAACCACTTTTCGCACTTGTGTTAGTGTTGAAAAACCACTTTTCGCACTTGTGTTGGTGCAGGAAACCACTTTTGCACTTGTATTAGTGTGGAAAAAACACTTTTCGCACTTGTGTTAGTGTTGAAAAACCACTTTTTGCACTTGTGTTAGTGTTGAAAAACCACTTTTCGCACTTGTGTTGGTGCAGGAAATCACTTTTGCACTTGTATTAGTGTGGAAAAACCACTTTTCGCACTTGTGTTAGTGTTGAAAAACCACTTTTCGCACTTGTGATAGTGTTGAAAAACCACTTTTCGCACTTGTGTTAACGTTGAAAAACAACTTTTTGCACTTGTGTTGGTGCAGGAAACCACTTTTGCACTTGTATTAGTGTGGAAAAACCACTTTTCGCACTTGTGTTCGTGTTGAAAAACCACTTTTCGCACTTGTGTTCGTGTTGAAAAACCACTTTTAGCACTTGCGTTAGTGTTGAAAAACCACTTTTCGCACTTGTGTTGGTGCAGGAAACCACTTTTGCACTTGTGTTGGTGTTGAAAAACCACTTTTCGCACTTGTGTTAGTGTTGAAAAACCACTTTTCGCACTTGTGTTAACGTTGAAAAAACACTTTTTGCACTTGTGTTGGTGCAGGAAACCACTTTTGCACTTGTATTAGTGTGGAAAAACCACTTTTCGCACTTGTGATAGTGTTGAAAAACCACTTTTCGCACTTGTGTTCGTGTTGAAAAACCACTTTTCGCACTTGCGTTAGTGTTGAAAAACCACTTTTCGCACTTGTGTTGGTGCAGGAAACCACTTTTGCACTTGTACTATTGTGGAAAAAACACTTTTCGCACTTGTGTTAGTGTTGAAAAACCACTTTTCGCACTTGTGTTAGTGTTGAAAAACCACTTTTCGCACTTGTGTTGGTGCAGGAAACCACTTTTGCACTTGTATTAGTTCGGAAAAAACACTTTTTGCACTTGTGATAGTGTTGAAAAACCACTTTTCGCACTTGTGTTGGTACAGGAAACCACTTTTGCACTTGTATTAGTGTGGAAAAACCACTTTTCGCACTTGTGTTAGTGTTGAAAAACCACTTTTCGCACTTGTGTTAGTGTTGAAAAACCACTTTTCGCACTTGTGTTGGTGCAGGAAACCACTTTTGCACTTGTATTAGTGTGGAAAAAACACTTTTTGCACTTGTGTTAGTGTTGAAAAACCACTTTTCGCACTTGTGTTAGTGTTGAAAAACCACTTTTCGCACTTGTGTTAGTGTTGAAAAACCACTTTTCGCACTTGTGCTGGTGCAGGAAACCACTTTTGCACTTGTATTAGTGTGGAAAAAACACTTTTTGCATTTGTGTTAGTGTTGAAAAACCACTTTTCGCACTTGTGTTGGTGCAGGAAACCACTTTTGCACTTGTACTAGTGTGGAAAAAACACTTTTCGCACTTGTGTTAGTGTTGAAAAACCACTTTTCGCACTTGTGTTATTGTTGAAAAACCACTTTTCGCACTTGTGTTGGTGCAGGAAACCACTTTTGCACTTGTATTAGTGTGGAAAAAACACTTTTTGCACTTGTGATAGTGTTGAAAAACCACTTTTCGCACTTGTGTTGGTACAGGAAACCACTTTTGCACTTGTATTAGTGTGGAAAAACCACTTTTTGCACTTGTGTTAGTGTTGAAAAACCACGTTTCGCACTTGTGTTGGTGCAGGAAATCACTTTTGCACTTGTATTAGTGTGGAAAAACCACTTTTCGCACTTGTGTTAGTGTTGAAAAACCACTTTTCGCACTTGTGATAGTGTTGAAAAACCACTTTTCACACTTGTGTTAACGTTGAAAAACCACTTTTTGCACTTGTGTTGGTGCAGGAAACCACTTTTGCACTTGTATTAGTGTGGAAAAACCACTTTTCGCACTTGTGTTCGTGTTGAAAAACCACTTTTCGC
The DNA here is from genome assembly GCF_964187855.1 of Myxine glutinosa. Lineage (NCBI taxonomy): Eukaryota > Metazoa > Chordata > Myxini > Myxiniformes > Myxinidae > Myxine > Myxine glutinosa. The sequence continues at coordinate 45,636,543 of NC_136262.1, read as the reverse complement.
ACTTGTGTTCGTGTTGAAAAACCACATTTAGCACTTGCGTTAGTGTTGAAAAAACACTTTTCGCACTTGTGTTGGTGCAGGAAACCACTTTTGCACTTGTATTAGTGTGGAAAAACCACTTTTCGCACTTGTGATAGTGTTGAAAAACCACTTTTCGCACTTGTGTTCGTGTTGAAAAACCACTTTTCGCACTTGCGTTAGTGTTGAAAAACCACTTTTCGCACTTGTGTTGGTGCAGGAAACCACTTTTGCACTTGTATTAGTGTGGAAAAACCACTTTTTGCATTTGTGTTAGTGTTGAAAAACCACTTTTCGCACTTGTGTTAGTGTTGAAAAACCACTTTTCGCACTTGTGTTAGTGTTGAAAAACCACTTTTCGCAATTGTGTTAGTGTTGAAAAACCACTTTTCGCACTTGTGTTAGTGTTGAAAAACCACTTTTCGCACTTGTGTTGGTGCAGGAAACCACTTTTGCACTTGTATTAGTGTGGGAAAAACACTTTTTGCACTTGTGATAGTGTTGAAAAACCACTTTTCACACTTGAGTTAGTGTTGAAAAACCACTTTTCGCACTTGTGTTGGTGCAGGAAACCACTTTTGCACTTGTATTAGTGTGGAAAAACCACTTTTCACACTTGTGTTAGTGTTGAAAAACCACTTTTCGCACTTGTGTTAGTGTTGAAAAACGACTTTTGCACTTGTATTAGTGTGGAAAAACCACTTTTCGCACTTGTGTTAGTGTTGAAAAACCACGTTTCGCACTTGTGTTGGTGCAGGAAATCACTTTTGCACTTGTATTAGTGTGGAAAAACCACTTTTCGCACTTGTGTTAGTGTTGAAAAACCACTTTTCGCACTTGTGATAGTGTTGAAAAACCACTTTTCACACTTGTGTTAACGTTGAAAAACCACTTTTTGCACTTGTGTTGGTGCAGGAAACCACTTTTGCACTTGTATTAGTGTGGAAAAACCACTTTTCGCACTTGTGTTCGTGTTGAAAAACCACTTTTCGCACTTGTGTTCGTGTTGAAAAACCACATTTAGCACTTGCGTTAGTGTTGAAAAAACACTTTTCGCACTTGTGTTGGTGCAGGAAACCACTTTTGCACTTGTGTTGGTGTTGAAAAACCACTTTTCGCACTTGTGTTAGTGTTGAAAAACCACTTTTCGCACTTGTGTTAACGTTGAAAAACCACTTTTTGCACTTGTGTTGGTGCAGGAAACCACTTTTGCACTTGTATTAGTGTGGAAAAACCACTTTTCGCACTTGTGATAGTGTTGAAAAACCACTTTTCGCACTTGTGTTCGTGTTGAAAAACCACTTTTCGCACTTGCGTTAGTGTTGAAAAACCACTTTTCGCACTTGTGTTGGTGCAGGAAACCACTTTTGCACTTGTATTAGTGTGGAAAAACCACTTTTTGCATTTGTGTTAGTGTTGAAAAACCACTTTTCGCACTTGTGTTAGTGTTGAAAAACCACTTTTCGCACTTGTGTTAGTGTTGAAAAACCACTTTTCACAATTGTGTTAGTGTTGAAAAACCACTTTTCGCACTTGTGTTAGTGTTGAAAAACCACTTTTCGCACTTGTGTTGGTGCAGGAAACCACTTTTGCACTTGTATTAGTGTGGGAAAAACACTTTTTGCACTTGTGATAGTGTTGAAAAACCACTTTTCACACTTGAGTTAGTGTTGAAAAACCACTTTTCGCACTTGTGTTGGTGCAGGAAACCACTTTTGCACTTGTATTAGTGTGGAAAAACCACTTTTCACACTTGTGCTAGTGTTGAAAAACCACTTTTCGCACTTGTGTTAGTGTTGAAAAACCACTTTTCGCACTTGTGTTAGTGTTGAAAAACCACTTTTCGCACTTGTGTTGGTGCAAGAAACCACTTTTGCACTTGTATTAGTGTGGAAAAAACACTTTTCGCACTTGTGTTAGTGTTGAAAAACCACTTTTTGCACTTGTGTTAGTGTTGAAAAACCACTTTTCGCACTTGTGTTGGTGCAGGAAATCACTTTTGCACTTGTATTAGTGTGGAAAAACCACTTTTCGCACTTGTGTTAGTGTTGAAAAACCACTTTTCGCACTTGTGTTAACGTTGAAAAACCACTTTTTGCACTTGTGTTGGTGCAGGAAACCACTTTTGCACTTGTATTAGTGTGGAAAAACCACTTTTCGCACTTGTGTTCGTGTTGAAAAACCACTTTTCGCACTTGTGTTCGTGTTGAAAAACCACTTTTAGCACTTGCGTTAGTGTTGAAAAACCACTTTTCGCACTTGTGTTGGTGCAGGAAACCACTTTTGCACTTGTGTTGGTGTTGAAAAACCACTTTTCGCACTTGTGTTAGTGTTGAAAAACCACTTTTCGCACTTGTGTTAACGTTGAAAAAACACTTTTTGCACTTGTGTTGGTGCAGGAAACCACTTTTGCACTTGTATTAGTGTGGAAAAACCACTTTTCGCACTTGTGATAGTGTTGAAAAACCACTTTTCGCACTTGTGTTCGTGTTGAAAAACCACTTTTCGCACTTGCGTTAGTGTTGAAAAACCACTTTTCGCACTTGTGTTGGTGCAGGAAACCACTTTTGCACTTGTACTATTGTGGAAAAAACACTTTTCGCACTTGTGTTAGTGTTGAAAAACCACTTTTCGCACTTGTGTTAGTGTTGAAAAACTACTTTTCGCACTTGTGTTGGTGCAGGAAACCACTTTTGCACTTGTATTAGTGTGGAAAAAACACTTTTTGCACTTGTGATAGTGTTGAAAAACCACTTTTCGCACTTGTGTTGGTACAGGAAACCACTTTTGCACTTGTATTAGTGTGGAAAAACCACTTTTCGCACTTGTGTTAGTGTTGAAAAACCACTTTTCGCACTTGTGTTAGTGTTGAAAAACCACTTTTCGCACTTGTGTTGGTGCAGGAAACCACTTTTGCACTTGTATTAGTGTGGAAAAAACACTTTTTGCACTTGTGTTAGTGTTGAAAAACCACTTTTCGCACTTGTGTTAGTGTTGAAAAACCACTTTTCGCACTTGTGTTAGTGTTGAAAAACCACTTTTCGCACTTGTGCTGGTGCAGGAAACCACTTTTGCACTTGTATTAGTGTGGAAAAAACACTTTTTGCATTTGTGTTAGTGTTGAAAAACCACTTTTCGCACTTGTGTTGGTGCAGGAAACCACTTTTGCACTTGTACTAGTGTGGAAAAAACACTTTTCTTACTTGTGTTAGTGTTGAAAAACCACTTTTCGCACTTGTGTTAGTGTTGAAAAACCACTTTTCGCACTTGTGTTGGTGCAGGAAACCACTTTTGCACTTGTATTAGTGTGGAAAAAACACTTTTTGCACTTGTGATAGTGTTGAAAAACCACTTTTCGCACTTGTGTTGGTACAGGAAACCACTTTTGCACTTGTATTAGTGTGGAAAAACCACTTTTCGCACTTGTGTTAGTGTTGAAAAACCACTTTTTGCACTTGTGATAGTGTTGAAAAACCACTTTTCGCACTTGTGTTAGTGTTGAAAAACCACTTTTCACACTTGTGTTGGTGCAGGAAACCACTTTGGCACTTGTAGTAGTGTGGAACAACCACTTTTCGCACTTGTGTTAGTGTTGAAAAACCACTTTTCGCACTTGTGTTAGTGTTGAAAAACCACTTTTCGCACTTGTGTTGGTGCAGGAAACCACTTTTGCACTTGTATTAGTGTGGAAAAAACACTTTTTGCACTTGTGATATTGTTGAAAAACCACTTTTCGCACTTGTGTTGGTGCAGGAAACCACTTTTGCACTTGTATTAGTGTGGAAAAAACACTTTTCGCACTTGTGATACTGTTGAAAAACCACTTTTCGCACTTGCGTTAGTGTTGAAAAACCACTTTTCGCACTTGTGTTAGTGTTGAAAAACCACTTTTCGCACTTGTGTTAGTATTGAAAAACCACTTTTCGCACTTGTGTTGGTGCAGGGAACCACTTTTGCACTTGTATTAGTGTGGAAAAAACACTTTTCGCACTTGTGATACTGTTGAAAAACCACTTTTCGCACTTGTGTTAGTGTTGAAAAACCACTTTTCGCACTTGTGTTGGTGCAGGAAACCACTTTTGCACTTGTATTAGTGTGGAAAAACTACTTTTCACACTTGTTAGTGTTGAAAAACCACTTTTCGCACTTGTGTTAGTGTTGAAAAACCACTTTTCGCACTTGTGTTGGTGCAGGAAACCACTTTTTCACTTGTATTATTGTGGAAAAAACACTTTTTGCACTTGTGATAGTGTTGAAAAACCACTTTTCGCACTTGTGTTAGTGTTGAAAAACCACTTTTCGCACTTGTGTTGGTGCAGGAAACCACTTTTGCACTTGTATTAGTGTGGAAAAACCACTTTTCGCACTTGTTAGTGTTGAAAAACGACTTTTCGCACTTGTGTTGGTGCAGGAAACCACTTTTGCACTTGTATTAGTGTGGAAAAACCACTTTTCGCACTTGTGTTAGTGATGAAAAACCACTTTTCGCACTTGTGTTAGTGTTGAAAAACCACTTTTCGCACTTGTGTTAGTGTTGAAAAACCACTTTTCGCACTTGTGTTCGTGGAGGAAACCACTTTTGCACTTGTATTAGTGTAAAAAAACACTTTTTGCACTTGTGTTAGTGTTGAAAAACCACTTTTCGCACTTGTGTTGGTGCAGGAAATCACTTTTGCACTTGTATTAGTGTGGAAAAACCACTTTTCGCACTTGTGTTAGTGTTGAAAAACCACTTTTCGCACTTGTGTTAATGTTGAAAAACCACTTTTCGCACTTGTGTTGGTGCAGGAAACCACTTTTGCACTTGTATTAGTGTGGCAAAAACACTTTTTGCACTTGTGATAGTGTTGAAAAACCACTTTTCGCACTTGCGTTAGTGTTGAAAAACCACTTTTCGCATCTGTGTTGGTGCAGGAAACCACTTTTGCACTGTATTAGTGTGGAAAATCCACTTTTTGCACTTGTGTTAGTGTTGAAAAACCACTTTTCGCACTTGTGTTCATGTTGAAAAACCACTTTGCGCACTTGCGTTAGTGTTGAAAAACCACTTTTCGCACTTGTGTTAACGTTGAAAAACCACTTTTCGCACTTGTGTTGGTGCAGGAAACCACTTTTGCACTTGTATTAGTGTGGAAAAACCACTTTTAGTACTTGTGTTAGTGTTGAAAAACCACTTTTCGCACTTGTGTTCGTGTTGAAAAACCACTTTTCGCACTTGCATTAGTGTTGAAAAACCACTTTTCGCACTTGTGTTAGTGTTGAAAAACCACTTTTCGCACTTGTGTTGGTGCAGGAAACCACTTTTGCACTTGTGTTAGTGTGGAAAAACCACTTTTCACACTTGTGTTAGTGTTGAAAAACCACTTTTCGCACTTGTGTTAGTGTTGAAAAACCACTTTTCGCACTCGTGTTAGTGTTGAAAAACCACCTTTCGCACTTGTGTTGGTGCAGGAAACCACTTTTGCACTTGTATTAGTGTGGAAAAAACACTTTTTGCACTTGTGTTAGTGATGAAAAACCACTTTTCGCACTTGTGTTAGTGTTGAAAAACCACTTTTCGCACTTGTGTTAGTGTTGAAAAACCACTTTTCGCACTTGTGTTCGTGGAGGAAACCACTTTTGCACTTGTATTAGTGTAAAAAAACACTTTTTGCACTTGTGTTAGTGTTGAAAAACCACTTTTCGCACTTGTGTTGGTGCAGGAAATCACTTTTGCACTTGTATTAGTGTGGAAAAACCACTTTTCGCACTTGTGTTAGTGTTGAAAAACCACTTTTCGCACTTGTGTTAATGTTGAAAAACCACTTTTCGCACTTGTGTTGGTGCAGGAAACCACTTTTGCACTTGTATTAGTGTGGCAAAAACACTTTTTGCACTTGTGATAGTGTTGAAAAACCACTTTTCGCACTTGCGTTAGTGTTGAAAAACCACTTTTCGCATCTGTGTTGGTGCAGGAAACCACTTTTGCACTGTATTAGTGTGGAAAATCCACTTTTTGCACTTGTGTTAGTGTTGAAAAACCACTTTTCGCACTTGTGTTCATGTTGAAAAACCACTTTGCGCACTTGCGTTAGTGTTGAAAAACCACTTTTCGCACTTGTGTTAACGTTGAAAAACCACTTTTCGCACTTGTGTTGGTGCAGGAAACCACTTTTGCACTTGTATTAGTGTGGAAAAACCACTTTTAGTACTTGTGTTAGTGTTGAAAAACCACTTTTCGCACTTGTGTTCGTGTTGAAAAACCACTTTTCGCACTTGCATTAGTGTTGAAAAACCACTTTTCGCACTTGTGTTAGTGTTGAAAAACCACTTTTCGCACTTGTGTTGGTGCAGGAAACCACTTTTGCACTTGTATTAGTGTGGAAAAACCACTTTTCACACTTGTGTTAGTGTTGAAAAACCACTTTTCGCACTTGTGTTAGTGTTGAAAAACCACTTTTCGCACTTGTGTTAGTGTTGAAAAACCACCTTTCGCACTTGTGTTGGTGCAGGAAACCACTTTTGCACTTGTATTAGTGTGGAAAAAACACTTTTTGCACTTGTGTTAGTGTTGAAAAACCACTTTTCGCACTTGTGTTGGTGCAGGAAATCACTTTTGCACTTGTATTAGTGTGGAAAAACCACTTTTCGCACTTGTGTTAGTGTTGAAAAACCACTTTTCGCACTTGTGTTAGTGTTGAAAAACCACTTTTCGCACTTGTGTTAGTGTTGGAAAACCACTTTTCGCACTTCTGTTGGTGCAGGAAACCACTTTTGCACTTGTATTAGTGTGGAAAAACCACTTTTCGCACTTGTGTTAGTGTTGAAAAACCACTTTTCGCACTTGTGTTCATGTTGAAAAACCACTTTTTGCACTTGTGTTAGTGAAAAACCACTTTTCGCACTTGTGTTGGTGCAGGAAATCACTTTTGCACTTGTATTAGTGTGGAAAAACCACTTTTCGCACTTGTGTTAGTGTGGAAAAAACACTTTTCGCACTTGTGTTAGTGTTGAAAAACCACTTTTCGCACTTGTGTTAGTGTGGAAAAAACACTTTTCGCACTTGTGTTAGTGTTGAAAAACCACTTTTCGCACTTGTGTTAGTGTTGAAAAACCACTTTTCGCACTTGTGTTGGTGCAGGAAATAACTTTTGCACTTGTATTAGTGTAGAAAAACCACTTTTCGCACTTGTGATAGTGTTGAAAAACCACTTTTCGCACTTGTGTTAACGTTGAAAAACCACTTTTTGCACTTGTGTTTGTGCAGGAAACCACTTTTGCACTTGTATTAGTGTGGAAAAACCACTTTTCGCACTTGTGTTATTGTTGAAAAACCACTTTTCACACTTGTGTTCGTGTTGAAAAACCACTTTTAGCACTTGCGTTCGTGTTGAAAACCCACTTTTCGCACTTGTGTTGGTGCAGGAAACCACTTTTGCACTTGTGTTGGTGTTGAAAAACCACTTTTCGCACTTGTGTTAGTGTTGAAAAACCACTTTTCGCACTTGTGTTAGTGTTGAAAAACCACTTTTCGCACTTTTGTTAACGTTGAAAAACCACTTTTTGCACTTGTGTTGGTGCAAGAAACCACTTTTGCACTTGTAATAGTGTGGAAAAACCACTTTTCGCACTTGTGATAGTGTTGAAAAACCACTTTTCGCACTTGTGTTCGTGTTGAAAAACCACTTTTCGCACTTGCGTTAGTGTTGAAAAACCACTTTTCGCACTTGTGTTGGTGCAGGAAACCACTTTTGCACTTGTACTAGTGTGGAAAAAACACTTTTCGCACTTGTGTTAGTGTTGAAAAACCACTTTTCGCACTTGTGTTAGTGTTGAAAAACCACTTTTCGCACTTGTGTTTGTGCAGGAAACCACTTTTGCACTTGTATTAGTGTGGAAAAAACACTTTTTGCACTTGTGATAGTGTTGAAAAACCACTTTTCGCACTTGTGTTGGTACAGGAAACCACTTTTGCACTTGTATTAGTGTGGAAAAACCACTTTTCGCACTTGTGTTAGTGTTGAAAAACCACTTTTCGCACTTGTGTTAGTGTTGAAACACCACTTTTCGCACATGTGTTGGTGCAGGAAACCACTTTTGCACTTGTATTAGTGTGGAAAAAACACTTTTTGCACTTGTGTTAGTGTTGAAAAACCACTTTTCGCACTTGTGTTAGTGTTGAAAAACCACTTTTCGCACTTGTGTTAGTGTTGAAAAACCACTTTTCGCACTTGTGTTTGTGCAGGAAACCACTTTTGCACTTGTATTAGTGTGGAAAAAACACTTTTTGCACTTGTGATAGTGTTGAAAAACCACTTTTCGCACTTGTGTTGGTACAGGAAACCACTTTTGCACTTGTATTAGTGTGGAAAAACCACTTTTCGCACTTGTATTAGTGTTGAAAAACCACTTTTCGCACTTGTGTTAGTGTTGAAAAACCACTTTTCGCACTTGTGCTGGTGCAGGAAACCACTTTTGCACTTGTATTAGTGTGGAAAAAACACTTTTTGCACTTGTGTTAGTGTTGAAAAACCACTTTTCGCACTTGTGTTGGTTCAGGAAATCACTTTTGCACTTGTATTAGTGTGGAAAAACCACTTTTCGCACTTGTGTTAGTGTTGAAAAACCACTTTTCGCACTTGTGATAGTGTTGAAAAACCACTTTTCGCACTTGTGTTAACGTTGAAAAACCACTTTGCGCACTTGCGTTAGTGTTGAAAAACCACTTTTCGCACTTGTGTTAACGTTGAAAAACCACTTTTCGCACTTGTGTTGGTGCAGGAAACCACTTTTGCACTTGTATTAGTGTGGAAAAACCACTTTTAGTACTTGTGTTAGTGTTGAAAAACCACTTTTCGCACTTGTGTTCGTGTTGAAAAACCACTTTTCGCACTTGCATTAGTGTTGAAAAACCACTTTTCGCACTTGTGTTAGTGTTGAAAAACCACTTTTTGCACTTGTGTTAGTGTTGAAAAACCACTTTTCGCACTTGTGTTGGTGCAGGAAACCACTTTTGCACTTGTATTAGTGTGGAAAAACCACTTTTCACACTTGTGTTAGTGTTGAAAAACCACTTTTCGCACTTGTGTTGGTGCAGGAAACCACTTTTGCACTTGTATTAGTGTGGAAAAAACACTTTTTGCACTTGTGTTAGTGTTGAAAAACCACTTTTCGCACTTGTGTTGGTGCAGGAAATCACTTTTGCACTTGTATTAGTGTGGAAAAACCACTTTTCGCACTTGTGTTAGTGTTGAAAAACCACTTTTCGCACTTGTGTTAGTGTTGAAAAACCACTTTTCACACTTGTGTTAGTGTTGGAAAACCACTTTTCGCACTTCTGTTGGTGCAGGAAACCACTTTTGCACTTGTATTAGTGTGGAAAAACCACTTTTCGCACTTGTGTTAGTGTTGAAAAACCACTTTTCGCACTTGTGTTCATGTTGAAAAACCACTTTTTGCACTTGTGTTAGTGTTGAAAAACCACTTTTCGCACTTGTGTTGGTGCAGGAAATCACTTTTGCACTTGTATTAGTGTGGAAAAACCACTTTTCGCACTTGTGTTAGTGTGGAAAAAACACTTTTCGCACTTGTGTTAGTGTTGAAAAACCACTTTTCGCACTTGTGTTAGTGTGGAAAAAACACTTTTCGCACTTGTGTTAGTGTTGAAAAACCACTTTTCGCACTTGTGTTAGTGTTGAAAAACCACTTTTCGCACTTGTGTTGGTGCAGGAAATAACTTTTGCACTTGTATTAGTGTCGAAAAACCACTTTTCGCACTTGTGATAGTGTTGAAAAACCACTTTTCGCACTTGTGTTAACGTTGAAAAACCACTTTTTGCACTTGTGTTTGTGCAGGAAACCACTTTTGCACTTGTATTAGTGTGGAAAAACCACTTTTCGCACTTGTGTTATTGTTGAAAAACCACTTTTCACACTTGTGTTCGTGTTGAAAAACCACTTTTAGCACTTGCGTTCGTGTTGAAAAACCACTTTTCGCACTTGTGTTGGTGCAGGAAACCACTTTTGCACTTGTGTTGGTGTTGAAAAATCACTTTTCGCACTTGTGTTAGTGTTGAAAAACCACTTTTCGCACTTGTGTTAGTGTTGAAAAACCACTTTTCGCACTTTTGTTAACGTTGAAAAACCACTTTTTGCACTTGTGTTGGTGCAAGAAACCACTTTTGCACTTGTAATAGTGTGGAAAAACCACTTTTCGCACTTGTGATAGTGTTGAAAAACCACTTTTCGCACTTGTGTTCGTGTTGAAAAACCACTTTTCGCACTTGCGTTAGTGTTGAAAAACCACTTTTCGCACTTGTGTTGGTGCAGGAAACCACTTTTGCACTTGTACTAGTGTGGAAAAAACACTTTTCGCACTTGTGTTAGTGTTGAAAAACCACTTTTCGCACTTGTGTTAGTGTTGAAAAACCACTTTTCGCACTTGTGTTTGTGCAGGAAACCACTTTTGCACTTGTATTAGTGTGGAAAAAACACTTTTTGCACTTGTGTTAGTGTTGAAAAACCACTTTTCGCACTTGTGTTAGTGTTGAAACACCACTTTTCGCACTTGTGTTAGTGTTGAAAAACCACTTTTCGCACTTGTGTTAGTGTTGAAAAACCACTTTTCGCACTTGTGTTAGTGTTGAAAAACCACTTTTCGCACTTGTGTTTGTGCAGGAAACCACTTTTGCACTTGTATTAGTGTGGAAAAAACACTTTTTGCACTTGTGATAGTGTTGAAAAACCACTTTTCGCACTTGTGTTGGTACAGGAAACCACTTTTGCACTTGTATTAGTGTGGAAAAACCACTTTTCGCACTTGTATTAGTGTTGAAAAACCACTTTTCGCACTTGTGTTAGTGTTGAAAAACCACTTTTCGCACTAGTGCTGGTGCAGGAAACCACTTTTGCACTTGTATTAGTGTGGAAAAAACACTTTTTGCACTTGTGTTAGTGTTGAAAAACCACTTTTCGCACTTGTGTTGGTTCAGGAAATCACTTTTGCACTTGTATTAGTGTGGCAAAACCACTTTTCGCACTTGTGTTAGTGTTGAAAAACCACTTTTCGCACTTGTGATAGTGTTGAAAAACCACTTTTCGCACTTGTGTTAACGTTGAAAAACCACTTTTCGCACTTGTGTTGGTGCAGGAAACCACTTTTGCACTTGTATTAGTGTGGAAAAACCACTTTTCGCACTTGTGTTAGTGTTGAAATACCACTTTTCGCACTTGTGTTCGTGTTGAAAAACCACTTTTCGCACTTGCATTTGTGTTGAAAAACCACTGTTCGCACTTGTGTTGGTGCAGGAAACCACTTTTGCACTTGTGTTGGTGTTGAAAAACCACTTTTCGCACTTGTGTTAGTGTTGAAAAACCACTTTTCGCACTTGTGTTTGTGTTGAAAAACCACTTTTCGCACTTGTGTTAACGTTGAAAAACCACTTTTCGCACTTGTGTTTGTGCAGGAAACCACTTTTGCACTTGTATTAGTGTGGAAAAACCACTTTTCGCACTTGTGTTAGTGTTGAAAAACCACTTTTCGCACTTGTGTTCGTGTTGAAAAACCACTTTTCGCACTTGCGTTAGTGTTGAAAAACCACTTTTCGCACTTGTGTTGGTGCAGGAAACCACTTTTGCACTTGTACTAGTGTGGAAAAAACACTTTTCGCACTTGTGTTAGTGTTGAAAAACCACTTTTCGCACTTGTGTTAGTGCTGAAAAACCACTTTTCGCACTTGTGTTGGTACAGGAAACCACTTTTGCACTTGTATTAGTGTGGAAAAAACACTTTTTGCACTTGTGTTAGTGTTGAAAAACCACTTTTCGCACTTGTGTTAGTGTTGAAAAACCACTTTTCGCACTTGTGTTAGTGTTGAAAAACCACTTTTCACACTTGTGTTTGTGCAGGAAACCACTTTTGCACTTGTATTAGTGTGGAAAAAACACTTTTTGCACTTGTGATAGTGTTGAAAAACCACTTTTCGCACTTGTGTTGGTACAGGAAACCACTTTTGCACTTGTATTAGTGTGGAAAAACCACTTTTCGCACTTGTATTAGTGTTGAAAAACCACTTTTCGCACTTGTGTTAGTGTTGAAAAACCACTTTTCGCACTTGTGCTGGTGCAGGAAACCACTTTTGCACTTGTATTAGTGTGGAAAAAACACTTTTTGCACTTGTGTTAGTGTTGAAAAACCACTTTTCGCACTTGTGTTGGTTCAGGAAATCACTTTTGCACTTGTATTAGTGTGGAAAAACCACTTTTCGCACTTGTGTTAGTGTTGAAAAACCACTTTTCGCACTTGTGATAGTGTTGAAAAACCACTTTTCGCACTTGTGTTAACGTTGAAAAACCACTTTGCGCACTTGCGTTAGTGTTGAAAAACCACTTTTCGCACTTGTGTTAACGTTGAAAAACCACTTTTCGCACTTGTGTTGGTGCAGGAAACCACTTTTGCACTTGTATTAGTGTGGAAAAACCACTTTTAGTACTTGTGTTAGTGTTGAAAAACCACTTTTCGCACTTGTGTTCGTGTTGAAAAACCACTTTTCGCACTTGCATTAGTGTTGAAAAACCACTTTTCGCACTTGTGTTAGTGTTGAAAAACCACTTTTCGCACTTGTGTTGGTGCAGGAAACCACTTTTGCACTTGTATTAGTGTGGAAAAACCACTTTTCACACTTGTGTTAGTGTTGAAAAACCACTTTTCGCACTTGTGTTAGTGTTGAAAAACCACTTTTCGCACTTGTGTTAGTGTTGAAAAACCACCTTTCGCACTTGTGTTGGTGCAGGAAACCACTTTTGCACTTGTATTAGTGTGGAAAAAACACTTTTTGCACTTGTGTTAGTGTTGAAAAACCACTTTTCGCACTTGTGTTGGTGCAGGAAATCACTTTTGCACTTGTATTAGTGTGGAAAAACCACTTTTCGCACTTGTGTTAGTGTTGAAAAACCACTTTTCGCACTTGTGTTAGTGTTGAAAAACCACTTTTCACACTTGTGTTAGTGTTGGAAAACCACTTTTCGCACTTCTGTTGGTGCAGGAAACCACTTTTGCACTTGTATTAGTGTGGAAAAACCACTTTTCGCACTTGTGTTAGTGTTGAAAAACCACTTTTCGCACTTGTGTTCATGTTGAAAAACCACTTTTTGCACTTGTGTTAGTGTTGAAAAACCACTTTTCGCACTTGTGTTGGTGCAGGAAATCACTTTTGCACTTGTATTAGTGTGGAAAAACCACTTTTCGCACTTGTGTTAGTGTGGAAAAAACACTTTTCGCACTTGTGTTAGTGTTGAAAAACCACTTTTCGCACTTGTGTTAGTGTGGAAAAAACACTTTTCGCACTTGTGTTAGTGTTGAAAAACCACTTTTCGCACTTGTGTTAGTGTTGAAAAACCACTTTTCGCACTTGTGTTGGTGCAGGAAATAACTTTTGCACTTGTATTAGTGTCGAAAAACCACTTTTCGCACTTGTGATAGTGTTGAAAAACCACTTTTCGCACTTGTGTTAACGTTGAAAAACCACTTTTTGCACTTGTGTTTGTGCAGGAAACCACTTTTGCACTTGTATTAGTGTGGAAAAACCACTTTTCGCACTTGTGTTATTGTTGAAAAACCACTTTTCACACTTGTGTTCGTGTTGAAAAACCACTTTTAGCACTTGCGTTCGTGTTGAAAAACCACTTTTCGCACTTGTGTTGGTGCAGGAAACCACTTTTGCACTTGTGTTGGTGTTGAAAAACCACTTTTCGCACTTGTGTTAGTGTTGAAAAACCACTTTTCGCACTTGTGTTCGTGTTGAAAAACCACTTTTCGCACTTTTGTTAACGTTGAAAAACCACTTTTTGCACTTGTGTTGGTGCAAGAAACCACTTTTGCACTTGTAATAGTGTGGAAAAACCACTTTTCGCACTTGTGATAGTGTTGAAAAACCACTTTTCGCACTTGTGTTCGTGTTGAAAAACCACTTTTCGCACTTGCGTTAGTGTTGAAAAACCACTTTTCGCACTTGTGTTGGTGCAGGAAACCACTTTTGCACTTGTACTAGTGTGGAAAAAACACTTTTCGCACTTGTGTTAGTGTTGAAAAACCACTTTTCGCACTTGTGTTAGTGTTGAAAAACCACTTTTCGCACTTGTGTTTGTGCAGGAAACCACTTTTGCACTTGTATTAGTGTGGAAAAAACACTTTTTGCACTTGTGATAGTGTTGAAAAACCACTTTTCGCACTTGTGTTGGTACAGGAAACCACTTTTGCACTTGTATTAGTGTGGAAAAACCACTTTTCGCACTTGTGTTAGTGTTGAAAAACCACTTTTCGCACTTGTGTTAGTGTTGAAACACCACTTTTCGCACATGTGTTGGTGCAGGAAACCACTTTTGCACTTGTATTAGTGTGGAAAAAACACTTTTTGCACTTGTGTTAGTGTTGAAAAACCACTTTTCGCACTTGTGTTAGTGTTGAAAAACCACTTTTCGCACTTGTGTTAGTGTTGAAAAACCACTTTTCGCACTTGTGTTTGTGCAGGAAACCACTTTTGCACTTGTATTAGTGTGGAAAAAACACTTTTTGCACTTGTGATAGTGTTGAAAAACCACTTTTCGCACTTGTGTTGGTACAGGAAACCACTTTTGCACTTGTATTAGTGTGGAAAAACCACTTTTCGCACTTGTATTAGTGTTGAAAAACCACTTTTCGCACTTGTGTTAGTGTTGAAAAACCACTTTTCGCACTAGTGCTGGTGCAGGAAACCACTTTTGCACTTGTATTAGTGTGGAAAAAACACTTTTTGCACTTGTGTTAGTGTTGAAAAACCACTTTTCGCACTTGTGTTGGTTCAGGAAATCACTTTTGCACTTGTATTAGTGTGGAAAAACCACTTTTCGCACTTGTGTTAGTGTTGAAAAACCACTTTTCGCACTTGTGATAGTGTTGAAAAACCACTTTTCGCACTTGTGTTAACGTTGAAAAACCACTTTTCGCACTTGTGTTGGTGCAGGAAACCACTTTTGCACTTGTATTAGTGTGGAAAAACCACTTTTCGCACTTGTGTTAGTGTTGAAATACCACTTTTCGCACTTGTGTTCGTGTTGAAAAACCACTTTTCGCACTTGCATTTGTGTTGAAAAACCACTGTTCGCACTTGTGTTGGTGCAGGAAACCACTTTTGCACTTGTGTTGGTGTTGAAAAACCACTTTTCGCACTTGTGTTAGTGTTGAAAAACCACTTTTCGCACTTGTGTTTGTGTTGAAAAACCACTTTTCGCACTTGTGTTAACGTTGAAAAACCACTTTTCGCACTTGTGTTTGTGCAGGAAACCACTTTTGCACTTGTATTAGTGTGGAAAAACCACTTTTTGCACTTGTGTTAGTGTTGAAAAACCACTTTTCGCACTTGTGTTAGTGTTGAAAAACCACTTTTCGCACTTGTGTTAGTGTTGAAAAACCACTTTTCGCACTTGTGTTTGTGCAGGAAACCACTTTTGCACTTGTATTAGTGTGGAAAAAACACTTTTTGCACTTGTGATAGTGTTGAAAAACCACTTTTCGCACTTGTGTTGGTACAGGAAACCACTTTTGCACTTGTATTAGTGTGGAAAAACCACTTTTCGCACTTGTATTAGTGTTGAAAAACCACTTTTCGCACTTGTGTTAGTGTTGAAAAACCACTTTTCGCACTAGTGCTGGTGCAGGAAACCACTTTTGCACTTGTATTAGTGTGGAAAAAACACTTTTTGCACTTGTGTTAGTGTTGAAAAACCACTTTTCGCACTTGTGTTGGTTCAGGAAATCACTTTTGCACTTGTATTAGTGTGGAAAAACCACTTTTCGCACTTGTGTTAGTGTTGAAAAACCACTTTTCGCACTTGTGATAGTGTTGAAAAACCACTTTTCGCACTTGTGTTAACGTTGAAAAACCACTTTTCGCACTTGTGTTGGTGCAGGAAACCACTTTTGCACTTGTATTAGTGTGGAAAAACCACTTTTCGCACTTGTGTTAGTGTTGAAATACCACTTTTCGCACTTGTGTTCGTGTTGAAAAACCACTTTTCGCACTTGCATTTGTGTTGAAAAACCACTGTTCGCACTTGTGTTGGTGCAGGAAACCACTTTTGCACTTGTGTTGGTGTTGAAAAACCACTTTTCGCACTTGTGTTAGTGTTGAAAAACCACTTTTCGCACTTGTGTTTGTGTTGAAAAACCACTTTTCGCACTTGTGTTAACGTTGAAAAACCACTTTTCGCACTTGTGTTTGTGCAGGAAACCACTTTTGCACTTGTATTAGTGTGGAAAAACCACTTTTCGCACTTGTGTTAGTGTTGAAAAACCACTTTTCGCACTTGTGTTCGTGTTGAAAAACCACTTTTCGCACTTGCGTTAGTGTTGAAAAACCACTTTTCGCACTTGTGTTGGTGCAGGAAACCACTTTTGCACTTGTACTAGTGTGGAAAAAACACTTTTCGCACTTGTGTTAGTGTTGAAAAACCACTTTTCGCACTTGTGTTAGTGCTGAAAAACCACTTTTCGCACTTGTGTTGGTGCAGGAAACCACTTTTGCACTTGTATTAGTGTGGAAAAAACACTTTTTGCACTTGTGATAGTGTTGAAAAACCACTTTTCGCACTTGTGTTGGTACAGGAAACCACTTTTGCACTTGTATTAGTGTGGAAAAACCACTTTTCGCACTTGTGTTAGTGTTGAAAAACCACTTTTCGCACTTGTGTTAGTGTTGAAAAACCACTTTTCGCACTTGTGTTAGTGTTGAAAAACCACTTTTCGCACTTGTGTTTGTGCAGGAAACCACTTTTGCACTTGTATTAGTGTGGAAAAAACACTTTTTGCACTTGTGATAGTGTTGAAAAACCACTTTTCGCACTTGTGTTGGTACAGGAAACCACTTTTGCACTTGTATTAGTGTGGAAAAACCACTTTTCGCACTTGTATTAGTGTTGAAAAACCACTTTTCGCACTTGTGTTAGTGTTGAAAAACCACTTTTCGCACTAGTGCTGGTGCAGGAAACCACTTTTGCACTTGTATTAGTGTGGAAAAAACACTTTTTGCACTTGTGTTAGTGTTGAAAAACCACTTTTCGCACTTGTGTTGGTTCAGGAAATCACTTTTGCACTTGTATTAGTGTGGAAAAACCACTTTTCGCACTTGTGTTAGTGTTGAAAAACCACTTTTCGCACTTGTGATAGTGTTGAAAAACCACTTTTCGCACTTGTGTTAACGTTGAAAAACCACTTTTCGCACTTGTGTTGGTGCAGGAAACCACTTTTGCACTTGTATTAGTGTGGAAAAACCACTTTTCGCACTTGTGTTAGTGTTGAAATACCACTTTTCGCACTTGTGTTCGTGTTGAAAAACCACTTTTCGCACTTGCATTTGTGTTGAAAAACCACTGTTCGCACTTGTGTTGGTGCAGGAAACCACTTTTGCACTTGTGTTGGTGTTGAAAAACCACTTTTCGCACTTGTGTTAGTGTTGAAAAACCACTTTTCGCACTTGTGTTTGTGTTGAAAAACCACTTTTCGCACTTGTGTTAACGTTGAAAAACCACTTTTCGCACTTGTGTTTGTGCAGGAAACCACTTTTGCACTTGTATTAGTGTGGAAAAACCACTTTTTGCACTTGTGTTAGTGTTGAAAAACCACTTTTCGCACTTGTGTTAGTGTTGAAAAACCACTTTTCGCACTTGTGTTAGTGTTGAAAAACCACTTTTCGCACTTGTGTTTGTGCAGGAAACCACTTTTGCACTTGTATTAGTGTGGAAAAAACACTTTTTGCACTTGTGATAGTGTTGAAAAACCACTTTTCGCACTTGTGTTGGTACAGGAAACCACTTTTGCACTTGTATTAGTGTGGAAAAACCACTTTTCGCACTTGTATTAGTGTTGAAAAACCACTTTTCGCACTTGTGTTAGTGTTGAAAAACCACTTTTCGCACTAGTGCTGGTGCAGGAAACCACTTTTGCACTTGTATTAGTGTGGAAAAAACACTTTTTGCACTTGTGTTAGTGTTGAAAAACCACTTTTCGCACTTGTGTTGGTTCAGGAAATCACTTTTGCACTTGTATTAGTGTGGAAAAACCACTTTTCGCACTTGTGTTAGTGTTGAAAAACCACTTTTCGCACTTGTGATAGTGTTGAAAAACCACTTTTCGCACTTGTGTTAACGTTGAAAAACCACTTTTCGCACTTGTGTTGGTGCAGGAAACCACTTTTGCACTTGTATTAGTGTGGAAAAACCACTTTTCGCACTTGTGTTAGTGTTGAAATACCACTTTTCGCACTTGTGTTCGTGTTGAAAAACCACTTTTCGCACTTGCATTTGTGTTGAAAAACCACTGTTCGCACTTGTGTTGGTGCAGGAAACCACTTTTGCACTTGTGTTGGTGTTGAAAAACCACTTTTCGCACTTGTGTTAGTGTTGAAAAACCACTTTTCGCACTTGTGTTTGTGTTGAAAAACCACTTTTCGCACTTGTGTTAACGTTGAAAAACCACTTTTCGCACTTGTGTTTGTGCAGGAAACCACTTTTGCACTTGTATTAGTGTGGAAAAACCACTTTTCGCACTTGTGTTAGTGTTGAAAAACCACTTTTCGCACTTGTGTTCGTGTTGAAAAACCACTTTTCGCACTTGCGTTAGTGTTGAAAAACCACTTTTCGCACTTGTGTTGGTGCAGGAAACCACTTTTGCACTTGTACTAGTGTGGAAAAAACACTTTTCGCACTTGTGTTAGTGTTGAAAAACCACTTTTCGCACTTGTGTTAGTGCTGAAAAACCACTTTTCGCACTTGTGTTGGTGCAGGAAACCACTTTTGCACTTGTATTAGTGTGGAAAAAACACTTTTTGCACTTGTGATAGTGTTGAAAAACCACTTTTCGCACTTGTGTTGGTACAGGAAACCACTTTTGCACTTGTATTAGTGTGGAAAAACCACTTTTCGCACTTGTGTTAGTGTTGAAAAACCACTTTTCGCACTTGTGTTAGTGTTGAAAAACAACTTTTCGCACTTGTGTTAGTGTTGAAAAACCACTTTTCGCACTTGTGTTAGTGTTGAAAAACCACTTTTCGCACTTGTGTTAGTGTTGAAAAACCACTTTTCGCACTTGTGTTGGTGCAGGAAACCCCTTTGGCACTTGTATTAGTGTGGAAAAAACACTTTTTGCACTTGTGATAGTGTTGAAAAACCACTTTTCGCACTTGTGTTAGTGTTGAAAAACCACTTTTCGCACTTGTGTTGGTGCAGGAAACCACTTTGGCACTTGTAGTAGTGTGGAAAAACCACTTTTCGCACTTGTGTTAGTGTTGAAAAACCACTTGTCGCACTTGTGTTAGTGTTGAAAAACCACTTTTCGCACTTGTGTTGGTGCAGGAAACCACTTTTGCACTTGTATTAGTGTGGAAAAACTACTTTTCACACTTGTTAGTGTTGAAAAACCACCTTTCGCACTTGTGTTAGTGTTGAAAAACCACTTTTCTCACTTGTGTTGGTGCAGGAAACCACTTTTTCACTTGTATTATTGTGGAAAAAACACTTTTTGCACTTGTGATAGTGTTGAAAAACCACTTTTCGCACTTGTGTTAGTGTAGAAAAACCACTTTTCGCACTTGTGTTGGTGCAGGAAACCACTTTTGCACTTGTATTAGTGTGGAAAAACCACTTTTCGCACTTGTTAGTGTTGAAAAACGACTTTTCGCACTTGTGTTGGGGCAGGAAACCACTTTTGCACTTGTATTAGTGTGGAAAAACCACTTTTCGCACTTGTGTTAGTGATGAAAAACCACTTTTCGCACTTGTGTTGGTGCAGGAAATCACTTTTGCACTTGTATTAGTGTTGAAAAACCACTTTTCGCAATTGTGTTAGTGTTGAAAAACCACTTTTCGCACTTGTGTTCGTGGAGGAAACCACTTTTGGACTTGTATTAGTGTAAAAAAACACTTTTTGCACTTGTGTTAGTGTTGAAAAACCACTTTTCGCACTTGTGTTGGTGCAGGAAATCACTTTTGCACTTGTATTAGTGTGGAAAAACCACTTTTCGCACTTGTGTTAGTGTTGAAAAACCACTTTTCGCACTTGTGTTAGTGTTGAAAAACCACTTTTCGCACTTGTGTTGGTGCAGGAAACCACTTTTGCACTTGTATTAGTGTGGAAAAAACACTTTTTGCACTTGTGATAGTGTTGAAAAACCACTTTTTGCACTTGCGTTAGTGTTGAAAAACCACTTTTCGCACCTGTGTTGGTGCAGGAAACCACTGTTGCACTTGTATTAGTGTGGAAAATCCACTTTTCGCACTTGTGTTAGTGTTGAAAAACCACTTTTCGCACTTGTGTTCATGTTGAAAAACCACTTTTCGCACTTGCGTTAGTGTTGAAAAACCACTTTTCGCACTTGTGGTAACGTTGAAAAACCACTTTTCGCACTTGTGTTGGTGCAGGAAACCACTTTTGCACTTGTATTAGTGTGGAAAAACCACTTTTCGCACTTGTGTTAGTGTTGAAAAACCACTTTTCGCACTTGTGTTCGTGTTGAAAAACCACTTTTCGCACTTGCGTTAGTGTTGAAAAACCACTTTTCGCACTTGTGTTAGTGTTGAAAAACCACTTTTCGCACTTGTGTTGGTGCAGGAAACCACTTTTGCACTTGTATTAGTGTGGGAAAAACACTTTTTGCACTTGTGATAGTGTTGAAAAACCACTTTTCACACTTGTGTTAGTGTTGAAAAACCACTTTTCGCACTTGTGTTGGTGCAGGAAACCACTTTTGCACTTGTATTAGTGTGGAAAAACCACTTTTCACACTTGTGTTAGTGTTGAAAAACCACTTTTCGCACTTGTGTTAGTGTTGAAAAACCACTTTTCGCACTTGTGTTAGTGTTGAAAAACCACTTTTCGCACTTGTGTTGGTGCAGGAAACCACTTTTGCACTTGTACTAGTGTGGAAAAAACACTTTTTGCACTTGTGTTAGTGTTGAAAAACCACTTTTCGCACTTATGTTAGTGTTGAAAAACCACTTTTCGCACTTGTGTTAGTGTTGAAAAACCACTTTTCGCACTTGTGTTGGTGCAGGAAACCACTTTTGCACTTGTATTAGTGTGGAAAAAACACTTTTTGCACTTGTGTTAGTGTTGAAAAACCACTTTTCGCACTTGTGTTAGTGTTGAAAAACCACTTTTCGCACTTGTGTTAGTGTTGAAAAACCACTTTTCGCACTAGTGTTAGTGTTGAAAAACCACTTTTCGCACTTGTGTTGGTGCAGGAAACCACTTTTGCACTTGTATTAGTGTGGAAAAAACACTTTGCACTTGTGTTAGTGTTGAAAAACCACTTTTCGCACTTGTGTTGGTTCAGGAAATCACTTTTGCACTTGTATTAGTGTGGAAAAACCACTTTTCGCACTTGTGTTAGTGTTGAAAAACCACTTTTCGCACTTGTGATAGTGTTGAAAAACCACTTTTCGCACTTGTGTTAACGTTGAAAAACCACTTTTCGCACTTGTGTTGGTGCAGGAAACCACTTTTGCACTTGTATTAATGTGGAAAAAACACTTTTTGCACTTGTGATAGTGTTGAAAAACCACTTTTCGCACTTGTGTTAGTGTTGAAAAACCACTTTTCGCACTTGTGTTAGTGTTGAAAAACCACTTTTCGCACTTGTGTTGGTGCAGGAAACCACTTTTGCACTTGTATTAGTGTGGTAAAACCACTTTTCGCACTTGTGTTAGTGTTGAAAAACCACTTTTCGCACTTGTGTTAGTGTTGAAAAACCACTTTTCGCACTTCTGTTAGTGTTGAAAAACCACTTTTCGCACTTGTGTTGGTGCAGGAAACCACTTTTGCACTTGTATTAGTGTGGAAAAAACCACCTTTCGCACTTGTGTTAGTGTTGAAAAACCACTTTTCGCACTTGTGTTAGTGTTGAAAAACCACTTTTCGCACTTGTGTTGGTGCAGAAAA
This sequence comes from Myxine glutinosa, assembly GCF_964187855.1. Lineage (NCBI taxonomy): Eukaryota > Metazoa > Chordata > Myxini > Myxiniformes > Myxinidae > Myxine > Myxine glutinosa. The sequence continues at coordinate 45,614,579 of NC_136262.1, read as the reverse complement.
CCACTTTTGCACTTGTATTAGTGTGGAAAAAACACTTTTTGCACTTGTGATAGTGTTGAAAAACCACTTTTCGCACTTGTGTTAGTGTTGAAAAACCACTTTTCGCACTTGTGTTGGTGCAGGAAACCACTTTTGCACTTGTATTAGTGTGGAAAAACCACTTTTCGCACTTGTGTTAGTGTTGAAAAACCACTTTTCGCACTTGTGTTGGTGCAGGAAACCACTTTTGCACTTGTATTAGTGTGGAAAAACCACTTTTCGCAGTTGTGTTAGTGTTGAAAAACCACTTTTCGCACTTGTGTTGGTGTTGAAAAACCACTTTTTGCACTTGTGTTGGTGCAGGAAACCACTTTTGCACTTGTATTAGTGTGGAAAAAACACTTTTCGCACTTGTGTTAGTGTTGAAAAACCACTTTTCGCACTTGTGTTGGTGCAGGAAACCACTTTTGCACTTGTATTAGTGTGGAAAAAACACTTTTTGCACTTGTGATAGTGTTGAAAAACCACTTTTCGCACTTGTGTTAGTGTTGAAAAACCACTTTTCGCACTTGTGTTGGTGCAGGAAACCACTTTTGCACTTGTATTAGTGTGGAAAAAACACTTTTTGCACTTGTGATAGTGTTGAAAAACCAGATTTTTTTAGGACCAGTTTTGCATCCTGAATAAAGGAAGTCAAATTGTGGAAATGATCAAAAATGACAACATTTCGTTGTCTGTACGTTTCATTGAGAAACGAGAGAACAAGATGAGGAGGAACTTGGGGCTGATCTACCAGTGATTGTGATAAAACAGTCACATCCACCTCCTCCTCTGATTCCGATAAGTCAGACATTGCCCCAAATGGTCTGGGTCAATACCCTCAGCCATTCCTGTTTTATTAACAAGTATGCCAACTTCTGGGGGGACCCCAGAGTGTTGGGTTTGGGAAACACGGGCAGACTGACTGAAACTTTCCTCAAATGGAGTTAAATCATTGTTTCCACACTCCTGTGGATTTGTCTTTAGGCCCTCATTTGCTAAATGGGCATCATGTGGTCGGATTAATGATGTATCATTCACTGACTCACTGTCAGCCATATTTACATAATCGCCCTTGTCCGTGTGGGCAATGGAAGCACTTTGTTGTACCGTTTGAATCCCGTTACACTTCTCCCGGTGTTCCGTTTCATTTATTTGGTCAACGTCTTGCACAGAGATTTCAGGAGTATCCTGAAGTGTTTCTGCACGGAAGGTCTGCACATCGAGGACAACCTTTTTAACAGCACCTGGTGTTAACGACTCATCAAGTGCATTTCGTTTACTAGTCATCAACCTAGACTCAGTATCCATAGCAACGCTTTGCCGAGGAGGAATAATATTGGCGATTGAGCTGCTGGTTTCACACTCATTGGGAACAATTAGCCGTGGATTAACGTTAACCTCCTCCTCGTTGGGAATGTTGATTTGAGTACCGGTAACCTCCTCCTCGTTGGGAATGTTGATTTGAGTACCGGTAACCTCCTCCTCGTTGGGAATGGTGATTTGAGTACCGGTAACCTCCTCCTCCTTGGGAATGGTGATTTGAGTACCGCTAACCTCCTCCTCGTTGGGAATGGTGATTTGAGTACCGGTAACCTCCTCATCGTTGGGAATGGTGATTTGAGTACCGGTAACCTCCTCCTCGTTGGGAATGGTGATTTGAGTACCGGTAACCTCCTCCTCGTTGGGAATGTTGATTTAACTACCGGTAACCTCCTCCTCGTTGGGAATGGTGATTTTAGTACCGGTAACCTCCTCCTCGCTGGGAATGGTGATTTGAGTACCGGTTACCTCCCTCCTCATTGGGAATGGTGATTTGAGTACCGGTAACCTCCTCCTCGGGAATGGTGATTTGAGTACCGGTTACCTCCTCATCGTTGGGAATGTTGATTTGAGTACCCGTAACCTCCTCCTCATTGGGAATGGTGATTTGAGTACCGCTAACCTCCTCATCGTTGGGAATGATGATTTGAGTACCGGTAACCTCCTCCTCGTTGGGAATGGTGATTTGAGTACCGGTAACCTCCTCCTCGTTGTAAATGGTGATTTGAGTACCGGTAACCTCCTCCTCGTTGGGAATGGTGATTTCAGTATGGGTACCCTCCTCCTCGTTGGGAATGGTGATTTGAGTACCGGTAACCTCCTCCTCGTTGGGAATGGTGATTTGAGTACGGGTAACCTCCTCCTCGTTGGGAATGGTGATTTGAGTACGGGAACCTCCCTCCTCGTTGGGAATGGTGATTTGAGTACCGGTTACCTCCTCCTCGTTGGGAATGTTGATTTGAGTACCGGTAACCTCCTCCTCGTTGTGAATGGTGATTTGAGTACCGGTAATCTCCTCCTCGTTGGGAATGTTGATTTGAGTACCGGTAACCTCCTCCTCGTTGGGATTGGTGATTTGAGTACTGGTAACCTCCTCCTCGTTGGGAATGGTGATTTGAGTACCGGTTACCTCCTCCTCGTTGGGAATGGTGATTTGCGTACCGGTAACCTCCTCATCGTTGGGAATGATGATTTGAGTACCGGTAACCTCCTCCTCGTTGGGAATGGTGATTTGAGTACCGGTAACCTCCTCCTCGTTGTAAATGGTGATTTGAGTACCGGTAACAACCTCCTCGTATGAAATGGTGATTTGAGAACCGGTAACCTCCTCCTCGTTGGAAATGGTGATTTGAGAACGGGAACCTCCCTCCTCATTGGGAATGGTGATTTGAGTACCGGTAACCTCCTCCTCATTGGGAATGTTAGTTTGTTGCATACCGGTAACCTCCTCCTCGTTTGGAATGGTGATTTGAGTACCGGTAACCTCCTCCTCGTATGAAATGGTGATTTGAGTACCGGTAACCTCCTCCTCGTATGAAATGGTGATTTGAGTACCGGTAACCTCCTCCTCATTGGGAATGGTGATTTGAGTACCGGTAACCTCCTCCTCGTTGGCAATGTTAGTTTGTGGTGTACCGGTAACCTCCTCCTTGTTGGAAATGGTGATTTGAGTACCGGAAACCTCCTCCTCGTTGGGAATGGTGATTCGAGTACTGGTAACCTCCTCCTCGTTGGAAATGTTAGTTTGTGGCATGCCGGTAACGTCCTCCTCATTGGGAATGGTGATTTGAGTACCGGTAACCTCCTCCTCATTGGGAACAATAAGCCGTGGATTAACGTTTACCCCCTCCTCGTTGGGAATGTTAGTTTGTGGCGTACCGGTAACCTCCTCCTCGTTGGGAATGTTGATTTGGGTACTGGTAACCTCCTCCTCGTTGGGAATGTTGATTTGAGTACAGGTAACCTCCTCCTCTTTGGGAATGGTGACTTGAGTACTGGTAACCTCCTCCTCGTTGGAAATGGTGATTTGAGTACCGGTAACCTCCTCCTCGTTGGGAATGGTGATTTGAGTACCGGTAACCTCCTCCTCATTGGGAATGTTGATTTAACTACCGGTAACCTCCTCCTCATTGGGAATGTTGATTTGTGGCATACCGGTAACCTCCTCCTCGTTGGGTATGTTAGTTTGTGGCATACCGGTAACCTCCTCCTCGTTGGGAATGTTAGTTTGTGGCGTACCGGTAACCTCCTCCTCGTTGGGAATGTTAGTTTGTGGCATACCGGTAACCTCCTCCTCGTTGGGAATGTTAGTTTGTGGCGTGCCGGTAACCTCCTCCTCGTTGGGAATGGTGATTTGAGTACCGGTAACCTCCTCCTCATTGGAAATGGTGATTTGAGTACCGGTAACCTCCTCCTCCTCGTTGGGAATGGTGATTTGAGTACCGGTAACCGCCTCCTCGTTGGCAATGTTAGTTTGTGGCGTACCGGTGACCTCCTCCTCGTTGGGAATGTTAGTTTGTGGCGTACCGGTAACCTCCTCCTCGTTGGGAATGTTAGTTTGTGGCATACCGGTAACCTCCTCCTCGTTGGGAATGTTAGTTTGTGGCGTACCGGTAACCTCCTCCTCGTTGGGAATGTTAGTTTGTGGCATACCGGTAACCTCCTCCTCGTTGGGAATGTTAGTTTGTGGCGTGCCGGTAACCTCCTCCTCGTTGGGAATGGTGATTTGAGTACCGGTAACCTCCTCCTCATTGGAAATGGTGATTTGAGTACCGGTAACCTCCTCCTCCTCGTTGGGAATGGTGATTTGAGTACCGGTAACCGCCTCCTCGTTGGCAATGTTAGTTTGTGGCGTACCGGTATCCTCCTCCTCGTTGGTAATGTTAGTTTGTGGCGTACTGGTAACCTCCTCCTCGTTGGGAATGTTAGTTTGTGGCATACCGGTAACCTCCTCCTCGTTGGGAATGGTGATTTGAGTACCGGTAACCTCCTCCTCGTTGGGAATGGTGATTTGAGTACCGGTAACCTCCTCCTCGTTGGAAATGGTGATTTGAGTACCGGTAACCTCCTCCTCATTGGGAATGGTGATTTGAGTACCGGTAACCTCCTCCTCGTTGGGAATGGTGATTTGAGTACTGGTAACCTCTTCCTCGTTGGGAATGGTGATTTGAGTACCGGTAACCTCCTCCTCGTTGGGAATGTTAGTTTGTGGCGTTCCGGTAACCTCCTCCTCGTTGGGAATGGTGATTTGAGTACCGGTAACCTCCTCCTCGTTGGGAATGGTGATTTGAGTACCGGTAACCCCCTCCTCGTTGGGAATGGTGATTTGAGTACCGGTAACCTCCTCCTCGTTGGGAATGGTGATTTGAGTACCGGTAACCTCCTCATCGTTGGGAATGATGATTTGAGTACCGGTAACATCCTCCTCGTTGGGAATGGTGATTTGAGTACCGGTAACCTCCTCCTCATTGTAAATGGTGATTTGAGTACCGGTAACCTCCTCCTCGTTGGGAATGGTGATTTGAGTATGGGTACCCTCCTCCTCGTTGGGAATGCTGATTTGAGTACCGGTAACCTCCTCCTCATTGGGAATGGTGATTTGAGTACGGGTAACCTCCTCCTCGTTGGGAATGGTGATTTGAGTACGGGAACCTCCCTCCTCGTTGGGAATGGTGATTTGAGTACCGGTTACCTCCTCCTCGTTGGGAATGTTGATTTGAGTACCGGTAACCTCCTCCTCGTTGGGAATGGTGATTTGAGTACCGGTAATCTCCTCCTCGTTGGGAATGGTGATTTGAGTACCGGTTACCTCCTCCTCACTGGGAATGTTGATTTGAGTACCGGTAACCTCCTCCTCGTTGGGAATGGTGATTTGAGTACTGGTAACCTCCTCCTCGTTGGGAATGGTGATTTGAGTACCGGTTACCTCCTCCTCGTTGGGAATGGTGATTTGCGTACCGGTAACCTCCTCATCGTTGGGAATGATGATTTGAGTACCGGTAACCTCCTCCTCGTTGGGAATGGTGATTTGAGTACCGGTAACCTCCTCCTCGTTGTAAATGGTGATTTGAGTACCGGTAACCTCCTCCTCGTATGAAATGGTGATTTGAGTACCGGTAACCTCCTCCTCGTTGGAAATGGTGATTTGAGTACCGGTAACCTCCTCCTCGTTGGGAATGTTGATTTGAGTACCGGTAACCTCCTCCTCATTGGGAATGTTAGTTTGTTGCATACCGGTAACCTCCTCCTCGTATGAAATGGTGATTTGAGTACCGGTAACCTCCTCCTCGTATGAAATGGTGATTTGAGTACCGGTAACCTCCTCCTCATTGGGAATGGTGATTTGAGTACCGGTAACCTCCTCCTCGTTGGCAATGTTAGTTTGTGGTGTAGCGGTAACCTCCTCCTTGTTGGAAATGGTGATTTGAGTACCGGTAACCTCCTCCTCGTTGGGAATGGTGATTTGAGTACCGGTAACCTCCTCCTCGTTGGGAATGGTGATTTGAGTACCGGTAACCTCCTCCTCGTTGGAAATGGTGATTTGAGTACCGGTAACCTCCTCCTCGTTGGGAATGGTGATTTGAGTGCCGGTAACCTCCTCCTCGTTGGGAATGGTGATTTGAGTACTGGTAACCTCTTCCTCGTTGGGAATGGTGATTTGAGTACCGGTAACCTCCTCCTCGTTGGGAATGTTAGTTTGTGGCGTTCCGGTAACCTCCTCCTCGTTGGGAATGGTGATTTGAGTACCGGTAACCTCCTCCTCGTTGGGAATGGTGATTTGAGTACCGGTAACCCCCTCCTCGTTGGGAATGGTGATTTGAGTACCGGTAACCTCCTCCTCGTTGGGAATGGTGATTTGAGTACCGGTAACCTCCTCATCGTTGGGAATGATGATTTGAGTACCGGTAACCTCCTCCTCGTTGGGAATGGTGATTTGAGTACCGGTAACCTCCTCCTCATTGTAAATGGTGATTTGAGTACCGGTAACCTCCTCCTCGTTGGGAATGGTGATTTGAGTATGGGTACCCTCCTCCTCGTTGGGAATGCTGATTTGAGTACCGGTAACCTCCTCCTCATTGGGAATGGTGATTTGAGTACGGGTAACCTCCTCCTCGTTGGGAATGGTGATTTGAGTACGGGAACCTCCCTCCTCATTGGGAATGGTGATTTGAGTACCGGTTACCTCCTCCTCGTTGGGAATGTTGATTTGAGTACCGGTAACCTCCTCCTCGTTGGGAATGGTGATTTGAGTACCGGTAATCTCCTCCTCGTTGGGAATGGTGATTTGAGTACCGGTTACCTCCTCCTCATTGGGAATGTTGATTTGAGTACCGGTAACCTCCTCCTCGTTGGGAATGGTGATTTGAGTACTGGTAACCTCCTCCTCGTTGGGAATGGTGATTTGAGTACCGGTTACCTCCTCCTCGTTGGGAATGGTGATTTGCGTACCGGTAACCTCCTCATCGTTGGGAATGATGATTTGAGTACCGGTAACCTCCTCCTCGTTGGGAATGGTGATTTGAGTACCGGTAACCTCCTCCTCGTTGTAAATGGTGATTTGAGTACCGGTAACCTCCTCCTCGTATGAAATGGTGATTTGAGTACCGGTAACCTCCTCCTCGTTGGAAATGGTGATTTGAGTACCGGTAACCTCCTCCTCGTTGGGAATGTTGATTTGAGTACCGGTAACCTCCTCCTCATTGGGAATGTTAGTTTGTTGCATACCGGTAACCTCCTCCTCGTATGAAATGGTGATTTGAGTACCGGTAACCTCCTCCTCGTATGAAATGGTGATTTGAGTACCGGTAACCTCCTCCTCATTGGGAATGGTGATTTGAGTACCGGTAACCTCCTCCTCGTTGGCAATGTTAGTTTGTGGTGTACCGGTAACCTCCTCCTTGTTGGAAATGGTGATTTGAGTACCGGAAACCTCCTCCTCATTGGGAATGGTGATTTGAGTACTGGTAACCTCCTCCTCGTTGGAAATGTTAGTTTGTGGCATGCCGGTAACCTCCTCCTCGTTGGGAATGGTGATTTGAGTACCGGTAACCTCCTCCTCATTGGGAACAATAAGCCGTGGATTAACGTTTACCCCCTCCTCGTTGGGAATGTTAGTTTGTGGCGTACCGGTAACCTCCTCCTCGTTGGGAATGTTGATTTGAGTACTGGTAACCTCCTCCTCGTTGGGAATGTTGATTTGAGTACAGGTAACCTCCTCCTCTTTGGGAATGGTGACTTGAGTACAGGTAACCTCCTCCTCTTTGGGAATGGTGACTTGAGTACTGGTAACCTCCTCCTCGTTGGAAATGTTGATTTGAGTACAGGTAACCTCCTCCTCTTTGGGAATGGTGACTTGAGTACTGGTAACCTCCTCCTCGTTGGGAATGTTGATTTGTGGCATACCGGTATCCTCCTCCTCGTTGGGAATGTTGATTTGAGTACCGGTAACCTCCTCATTGGGAATGTTAGTTTGTGGCGTGCCGGGGACCTCCTCCTCATTGGGAATGTTAGTTTGTGGCGTACCGGTAACCTCCTCCTCGTTGGGAATGTTAGTTTGTGGCATACCGGTAACCTCCTCCTCGTTGGGAATGTTAGTTTGTGGCGTACCGGTAACCTCCTCCTCGTTGGGAATGTTAGTTTGTGGCATACCGGTAACCTCCTCCTCGTTGGGAATGTTAGTTTGTGGCGTGCCGGTAACCTCCTCCTCGTTGGGAATGGTTATTTGAGTACCGGTAACCTCCTCCTCGTTGGAAATGGTGATTTGAGTACCGGTAACCTCCTCCTCCTCATTGGGAATGGTGATTTGAGTACCGGTAACCTCCTCCTCGTTGGGAATGTTAGTTTGTGGCGTACCGGTAACCTCCTCCTCGTTGGGAATGTTAGTTTGTGGCGTACCGGTAACCTCCTCCTCGTTGGGAATGTTAGTTTGTGGCGTGCCAGTAACCTCCTCCTCGTTGGGAATGGTGATTTGAGTACCGGTAACCTCCTCCTCGTTGGAAATGGTGATTTGAGTACCGGTAACCTCCTCCTCCTCGTTGGGAATGGTGATTTGAGTACCGCTAACCGCCTCCTCGTTGGGAATGTTAGTTTGTGGCGTACCGGTATCCTCCTCCTCGTTGGTAATGTTAGTTTGTGGCGTACTGGTAACCTCCTCCTCGTTGGGAATGTTTGTTTGTGGCATGCCGGTAACCTCCTCCTCGTTGGGAATGGTGATTTGAGTACCGGTAACCTCCTCCTCGTTGGGAATGGTGATTTGAGTACCGGTAACCTACTCCTCGTTGGGAATGGTGATTTGAGTACCGGTAACCCTCCTCCTCGTTGGGAATGGTGATTTGAGTACCGGTAACCTCCTCCTCGTTGGGAATGGTGATTTGAGTACTGGTAACCTCTTCCTCGTTGGGAATGGTGATTTGAGTACCGGTAACCTCCTCCTCGTTGGGAATGTTAGTTTGTGGCGTTCTGGTAACCTCCTCCTCATTGGGAATGGTGATTTGAGTACCGGTATCCTCCTCCTCGTTGGGAATGTTAATTTGTGTTGTCACGTTAACCTCCTTCCCAATAGGAATGTTAATTCGTGGAGTCACGGTAACCTCCTCCTTACACACCGCATCAGTGTGACCTTTTTTTTCCCACACCTGACACACGAGGCTTTAGGACAAAACTGTTTTAAATGTCCGAACGGTCCGCACTGAAAACACGTTAAGGTGGCGGACGACGCGTACAGCTGGTAGTTCGTGTCTTCGAAGTTTATTTTGAACGAGATATTGAGGCCCGTATCGTCCACACGGTCTGGTAGGACCATGTACACCTGCCTTCGGAAACTCATGACGTGTTTAACACTTTCATTCCGACAGCCAAGAGGAATTGTCGAGATCCTGGACACCATTTTACCATAACGCGATAACACGTTCATAATCCTGTCATTGGAAATAAACGGAGGTGCGTTCGATATAACGACTCTCGTCGCGGGAGTCAACATCGGCGACGCCATCATAAAATGACCACTCGCTCTGCTTATTCCGGCACCTAGAGCTGCGGATGAAACCTTTGTATGTGGTGAGGAGCTCAGAAGTGCCCGTAAAGGACTTCGCATGACGGATGATGCCCAGTCGGCGACTGGCTTTGGAAAAGAAAAACACTAACTCCTCTTATGTGCCACTTATGACGCAATCGCACATCATATGTCAGGACCTAACGGCTTCATCCGAGCTACAGAGTGGCTTGCTTCAGCAGCTCGGCAAATATCTATGGTTTTGAGGAGGTACAGGTCCTGTTAATATTAAAGATGCTCTTTAGTTCGCAGATCGGCCATTTCAAAGACAATTTTATCTCAAATCATGGTGTCCACCTCAGCAAACACGTAATTTGGCCTTTCTCCAGAGACCCGTCAGGTAATGGTCAAAGGATTGCCTGTCCAAATTCGTACACCAAATTCTTGATTGCAGTCTGACGTTCCACAAACACCTAAAATGGGCCACAGAAAAGAGCAAGACCAGGGTAAACATCATCCAGAAACTAGTGGGCACTAGTAGGTCATATCAGATGCCCAATATGAGAAATGTAGCTAGAAAATGACTTTTGTACCTAAACTCTGGGGTCAAGCTGTTCTTTACATCAGTCGATAGCCCTTGACTTCCTAAATCTTTGATCAAATGTTCTCCACAAAATATTCACCCGATTTCTGGAAGGAAAAGGAAACGACATGCATGCAACATCACACCTTTTGGTCCAGAATTATGGGTAGGCGAAAATAACGAGTCAGTTACTTAGAAATGAAAAGCGATATTTTAGTCAGGTTCACTATGTCAATAAATTATATTTCGTTCAAAATCATGGTAGATTAGCAAACCTATACATTTTTGGAAAGGTTATAGCATAAGGAAACTAAAAATCAATGTTTACATTTGGAGAGATACCTGTATGGCGGCCATTTTGGATTTTCAAAATGGCCACTGTAAAATACATATTTTGTTATATTTCTGCCTCTAATTACCCTAAAAACTTTTTAAAATATACTAAACCTATATTTTCAGGGACAAAGAATCCAATGAAAGTATCAAATTAGTGCTATGGGGAATGGTAAGACACGAATCAAAGGTTTTGAATTGCAAAATACTGTCTTTATATTCGCGATAAGTTGCATAATCAAATACATGTTATCATTTTGTACAGGCAGTTAATAACATCAAAATGTGTCACAATAATTCATATCACCAAACATACACAGGCAGTCAGCAAAATCATATATACACATGCAGTCAGTATAACTTCACATCGACACAGGCAGTCAATGACAAAATATACACAGGCAGTTAATGGCATCAAACATACACGATTACAGAATATGCCATTTAGAGTTCGTCATCACCGTCCTGTGTGTCGTATCCGACAATATAGTCCGCATCGTTTTCACAGTCCGTTCCACACAAGCAAAGGTCGGTCAAATTGATTGGCAAATCGAATTGGTCGAATGGTCGATCGAATCGAATTCGATGAATCGAATCGAATCGAATCGATCGAAGTGGTCGAATGGTCGATCGAAGCAATTGGTCGAATGGTCGAATTGGTCGAATGGAATTGGTCGATTGGTCGAATTGGTCGAATTGGTCGAATCGAATTGGTCGGAATTGGCAAATGTAAACATTGATTTTCAGATTTTCCATGTAATAACGTTTCCAAAAATGTATAGGTTTGCTAATCTACCATGATTTTGAACGAAAAAACATAGTGAACCTGACTATTTTGACAAATATGCATTGGTTAGTTTTATCATGAGTTGGCCTTAGTAATGGCATGGAAAACATTCTATGGAACCAGTAATTATGTCACCAAGGTCATTAAATGATGTCATTACTCCCGCCAGGGAGTAATGCATTCACTCGTGTCCGTGTGTGTGTGTGTGTGTGTGTGTGTGTGTGTGTTCGTGTGTTTGTGAACAAGATATCTGGAAAAGTTCTGAACCGATTTGGATGAAAGTTGGTGGGATGATTGCCCTTGGGATGAGGAAGAATTGATTAGTTTTTGGTGAAACTCAGGATATTATTCCCGATACAGGAATGTCGAATGTCGAATGTTCATGAATGGAGTTTGGCAGGCTGTCGAATTACGTACAGTTGCACGTAGGGAGGACAGCACACAGGTCTTTCCCTTCTTTGCACATGACTTTGCTTTCTTTAACTTCAACAGAATCATCTGAGCTAGGGCTTCTTGGTCTGGACATTTCCTCTAACCTTCGTTGGGATAAGTACATTTCTGGTATTGCTGAGAGTGATTCCAAATGAGTTGGTTGTCCTTAGCGACTGCAGAGGTATTTATCAGGTTTTGTACCTGTATAAGACCACTATATGTCCTCTCATGGAGTACTTTTGCTACATTCGAGCTAGAGCACCGGCCTGCCACTTATCTTTACTTGATAGACACCAGAAACGTATAATTGTCAACATGGTTGGTGTGGAGAACTCCCTCGTACTCTCTCGCTCTCTCTCTCTCTCTCTCTCGTACGAGTGTTTGGACACAAGACTCGTTTTGCCATCTCTGCACACCCATACACTATAGCTGATCCAAGATGCAGAACGAAAGGCTATCCAGATAGTTTTATCCCTCGTGCTGTCTCGCTCTGGAATTCACTACCTGTAACGTGCTTCCCATTATCCTACGATATACTCAGCTACAAGAGGAATGTCAATTCCTACTTCCTACATCTTTGAGGTTGAATCACATTTTACCTGACTTCTGCTACTTCCTGTGTCTTGGATGTTTTCTTATTTTTTTCTTTTTTTATTTATTCATTTTTATTTTGTTTTGCTTTATCCTTTTTATTTTTAACCTTCCCTCAGCCCCTTACCTAGAGTGGCTTTATACCTTTTTGGGGGCGATTTCCATGAAAAAAAAGAATTTCAACTCAATTTTGTAAGCAGAATCTGCTTATTGTTGCTCCCACAATATCTCATGGGAGTCTCTTTTGAGTGCTTGCTGCTGGTCTGCGTGAGTTATATTGGCGCTAATTAAACGTGCTTCCGAATTGGCCTATTTGACGAGCCAAAGTTGAGAGGATTCATCTCAGCAGATAGTCTACAATGGTATATTGTTATTGTTGGAATTCAACAGCCATGTCGATGGTGTTTTGTTTGTATGAGACCATTCAGGACTAATTGAAGATCTTTCCTCATTAATATGAGAAATATTTCGGTTAAGTGTCAATGATGTGACTTTGTGATAATATTTACACCATATGCTAGTCCCACATGGTTCTGTGGTCTTAGCCATGTCTTCTGCCTGTGATCAATAAGTCGTGATATACCTGCGGCATTTTCTGAGAAATCGGCAAATTATAATCAGCAAGTGTCATCTTGATTGGCTTTTCATAAACTTGCATGTTTATCAAAACAATTTCTTGGGGTGAGACTTTTCATTGATTTACAGAAATGTTCAAATGTGAAACGTTTTGCCATGAACGATGGTAAGAATATTGCAATTTAAAACTAGAACGCCACTCAGTAGAGCGCATACTCCCGCCGTGGGTTTAGTTGGAATAATACGTTTTGTTTAACATCCCCTCTCCCCAAAACAGTAAATGAAAAAGAAAGTAAGCCCTAACTGTCAGAGAATTTATTTTGATATATCTCGGAATTAGATGAGAAAAACATCATTTAAGAATAAGAATAAAAGTTTTAATGAAGTAAAACAGAAAAAATCTTTCCAAAAAAAATTTCCAAAAAAAATTCCTGGATCCGGAATAATATCCTGAGCTTCACCAAAAACTAATCAATTCTTCTTTATCCCAAGGGCAATCATCCCACCAACTTTCATCCAAATCCGTTCAGAACTTTTCCAGATATCTTGTTCACAAACACACGAACACATGAACATACGAACACACACACACACACACACGGACGGACACGATCGAATGTGTTACTCCCTGGCAGGAGTAATAAACCTGAAAATCGCAGAGCCAGAACAATAATTATTTATTTGGTCTGGGAAGCCCATGTGAGGTTTTTTCTTCTTCAGCCTCTCACAACCCTGGGTGAATATGCGATCTTTTTTAAAAAAGTTGGAATTTTGCCAAATCTGTTTTATTTGTTTGTTAATATACCTCAGCCATTGACAAATCTGGAACTAAGTCTTTATAAGTTCATCAAATACTGACACCGCGAATGACATTCGCTGAGGTAAATGTTATCTCTTCTGAAGTAAAAAAAAACAAAAACAAAAAAACAGTTTTAAAGCATTGTACATATCAAACGATACATTTTATGAAACGGGGAAACCGAATACACACTTTGGTGGTTTTAAAATGACAGAATATGTCTTTATTAGAAAAGAAATTGAACATTGAAGACGACACTGCGAAAAAAAATACACCACTCTAACGCATAACCACGAGTTTAAACTACATTTACAACAAATATGAAAACTATTTTCATATCACAATGTTAAATATAGAATATATAGAAGATAATGTTTAAAAAAAAATGAGCCCTATCTTCCAATGGTAAAAAAATCCTTCAAAAAATTCCTGGATCGGGAATAATATCCTGAGCTTCACCAAAAACTTACCAACTCTTCCTTATCCCAAGGGCAATCATCCCACCAACTTTCATCCAAATCGGTTCAGAACTTTTCCAGATATCTTGTTTTCCAGATAGGAAGCACGAGGTTCAAAATGGCCGACGGCTCTTACTTGAGTCGATGCGACCAGGCAAGGATTCGTCGGAATCTTAGCCTAAACCTGACTACGCAGATTTCTCAATCCCAGCAATAATACCTATCGCAGGATGTCCTTTCAAGGAACTCAAAATTCCCTCGCGACCTTCATTAGACAACGCTCGCTACGGAACTCGACGTCACACGTCTTGTCCGACTTTTCTCCCCACACCTCTTCTTCTTCCCCTCGTCGTCTTCCGGTTCGGTTTCCTGTATCATTTAAAGTTAACCATTTTAACTTTTGATAACTGTTCGTGAATACTAAACCTTTTGAAGAAAATAATAGTACATAATATCAGAAATATGTCAAGTGGATGAAAACCACAACAACGGAAGTGACGAATCCGTGAAAGCAGAGGAGAGAAAAGACGAAAGGGAGTTAGGGGAACGTGACATGGAGCTTCAGAATGAAATTAAATGCAAAGAGCTGAAGTTAAAGAGAGAACAGGGAGAGGTACCATCCATGCCGGCTAGTTCGACAACTAGTCAGAACACCTGGGATGTTGGTAGACATGTGAGGCTGGTTCCATTCTTCAATGAAAAGGAGGTAGCCAAGTTTTTTTTACACTTTGAGAAAGTGGCTCGAATGCTAAAATGGCCTGAGGAATCCTGGAACATGTTAGTGCAAAGTGTTCTGGTGGGTAAAGCTCAAGATATATTTTCGGCTTTACCGATTGAACAATGTGCAGATTATGAGATAGTGAAGAAAACCATTCTCAAAGCCCATGAATTGGTCCCTGAAGCTTACCGGCAAAAATTCCGGAATGCCAGGAAGAGGGAGAGTGAGACCCATGTGGAGTTTGCCAGAATGAAAGAAACCATGTTTGATCGGTGGTCTGAGTCAAAAGGGGTTGGGAAAGACTTCGAACTATTGCGACAATTGATCCTGGTGGAGGAATTCCAAGTGTGTCCACGAGGACATTAAAGTACATCTGGAGGAAAGGAAAGTACCAAAGTTGCATGAGGCAGCAACCATGGCAGATGACTATGCTTTAACACACAGGATGAGGTTCCATAAACCTAACTTCCCGCCTAGAGTTCACCCGGAGAGTTATGATACATCCGGTGCGGAGAACGAAGATTCATGGGGGCGGCCTCGAGATGACTATGAGGACAGATCTGATACCGCGACTCTTAGGGATCAGAGGTCTACAGTTCCAAGGCGGACTCATCCTTCGGAGGGCTCGAGGCAAACCACGAGTTTCTCCTCCGGGCCTACTTGCGCTTTTTGCAAGAAACCTGGACACTTGATGTCCCGATGTTATGCTATGGAAAGGCAAAATCAGGAGCGGAGTCAGACCAGTACAACTCCGAATGCAATGGCAAATGTGAGAAATCGCCCTCAAAAGGGTTACCAACCATTTATTTCAGAGGGGTTTGTGTCACTGGATGGAGACTCGACTAACCAGAAACCGGTTAGGGTATTGAGGGACACAGGAGCACATCAATCTTTGATGCTTGAAGGCATTTTGCCATTGTCAGAGAAGACGGCAACTGGTGTTAGTGTTCATTTACAGGGGGTTGGTGGCTGTGTTAAAGCTCCACTTCATGTCATCCATTTAGAGTCTGATTTGTTGTCAGGACCGGTCACCGTAGGTCTACAAGCCACTCTTCCTGTAGAGGGAGTTTCTTTTGTTATCGGGAATGATTTGGCCGGTGGTCAAGTTTCTGGTAACCCGATGTTTGTTAAAAAGCCTAGTATGGAAAGTAACACTACCCAAGTCAGGGATGGAGGCAATGTTGGCAAGCTCTTTGTAGGTGGACTGAACTTCAAAACAAGGAAAGATGTTCTGGCCTCTGTCTTCGGCAAATATGGCCTGCTTTTGGAAGTGCTGCTGATAAAAGACAGGTGACACAAAAGTCAAGAGGGTTTGGCTTTGTCACGTTTGAAAACACAAAGGACGCCAGAGATGCAGAAAAGGATCTGAATAACAAGGAGTTGGAGGGTCGGACCATAACAGTAGAGAAGGCATTTCATAGGTGTCGAGGGGGCTACAGAGGAGGACAACGTGGAAGTAGTGGTTTTGGTGGTGGCCGCAGTCGATATTACTATGGAGGCTGCCAGAGTTACGGCAGCTCCTGAAGGAATGATTGTCAGAGTAGTGGCCGAGAAGGAGACCGCTATTCACGTGACAACAGTGACAAGCAGTCCAACAGTGATTATTATGAAAGTTCGGAAGAGTTGAAGCACTGAATGCTGCGGAGCAGCCGAGCCAAGATTCCTACACGGATTAAACGTGAATGCCATGTTCCTAAAGGCGTCCATGTAGTGAACTTTCCTACACGGATTAACTGTGAACTCCACGTTCCTAAAGGCGTCCATGTGGTGAACTTTCCTACATGGATTAACCGTGAACTCCACGTTTCTAAAGGCGTCCATGTAGTGAATACTTCCAGGCCTCACCACCCAACCACCATGGAACCTGGCTCTCAGCTCGGCCTCCCGGGAAAAGTGCTGAAGATTTGCTTGACTTTGGATTGTTGATCACAACCCCTTAACCTTCATTCAAAAGAAACTAAAAGTTAAAAAAATCAGAGGTTGATGAGATGGAGTTTGGCTTTGCAGGGGTTCAACTTGGAAATTGAACATGTAAAGGGCAGGGACAATGTCGTTGCTGATGCATTGTCCAGAGTGAATCAACTTTGGAAATCTCTGTGGGTGGTGTGAAATGTTGTTGCTTTATTTTTGGGAAATATTGATTATTGTTGCTCACGGGAAGTGACGATTTAGGTTGTGAGTTTACCTTTGTTTGTTTAAAGAGTTTGCCTGCAAAGAAAGTTTTCGCTGTGTTCAAACTTTCTTTCTTGAGGGGGGAAGTGTTATGGATTCGTCACTTCCGTTGTTGTGGTTTTCATCCACTTGACATATTTCTGATATTATGTACTATTATTTTCTTCAAAAGGTTTAGTATTCACGAACAGTTATCAAAAGTTCAAAAGGTTAACTTTAAATGATACAGGAAACCGAACCGGAAGACGACGAGGGGAAGAAGAAGAGGCGTGGGGAGAAAAGTCGGACAAGACGCATGACGTCGAGCTCCTTAGCGAGCGTTGTCTAACGAAGGTCATGAGGGAATTTTGAGTTCCTTGAAAGGACATCCTGCGATAGGTATTATTGCTGGGATTGAGAAATCTGTGTAGTCAGGTTTAGGCTGAGATTCCAACGAGTCCTTGCCTGGTCGCATCGACTCAAGTAAGAGCCGTCGGCCATTTTGAACCTCGTGCTTCGTTCACCGACAAAGGTTTTGCTACGCGTCAGCTCTTCTCAACATCCTATCGTCTGTCGGGGATGTGTGTGCGCGACCGCGTCGTCTCCAATTACGTTGCAGTTTGCTGATTGAGCTGTGAACGTGCTCCTCTGGAGGGCGCCTTTATACAGTTTCGTCTGTGTGACTGCCATTGCCATCTGTACAGGATTCGGGTCTCGACTGGACAGCGGGATTCGGGTTTCGACTGGACATCGGTCTAGCGATCGCTGGAGCGAATCAACTTCGCCTTGGAGAAGGTTATAGAGACATTGAGGAGTGTCCTTTTTCACTCATGTGGAGTGCAGTGAGTTATCTGACTTTAGTTGATGGTACCATCCTAAGATATATAGAGTGCATTCTGGATTGCTATTGGTTGTACCGTTATTCTTGTGTGTGATTTTTAATACAACATTTGTTCGTTTAAAATCATTGGTGTGGTTTCGCTGTTGATTTCTAACACAGAATAACATATTTTTCTGCCGTGGCTCCTCTCGGGATTCGGAGGTACACCGTGACCAGGGGGTCGGGGAGGAACACGTTACAGTGTGAATGGGCCCGTTTGTCTGGGTATTAAGTATAAGACTGTGATTAAGGACTGCACTGTGTCTTCTTCTTCTGATTATTGTACAAAATGTAAATAAATCTTGTTATTCCTTTTCTTCCCAATTCGACCGCTTCTGTGATTTCCATCATTGGGTAAGCGTGGCACGATTAAGAACCGCTTGGATCGGGGTCTAGTCATTGATAACGGCTCGGGTCACGGGTTCGCTACCGCTCGGCATATCCACCAACACCCGTGATTCGGGCGGGGCTTATTTCCTCGTTTCTGGGCAGCGTGAGTAATTAGGTAATAGCGAATTCTTATTCCTAAAACCCTATTTCACGCTGTCCGAGAAGGACGTCATAGGTCCCGGGTCCCGTCGGCAAGTCAAAGACAAGGGGACTAATCCCCCCTTGGTAAGGGGAAAAGGCCGGCGCTGAGATCCACAACAATATGTAGGTATCACGCGTCTCGTGCACGTTGAACAGGCATTTGAACAACCGTGCAAAACTCGAGTGTGCTATGTACGTGCAGGTGCGTGCAGGTGCGTGCACGAAATGTCTCGTCTGCGTCAAAGGAACCGCAGAGCGATGATTCATGTGCATTACCCATGGTGATTTGCGCCGCCTGCACTGATTCGTGCAGCCATGTACGTGTACGTGTACGTGTACTCAGCATTCACCCACGGTTTGACTCACGAAGCGGTGACTGAACATGTCGGTACGTGCGAACGCACTTTGCGTCCTTGTTTGAGCGAAATAGGGCCTGTAAGGGTAGAAAGGTTGAACCAGATATTCCACGAAAAGGTACTTGTACATATTATATGTACAACCATTATGGTATAGAGGCCATTAGGGAGGTTGAGAATTGGTATTTGTGGACAAAGGGACATGCCAAGGAGTTTCCAAGAGATGGTACATTTGAGCGAAGTTGATTGGATAGATTAGGACAATAACTGAAAGCTCGGAAGAGACAGAACCTAATGATAGACTGGCTGGCATTCCATCATTGGGATTGTTACGGATTCGTCACTTCCGTTGTGGTGGCTTTCATCCACTTGAGACATTTCTGGTTCCATGTATTATTATTATTGTTGTTTGAGGGAATTAGTAATTATTATTGTCAAAAGGTAAAAGGATTGTTTTAAAAATGAAACCGGATCGGGAACCGGAAGACGAAGAAGAAGAAGAAGAAGAAGAGAAAAAAGGGCGGAGCCAATGAGTCGGACAAGAAAGCAGAGTTGCTCGGGGTTCTGAAGCGAACGTTGGCGAGCCAGAGTCACGAGCGAACTTTTGGGTTTCCGGGAGAGGAATTCCTACGACGGAGTTGTCATCGCTGTGAACGGTCAACCTGCATGTCAGGTGTTGCGATCGATTTAGGAGAGAATTCATCGCCGTGCCGTGCACCACGAGACCGGGTCGTCGGCCATTTTGACCCGCGCAGGATTTGGGCTTCGCTCGCGGTTTCGTTTCTTTTCGACAATTCTCACCGCATTCAGACGTCGATCTGGGGCGTGTGTGTGACACGGATTTTTGAAGGCTAATTCGTCCATACCCGAGGGTGTGATCTCTCGGTCGCCTGTAGGGTGCCTTTGGATTTCCCAGTCGCCTTGAGGGGGCCTTTGTACAGCTTCGGCTGTGTGACTGCCCTGGCCATCCGCACGGGATTCTGGTCGTTTGGACATCGTTCTAGCGATCGCTGGAGCGAATCAACTTCGTCTTGTAGCCGGGAATAAGACATTGGGGAATGTTCTTGTTACACTCACTTGGAGCACAGTGAGTTATATATTGCAAAACTGATGGTACCATCATAGGACATATTGATTGTACTTTTGAATACTATTGTTGTTGTACCGTTATTCTTGTGTGATCTCAATACAATATTTGTTTGTGAGTAACAATTGGGGTGGCTTCTCCATTGATCTTTGACACACAGAATAACAAATTTTTTGGCCGTGACTCCTCTCGGGGCTCAGAGGTACACCGTGACCAGGGGGTCGGGGAGGAGCATGTAACATAAATTGGGGGCTCGTCCAATTGACTCGGGGGCTCGAAATTGGGTCTTCGTCCGGGATTAAATTCCCTGATAATTCGTCCGGGACAGAATTCCCTAACATTCCCAAAATTCCCAAATCTGGAATTTTTCTAACATTCCCAAATTTTTCAAAAATTTGGAAATTTTTGTGTGAAGGTTAAGAGGTGTTAACTGATAGTCACCATGGTGTTTGACGGAAGAAAGTTTGCGGCGTCCCCTAATGAGGCACAGTTCCAAGCGTTAAAAAAAATTGGAACTCTTGATATTGGCCAGACATTTTAACTTGGAGACATTTTACATTTAACTTTTTAACTAACTAATTTAACTAATTTTAACTAATTTTAACTAAATTTAACTAACATTTTAACTTTTAACTTGGACATATTAACAGAGTTAATATGAAGAAAGCAGAGATGCAGACATTGGTGATAGAATCTCTGGTGGGACAGGGCACATGGACAGAGGTAGCCTTGGATTGGTTACCCGAAGAAAAAGAAAATGTGGAGCTCCGGAAACTGGAGATGAAACTGCAAAGCCAGGAAAGGTTAAAAGCAGAGGAAAGGAAGGCAGAAAAGGAAAGAGCAGGACAGGAACGAGAACTCGAGGAGAGAAGAGCAGAGGAAAAAGCAGAGGAAAGGAGAACTGCACGAGAACTCGAGGAAAGAAGAGCAGAGGAAAGGAGAGTTGAAAGGGAACTCGAAGAAAGAAGAGAAAAGGAAAGTGCAGATGAAAGAAGAGCCGAAAGGGAGTTAATGGAACGTGACATGGAGTGTCAGAGGGAACTTAAACTCAAGGACCTGCAAATAATGGAAGAACGGGGAGATGTAACATCCATGCCGGCAAGTTCGACAACTAGTCAGAACACCTGGGATGTTGGTAGGCATGTGAGGCTGGTTCCACCCTTCAATGAAAAGGAGGTAGCCAAGTTTTTTTTACACTTTGAGAAAGTGGCTCAAATGTTAAAATGGCCTGGGGAGTCCTGGACTATGTCAGTGCAAAGTGTTCTGGTGGGTAAAGCTCAAGTTATATTTTCGGCTTTACCGATTGACCAATGTGCAGATTATGAGATAGTGAAGAAAGCCATTCTCAAAGCCCATGAATTGGTCCCTGAGCTTACCGGCAAAAATTCCGGAATGCCAGGAAGAGGGAGAGTGAGACCCATGTGGAGTTTGCCAGAATGAAGCAAAACCATGTTTGATCGGTGGTGTGATTCGGAAGGGGTTGGGAAAGACTTCAAACTGTTGCGACAATTGATCTTGGTGGAGGAATTCAAACAGTGTGTCCACGAGGACATTAAAGTACATCTGGAGGAAAAGAAGGTACCAGAGTTGTATGAGGCAGCCACCGTGGCAGATGACTATGCCTTGACCCACAGGATGGGGTTCCACAAACCTAACTTCCCGCCTAGAGTTTGCCAGGGGAGTTATGGTACATCCGGTGCGGAGAACGAAGATTCATGGGGGCGGCCTAGAGATGACTATGAGGACAGATCTGATACCGTGACTCTTAGGGATCAGAAGTCTACAGTTCCAAGACAGACTTATCTTCCGGGGGGCTCGAGGCAGACCACGAGTTTTCCTCCGGGCCTACTTGCGCTTTTTGCAAGAAACCGGGACATTTGATGTCCCAATGTTAGGCCCTGGAACGGAAAAATCAGGAGCGGAGTCAGATTAGTACAACTCCGAATGCATTGGCAAATGTGAGAAATCGTCCTTGGAGGACAGAGTCTTGTGGAGGTTCCAATGCCAAAGTTCCGGCATCTCAGAACGACCTTGTTCAAGGGGGTTACAAACCTTTTATTTCAGAGGGGTTTGTGTCACTGGATGGAGACTTGACTAACCAGAGACCAGTTAGGGTATTGAGGGACACAGGAGCACATCAATCTTTGATGCTTGAAGGCATTTTGCCATTGCCAGAGAAGACGGCAACTGTTGTTAGTAATCGTTTACAGGGGGTTGGTGGCGATGTTAAAGCTCCACTTCATGTCATCCATTTGCAGTCTGATTTGGTGTGAGGACCGGTCACCGTAGGTTTACAAGCCACTCTTCCTGTAGAGGGAGTATCTTTTGTTATCGGGAATGATTTGGCCGGTGGTCATGTTTCTGGTAACCCGATGTTTGTTGAAAAGCCTAGTATGGAAAATAACGCCGCGCAGTTAGAGCAGGAGATTCCGGGTATCTTTCCATCCTGTACCGCGACTCGTGCCATGGGTAGGAAGCACTCTGAAGAGAAGAGGAAGGTACTGACGTCACGCTTTGCACAGGCACGTCTTGTCAAGTACCCAAAAACTAAGTGTCAGCGCACACAAGTCATGGATGGAGGCTATGTTGGCAAGCTCTTTGTAGGTGGACTGAACTTCAAAACAATGGAAGATGTTCTGGACTCTCTCTTTGGCAAATATGGACCGCTCTTGGAAGTGCTGCTGATAAAAGACAGGGAGACGCAAAAGTCAAGAGGGTTTGGCTTTGTCACGTTTGAAAACACAAATGACGCCAAAGGTGCAGAAAAGGATTTGAATGGCAAGGATGTGGATGGTCGAACCATAACAGTAGAGAAGGCAGGCCATAGTCGTCGAGGGGGCTACAGAGGAGGAAAACGTGGAGGTAGTTTCAGGGGTGGCTATGGCTCCCGGGGTGGGATTAGTAGTTTTGGTGGTGGCCGCAGTCGATATTGCTATGGAGGCTCCCAGAGTTACGGCAGCTCCCAAAGGGATGATTATCAGGGTAGAGGCCGAGAAGGAGACCGCTATTCACGTGACTACAGCGACAAGCGTTCCAACCATGATTATTATGAAAGTTAGGAAGAGTTGAAGCACTGAATGCTGCGAAGCAGCCGAGCCAAGATTCCTACACGGATTAACCATGAACTCCACGTTCTTAAAGGCGTCCATGTAGTGAACTTTCCCACACGGATTAACCGCGAACCCCACGTTCCTAAAGGCGTCCATGTAGTGAATACTTCCAGGCCTCACCAACCAACCACCATTAAACCTGGCTCTCAGCTCGGCCTCCCCAAAAAAGTGTTATAGATTTGCTTGACTTTGGATTTTTGATCACACCCCCTTAACCTTCATTCAAAAAAAAAGAAAAAGAAAATTAGAGGTTGATGAGATGGAATTTGGCTTTGCAGGAGTTCAACTTGGAAATTGAGCATGTAAAGGGCAGGGACAATGTCGTTGCGGATGCTTTGTCCAGAGTGAACTAACTTTGGAAATATCTGTAGGTTGTTTGAAGTTTTGTTGTTTTATTTTTGGGAAATATTGATTATCGTTGCTCACAGGAATTGATGATTTGGGTGTGAGTTTACTTTTGTTTTTTGGAAGAGTTTTGCCTTCAAAGAAAGTTTTCACTATGTTCAAACTTTCTTTCTTGAGGGGGGGAAGTGTTACGGATTTGTCACTTCCGTTGTGGTGGCTTTCATCCACTTGAGACATTTCTGGTTCCATGTATTATTATTATTGTTGTTTGAGGGAATTAGCAATTATTATTGTCAAAAGGTGAAAGGAATGTTTTAAAAATGAAACCGGATCGGGAACCAGAAGACGAAGAAGAAGAAGAGAAAAAAGGGTGGAGAGAATGAGTTGGACAAGAAAGCCGAGTTGCTCCGGGTTCTGAAGCGAACGTTGGCGAGCCAGAGTCACTAGCGAACTTTTGGGTTTCCGGGAGAGGAATTCCTACGACGGAGTTGTCATCGCTGTGACCGGTCAACCTGCATGTCAGGTGTTGCGATCGATTCAGGAAAGAATCATTGCCGTGCCGTGCACCACAAGACTGGGTCGTCGGCCATTTTGACTCGCGCAGGATTTGTGCTTCGCTCGCGGTTTCGTTTCTTTTCGACAATTATCACCGCATTCAGACGTCGATCTGGGGCGTGTGTGTGACGCGGATTTTTGAAGGCTAATTCGTCCATACCTGAGGGTGTGATCTCTCAGTCACCTGTAGGGCGCCTTTGGATTTCCCAGTCGCCTTGAGGGCGCCTTTGTACAGCTTCGGCTGTGTGACTGGCCTGGCCATCCGCACGGGATTCTGGTCGTTTTGACATCGTTCTAGCGATCGCTGGAGCGAATCAACTTCGTCTTGGAGCCGGGAATAAGAGACATTCGGGAATGTTCTTGTTACACTCACTTGGAGCACAGTGAGTTATATATTGCAAAACTGATGGTACCATCATAGGACATATTGATTGTACTTTTGAATACTATTGTTGTTGTACCGTTATTCTTGTGTGATCTCAATACAATATTTGTTTGTGAGTAACAATTAGGGTGGCTTCTCCATTGATCATTGACACACAGAATAACACATTTTTCTGCCGTGACTCCTCTCGGGGCTCAGGGGTACACCGTGACCAGGGGGTCGGGGAGGAGCACGTAACAGAAAGTTGAATCCAGGAAATGGGAACAGCAAGAAAGGATAACGGACCTAGAACTTAAACTAAAAAGGATACAGGATACATTGAAGGAGATACATGCACAACTGCCTTCGAATGTAGGAATAAAAGTGACAGTTGCCCCACCTGATGCCCATTTGTCTCCCCAAATAGAACAGTACAGAGAATTTTCTCATGATCCAAGGGAAAATCAGAGACCTAATCGACAAGGGAGTAACAGGATAGGTAGGCCTGAAAGAACAGGCAATGACAAGAACCGGTGTTTTAATTGTGGAAATATGGGACACTGGAGACAACGTTGTCCATATTCAAATAGGACTATTTCATAGGGTAACCAACATCAAGGGTACCAGTGCTTACCGGTACCTCAGACAACGATTATGCCTTCATTGCCCTTTGTCTCCCACAAATAGCAATTTGTATCTCCCACTTTGTCTTGCAGATCCCAAATGACGATTGGCCTCAACAAATTAGATCACTCGATTAAAATGAGCACTATCGACGCTTCCTGTGGCTGAAAAGTCTTCGGAGCAAGAATGATTAATTTTTTGCTTATTAGCAAAATAATATAATTAATTGATCAAATGCCGAAATTGGAGAATTTTGCGAACATTGAATTAAAAGATCCAGGATTAGAGTTCATTCTGGAAGCCTCATATTTGCCAATTATAAATGTGGTTTTAGGGAGCATTTTGGGCAAATTTTTTTTGAATTTACAAAGTTTGGAACAATTGCTTTGCAAATTTTTTTTTTGGGAACCAAGTGACAAGAGTCACATGATGATCAGGTGGGAATTTCGGACTATTGTTTTCGCATGATTGATATGTCAGTGGTCGACTGACATGTAAACGGGTGTGTTGACAAATTTGGATGAGTTAATTGTGGGAGACAAAGGGTGATTTAAATGTGGACATTATAGCGGTTTTCTAAGAATTTTTTTGTCTGTTTGTGTATCTGCGTTTCTAAAATTAAGCGACAAATTTTATGAAATTGACAATTTGACAAGGGACAACCCACCTTGATATGAAAATAATGGTTCCAACGCTAACAAATATACATAATGCATGAGTTTGTGTATTTTTTTCTCTTAAAAAAATTGCTGAAACCGACAGTGTGCCTGTCTTGAAATAGATAATTCAATGTGGATGGGATCAAATATCCATAAAATCCATAAAATAAAAACGTAATTTGATTAGGAAAATTATCTCTTTTGTCAAGGCAGATGGAATACAAAGATTTGATGTGCTGAGTTACAAGCAGCCATTAATTAATAGTAAGAAATTGTGAGTAACCTTGGGATTCCATTTTTGATAAAATTTATATGAGAACAAAGCTATTTATGGATATGAGTTTCATTAAAAATGTGGGAGTACAAAATTAGCCAAATTTGTAAAAGATCTTTCACGGATTTACCAGAGTACTCTGTTCACAGATTTTGATATATATATAAACTTGAATTTTATCAGCATATAAATTGTGTTGTATGTATGGATGTGTATTAGGCATAGATGATGTGAAAAAATTAGTAAAGAAAATCTTGCTGAATTGATACCGAAAATGTAACACCAGACTTTGACGTATATTGATTTTCATAAAACAATGAATCTATAAATGAATGTGATAGGGATAACATCCTCAATTTGTATTAATTAATTAATTGTGGGTAAAGGAATTAATTTATCATAGTGGATTGTTAACAGCAGCCTGAAATGTCCTGAGAGTGTGCATCCATATAATCAGAAATCCCAGATTTTAAAATTTGGTAGAGGTCTTATGTGGAAGAATACTTGCTTGGTAGATAAAAAAGTACTTTTTTTTTTTTTTGGGATACTGAATCGAGGCTCGTGAAAGAGCTGACATTTACTTCACAAACAAATCAACCAGACAAACAAAATATATAAAAAGAGGGAGCGGAAGACAAGAGAATGGGAAGCACACAAACACAACATTTGAGAGCAGGGATATGTGTGGGAAGGAGAGGGCTTGGGGGGAGGAGGCGTGGGAAGGGGGGGGGGGGTGGGAGAAGTATAAAACACAAGGACACCAAGGACTTCCAGGACAGAAGTTGGTATTTCAAAAAAGTGGAATTGGGGTGAAATTAGCGGGGATAGAAAAGATCAAGGTTTTGGATGGGGGAAACCAGAAGATAAGAGATGGTGGTGAACAGCTGTTTTAAAGACCTGGAGGGTGGAGTGGGATTGAAGAGAGTGAGGGAGTTTGTTCCAGAGGTGGGAGAAAAGAGGAATGAAGGAGTGAAGGTGAGCAGAGAGTCTTGATTTTGGCAGTTTAACCATAAGAGGGTTGCAGGCAGATCTTGTGCGACCTGTAGGAATATTTGGGGGACAGAGCCCAGAGAGAGCTGGGGGGGGCAAGGCCAGAGAGGAGTCGGTAGAAGATGGAAAGACCACCAACCTGCCTGCGGTGAGTGAGTGAGAGGCCCTTGGAGTTAGCTTCATCGCGGGAGATTCCAATGATTCTGAATGCTTTGGTTTCAACAGTGTGAAGACAAGCTAGGTGTGAGGCAGGAGCACCAGCCCAGAGGGGAGAGCAGTATTCCATTGAGCTGCAGATGAAAGCCTTGTATGTGGTGAGGACTGCATGTTAGCAGCCACTTTTACGGCCATTAAGGCCAAACAAATTGGGAGAAACTGTAATTGAATACGTAATTTACAGATGAGTATTTGGAAAATAAAAAGGGAATTTATTGATTTGGGAGACATTTTCAAAGGTTTATTAAAGTGTTACAATATGACAGTTGGTAAGGAAAACTATTGGATGAAAATTAGATCTGTTTATAAAATGAATTTGTTGACCCTTTGAAGTTAATTGTTCGAATTTTTGTTTAACTAGCATTTTGAGTTCAAATTGGAAATAGTTTGGTGGAGGCTTTGTTAAAACCCTTGGTTACAGTGTGTTGGAACAAATTGATAGATCATTGGATGCTAATGAGAATAGAAACAAATATGGACTCAAGATAGAAAGATTTTATGATGACATGAATACCGAGATCAAAAGATTGAATCAAGTAATGCTGTAAATGGGTACAGTAGAGTTAAGATAATGGCATAACGAAAATGTTATGAATTGTGTCAGTTTTACAAGATCAGTGAACTCATATCACCACACGTTACACACCATGAAAATTAAAGTGATGTAGGGTACCATTTGAAGATCACATACTAGTAGTTAACACTATAGCATTAATTACTCATGTTTAAAAAAAAAAAAGTGGGGAGAAACTATGATAATTAATACATTATGCATAGTTTGCTTGTTTGCAAAATTTGATGGGAATTAGATATTCCTGTTTGTGATTTTAATCATATGTACTCATTTATTAATGCATTTATTTTCTTTGAGTAGTGTTAAAAAACTGCATGAGTTTAATTTTTCAAACTATATCAACCTGAAAGCAACTATAAATGCTATTTTTGTTTAGTAGTATAAAATACATACCTGATTTGGATATTATTCGTGTGAAGTATATAAATGAATATAACTTTTTGAATGTTTTGAGGAAAGCAACAAATTGTTAAATGTGAAGCGGCCTTCACTCACAGCTCGGTCCGGCTTGTGATAAGATATACATGATTAGTTAAAACATGGTAATTTCATGTCAAGTTGTACCCTATCTGATTCAGTGTGCGGAAATCAGATACAGATGTGGCTGAGTAAAGGATAAGACCAGATCACATCTCAAATGGAGTGATAACGGCATTGGGAAGAAGTTCGAGAAAGAAAATTTGTGGCTAAAAATGAAGTTAATCTTGGCATACACCCTCCTTCTCAAAGAATGATGAAGGCATTCTCCTTTGCAAGATTGGAGATGGATGCTTACCTTCACCAAGGAAAATTTATGTGACCATTTGCCTGGATCACACTGCAACGTATGGAAGAAAGGCGATCACTTGCTTTTGTTTGAATGCCTCGAACAGTCATCATGTCAGCAATTGCGGGACGACGACATCTTAGCTGCAACTTCTACTGGATGCCGTGACTTGTGTCATTGCTCCACCAACTTCCGGGGAACCAGCGTGGAGCTGTAAGTGGACGGCTGTGCTTCTTCCTCTACAACGGCTGTGCACGATTCTGCTGGTTGCTCCTGGTATGGACCATGGACAACTTGAACACCATGGTCCTAACATCGTTGTGGATGCATCTGGCATCTCTGTTCCACATCTTGCTGGTCAACCAACATCACATCAATACTTGCTGCCCACTCACGATGAGTGAGGAGGCAAGTCAACTACAACTGGACGAAGGCCTTGTTCAAATCTACTATGGCTCACAGCAAGAGTGGCAAGGATGCTACATGCAGAGCAGGGTCAGTTTATGACTCTGCCCAGCTATCACAACAGCGGAAACCCTACACGAAATAGTGTAGGTGCTATGAAGACATCAGAAGAAAATGTTATATACTTGAATTTCAAACACAAGTGATCAGCCTCTTCTTTTCAAACAGAAAGTCAACATTTGTTCTGAAGCAAAATGTATTTTCGAAGAATAATTGCCAAATGTTGCAGATGCTTTATTATTTTAAAATGGTGAATTGAAATTGTTGTGTCTTGGTGAAGGTGAAGTGTTGTTTGCAGAGATATTTGTGATGCAAATGAAATGAACTAAATTATCAACATGGAAAGAGTCAACGAACAAAGAAATGTTTTATGATCAGATTCTTCCAGGATGACAGTGTATACCTCAGGTATTGAAAATTGGATTACCAAATTTGTGGTTTGAGTATTTTGCAATTGATGTTTAGATTAATGGTTAATATAAACAAAAATAAAAAATGGGGGACTGTGGAATTGTAAAGGATGTAGAGAGGCAAGTTATTGCCAACTGTTAAAATTGTATTAAAGACAGAATGGGCTTTCAAAGCTTGCAGCCTGAGTAACGCAGTGTAAATGAAACCAGGACGATAAGCGACCATCTTTAAGATTGAACCTTTGTCCTTTAGTGAAAGGCTCAGGGCAGAGTGTTGACTTAGCCCGGGTTTGAATGCAAGAGTCAACTATTTGAGATTAAATTTGTCAGAGAGTGTTGACCTTTTTGGCCCAAACAGTGACCCTGTTCCCTTCTTCCCGTGATAGCCATCTTTTGTAAACCTCTTAGTGGCTCCATGATGGAACCCAGATGGGTTTTGGTGCCAAAAAGACTGAGTTGACCAAGTTCTGAGTTGACCTCGAAATTCCAACTGAACAAGATCAAAGCAGCTGATATCTATTTAAGAGGATGCTCCAAAGCTGCGAGGAGAGAAAAGTCTTCAACCGAACGACGCGTCGTATCTTGTCTGTATTTTGTGTAAAGTCCTCTCCGCAAATCGGAATTAAATCTCGATTTAAACTGAGTGAGTCTCGCTGAGTCTGATTGAGTTTTGCTAAGAAAGGTGTCCAAAAGAAGCCACAACAATACCTACACAGATCTACCTGATCTATATATCACTCCACCCCAAAATTCATAAAAGTATTCACACCCCTTGACTTTTTTCACATTTTGTTGTTACAGCAAAATACGACTCCTCTCCGGCCTTGCTCCCCCAGCTCTCTCTGTGCTCTGTTCCCCAATATTCCTACAGGTCGCACAATATCTGCTTGTAACCCTCTTATGGTTAAACTGCCAAAATCAAGACTCTCTGCTCACCTTCACTCCTTCATTCCTCTTTTCTCCTGCCTCTAGAACAAACTCCCTCACTCTCTTCAATCCCACTCCTCCCTCCAGGTCTTTAAAACAGCTGTTCACCACCATCTCTTATCTTCCCCCATCCAAAACCTTGATCTTTTCTACCCCTGCTAATTTCACCCCAATTCCACTTTTTTGAAATACCAACTTCTTTCCTGGAAGTCCTTGGTGTCCTTGTGTTTTATACTTTTCTCACCCCCGCCCCCCCCCCCCCCCCCACCCTTTCCCACGCCTCCTCCCCCCAAGCCCTCACCCTCCCACACATCTCCCGATGTCCCTGCTCTCAAATGTTGTGTTTGTGTGCTTCCCCTTCTCTCCCCATCTTGTCTACCGCTCCCTCTTTTTATATATTTTGTTTGTCTGTTTGATTTGTTTGTGTGATAAATGTTAGCTCTTTCACGAGCCTCGATTCTGTATACAAAAAAAAAAAAAAAAAAAAGCCTGAATTTAAAATGGGTTGAATTGAGATTTTTTTTGTCACCGATCTACATATAATACCCCATATTGTCAAAGTGGAATTTAAATTTCAGAATTTTTTACAATTATTTTTTTTGTAAACATCCACGATGGATCTTTAAGCCTGCATTTGGCGTTGGTGGTTAGTTGCAACTTACAACCATCGGCGGAGTTTGGTGTGGGGAAGTGGGGCAATGCCCCCACCTTAATTTTTTTCAGTAGTTTACAATTAAGATAAAAACATCCCTTATTTAAACGTGAGTAACAATAATGAACGTAAACTGTATTTGTGATTTCACCTACAATGTAACCACACTAACAAATGGTAATTTTGGATGTCAGACCTAGCTACCCATTATAAATATTAACCCCTTGCCCCTCCAAATAGAGAAGTCAAACTACGCCTCTGCTTACAACTGTCTGTTTTTGATCAGAGCAGTAGGGGGAGGGGTATGTTGTGAATTTGGGGGAGGGTGGCTTGTGAAGGCGGGGAGGGTGGGTTGTGAAGGTGGGGGAGGGGAGATACGCCATTTGTGTCTGTCTGTCTGATGATTTTTGGACGCCAATACATTCTGTCGTTACTTATCCAATCTCAACCAAACTTGACAGGATGACGAAGGGTTACACAATGAAGGTTGTAGCGCATTCATTTGCTCCCCTCCCCAAGGGGGTTTTCTCCCCCCCCGAGCGAGATTGCCCGCCATTGCCGTCAATGGGGTTGCACGTTGAGGTGTATATAAATGTTAAATTACCTTTATCGTGGCGTATTTCCAAAGAAGATTTATCGTGGCGTTTTTCCAAAGACGCTTTTAATAACAAAATCAATGATAATCACATCTTACTATAAATTCACCAAATGTCCGTCTGTCGGTTCGAAGGTACCGCAAAAACGGCTGAACCGATCGCAATGATATTTTGGGTGGGTAATCCTAGGACCCCTTGGAGTAAAATAGGCAATATTGTTTTTCCAATTTTTTCCCAATTTTCCAATTTTCCAGTATTTCCAAACACGATGGAATAATATTTATCAATATGAACAGTGATGTGGCTTTTATTGAAATTCTACAAATACTGTTTAGATTTTGATGAGAATTACGAACCTGCCGCGAATGCGGAAGTGGACAGATTATGGCAATGCGCGGGTTTGATAATATCCCAATACAACCGTCATTCAATCGTAATGTTTAATCGTTAATCGTTAAATGATAATCGTGTTAATCGTTTTGTTAAAGTATCAATGGATGATTGGAATTGAGTGAATACAAGTACGATTTTGAATTCGTAATTGTATTCACCCACTCGTACGGAACTTCACATCAGGATTTAAATATTTGTTTATGCCACGAATGTTGTTAAAACTTTATTATATTAATGTGTATTTGTGATTGGAGTTATGCTGTTTGGAATGAAAAAAGAGATATCGAGTTCAAGTGAATGAAGAAATGCAGTGACGGTTTTACGTTCTAAACGTGAACTTTGCGGATTGCCATATACAGATTCGCCATTGACTGGGAATGGAACACACGTACCTGTTTGTTTGCGAACGGGTACGTTTTTCATGGAAGTCCTTCACGAACTTGCTGTCCATGTCTGACGTGCAACTGAAGGTGCTAAAGGAGTGTGGAATTTATTGGTTTCATGCTTTAGCATTCGCCGTTTCTGCATTGTCTGTTTGCTTATGGCCTCCCACCCGTGCATCGCACGGGTACCTCACCAGTATTGTTAATGTTATTACAAAACAATATTAATACTAATAATGTCCCACTTTCCCAAGGCGTTTTTCCTGCAGTGATAACGTGTATAAATAGCTTATCTTACTATAATTCACCAAATGTCCATCTGTCTGTCTGTCCGTCCGTCCGTTCCCAGGTACCGCAAAAACGGCTGAAACGATCGCAACAAAATTTTGGGTGGGTAATCCTGGGACCCCCTTGGAGTAAAATAGGCTATATTGTTTTTCCAATTTCAGCTTTAGTCTCCAGCATTCTCAGGTTTGGTCTCCAGCATTTTCAGGTTTGGTCTCCAGCCTAACGTTATTTTCCCACACCTCTGGATATGCTTCGTTTTCTTTCGACCTTACTGGTTGACCCAAAACACCCCGAAGACCCAAAAGACCCAAAAGACCCCGAACACCCAAAAGACCCGGAAGACCCAAAACACCCCGAAGACCCAAAACACCCTGAAGACCCAAAAGACCACAAAGACCAAAAAGACCCTGAAGACCCAAAGGACCCTGAAGACCAAAAGACCCAAAAGACCCCAAAGACCCAAAATACCCCGGAGACCCAAAGACCCTTAAATACCAAGAAGAACCAAAAGACCATTAAGACCCAAAACCCCTGTAGCCACCGAAGACCCAAAAGATGCCAAATACCCAAAATACCCCGAAGACTCAAAACACCCCAAAGATCCAAAAGACCCCAAAGACCCAAAACACCCCAAAGACCAAAAAGACCCAGAAGACCCAAAAGACCCCGAAGACCCAAAATACCCAAAACACCCTGAAGACCCCAAACACCCTGAAGACCCAAAACACCCTGAAGACCACAAAGACCCTTAAAGACCCTGAAGACCCAAAATACCCTTAAATACCCCAAATAACCAAAACACCCCAAAGACTCTTAAAGACCCAGAGGAAACAAAAGACCCTTAAGACCCAAAAACCTCTGAAGACACCGAAGACCCAAAATAACCTGAAGATCCAAAACACCTCAAAGACCCAAAATACCCTTAAAGGCCCAGAGGATCCAAAAGACCCAGAAGACCCGAATGACCCTGAAGACCCAAAACACCATGAAGACCCAAAAGACACCGAAATGGTCAAAGATGCCTACCCCTCTGAAACGACGTGTGGTGAGGCACGCGGAGTGCGCCGAGTCACGCTAGTAGTTATAATGGCGTTTCCGTGGGAGCAACGGCTTCTGCAGGAAGTAAAAAATATTATACACCACAAAGACATATGCTTAGCTTTTTAAACAGTAGCTAATGCTCTTTATAACACGAAATTAAGAAATTTGGAGGAATCCCGACATCCGTGAAGTAAGGTTTACTGACAGAACTGAGCGAAGATATACAG
Organism: Myxine glutinosa; assembly: GCF_964187855.1. Lineage (NCBI taxonomy): Eukaryota > Metazoa > Chordata > Myxini > Myxiniformes > Myxinidae > Myxine > Myxine glutinosa. Next base: position 45,581,107 of record NC_136262.1, on the reverse strand, counting down.
TACCTTATATAACCCACAAATGTTGGGTTAATTACATGACCCTTTCTGCCGTTACCGTGGCATTATTCGAGGCGAACTTTTGTAACTCGCTCGACTGCTGTTTCATACGAAACTGAAAGAAGAAGCTCGGGTTGTGCTCCTTTACCAAGCAGCTAGCTAGCGCTTGCCAAGCCAGCCGTTCCTTAACGGTTTTGAATGGAGTGCTTGCTCGAATGCTTAAACCACTTGGCGATCTCTCCACAAGAAACTTGGTAAATGAACACACATCCAATGTTCTTGAGACCCGTCCATAGATCGACTGTAATCTATATACCCCAAAGAGCAATGACCCTTCCTGCCCCTTCCGGAGTTTGCGGGTGTACTCGTATTTGAAATTCCTGGAACGAGTCCAGTTGAGTTCCTTTATTAAGACAAAGATTGTTTGCATTTTTTCTCCCACGCCGAGCTCGTGCTATTGTTGCTTAATTTGGAGCCATTTTGACGTTCATGGAAAACCATCAATCACCACAGTCCTTTCCCTGGCTGTTCATAATTCGCTCGTGTGTTTGTGACGGGATGCACCGGAGAGTTCACAAGGTAGCTATGGAGTGGGGTTGAGGAAGGAGGTGGGGTGGGGTTGAGGGAGGAGGTGGGGTGGGGTTGAGGGAGGAGGTGGTGTGGGGTTGAGGGAGGAGGTGGGGTGGGGTTGAGGGAGGAGGTGGGGTTGAGGGAGGAGGTGGGGTGGGGTTGAGGGAGGAGGTGGGGTGGGGTTGAGTGAGGAGGTGGGGTGGGTTGGGGTTGGGGGAGGAGGAGGGGTGGGGTTGGGGGAGGATGTGCGGTGGGGTTGAGGGAGGAGGTGCGGTGGGGTTGGGAGAGGAGGTGCGGTTGGGTTTGGGGGAGGAGGTGCGGTGGGGTTGGGGGAGGGGGTGCGGTGGAGTTGGGGAGGATGTGCGGTGGAGTTGGGGATGAGGTGCGGTGAAGTTGGGGAGGATGTGCGGTGGAGTTGGGGAGGAGGTGCGGTGGGGTTGGGGAGGAGGTGGGGTGGGGTTGGGGGAAGAGGTGGGGTTGGGTTATCCCTTCCTATAAACACGATTATCCCTTCCTCCCCTATCCCCAACTCCTCCCACCCTTTCCTCCCATTATCCCTACCCCCTCCAACCCTTTCCTCCCCTTATCTCTACCTCCTCCCACCCTTTCCTCCCTTTATCCCTACCTCCTCCCACCCTTTCCTCCACTTATCCCTACCTCCTCCCACCCTTCCTCCCTTTATCCCTACCTCCTCCCACCCTTTCCTCCCTTTATCCCTACCTCCTCCCACCCTTTCCTCCCTTTATCCTTACCTCCTCCCACCCTTTCCTCCCCTTATCCCTACTTCCTCCTACCCTTTCCTCCCCTTATCCCTACCTCCTCCTACCCTTTCCTCCCACTATCCCTACCTCCTCCCACCCTTTCCTCCCTTTATCCTTACCTCCTCCCACCCTTTCCTCTCCTTATCCCTACTTCCTCCTACCCTTACCTCCCCTTATCCCTACCTCCTCCTACCCTTTCCTCCCACTATCCCTACCTCCTCCCACCCTTTCCTCCCTTTATCCTTACCTCCTCCCACCCTTTCCTCCCCCCCTTTCCTCCCCTTATCCCTACCTCCTCCTACCCTTTCCTCCCCTTATCCCTACCTCCTCCTACCCTTTCCTCCCACTATCCCTACCTCCTCCCACCCTGCCTCCCCTTATCTCTACCTCCTCCCACCCTTTCCTCCCCTTATCCCTACCTCCTCCCACCATTTCCTCCCCTTATCCCTACCTCCTTCCACCATTTCCTCTCCTTATCTCTACCTCCTCCCACCCTTTCCTCGCCTTATCCCTACCTCCTCCCACCCTTTCCTCCCCTTATCTCTACCTCCTCCCACCCTTTCCTCCCCTTATCCCTACCTCCTTCCACCATTGCCTCCCCTTATCTCTGCGTCCTCCCACCCTTTCCTCCCCTTATCCCCATCTCCTCCCACCCTTTCCTCCCCTTATCCCTACCTCCTTCCACCATTTCCTCCCCTTATCTCTGCGTCCTCCCACCCTTTCCTCCCCTTATTCCTACCTCCTTCCACCATTTCCTCCCCTTATCTCTGCGTCCTCCCACCCTTTCCTCCCCTTATTCCTACCTCCTCCCACCGTTTCCTCCCCTGATCCCTACCTCCTCCCACGCTTTCCTCCCCCTATTCCTACCTCCTCCCACCCTTTCCTCCCCTGGTCCCTCTCCTCTCCCACCCTTTCCTCCCCTCATACCTATCTTCTCCCACCTCTTCCTCCCCTTATACCTACCTCCTCCCACACTTTCCTCCCCTGATCCCTACCTCCTCCCACCCTTCCTCCCCTTATACCTACCTCCTCCCACCCTTTCCTCCCCTGATCCCTACCTCCTCCCACCCTTTCCTCCCCTGATCCCTACCTCCTCCCACCCTTCCTCCCCTTATACCTACCTCCTCCCACCCTTTGCCTCCCCTTATTCCTACCTCCTCCCACCCTTTCATCCCCTTGGCTTATCCCTACCTCCTCCCATTCTACTCCCGCCCTTTCCCTTTTCTCTCTACTCCTTTGATTTTGCTTTCTCTTTTTCATGCTCCTCTAAATTCGGTTTGCGCAGTTTCCCACTCAACTCCTCACTCCTCCAGCCCCATCCTATCCAGGTGCATAAGTAATACTAATAGATATATGGCTCCTAAAAACGTCCCATGATCTCAGGGTTCTTTCTCTGCACAATTATCTGAACCCCCATAGTTGCTTCATCTGATCGAGGACAATTCCTCGAATGACATATTCAATATACATCTTTATATCATATGTATATTTCTTTTGTCACGTTTTCCTCCCTTGTATCTGTTGTTCATGAAAGGGACATTAATTGAAGCGATCAAGTACAGGTATGCGTATTAATGTAAATATTAGGCAAACCCAGGTATCCATAGCAGTCGACCTTTTGGAGTGATGTTCCATGTTCTACGGGCGGTGTAGACCTTTCACTGTCCCTCCACACAGCACTTTTTGTCCTCTTCACACTCTGCTTCCTTACAAGGATAATCTCTGGTGGGTGACATCAGAGCCAGCCCTTGGGGCTTATTTTAGCCCCCCTGGTGCACCCCCTCCCTCAGCCCTGGTGTCTGAGTTCCACTGGACATGCTTATACACTCCGATAAGGGCGACCTTTCCTAATATCCCTTTTCTCTGGCTTTCTGTGAGAGATCTTCGCCGTGGTAAGTTATTTTCCATTCTTCTAACATCTCACAAAACCCAAAACCTCGCTTCGTTAAACTGCTCTTCATTTTATCAGATCCAATTCGAATTGTGAATTTTGCATGAGGCGCTGAATTTATTCATTATTATCTCGCATGCTATGTTAATAATATACAGTACTTGATAAATTATTGTTGTATTATGCATTTTGGTGTTCAATGGTAATTCCATCGTAAAAGCGGTGACTATTTCTGAAAAGTTCACACTTAATACCTGTACAAGGTGGAGACCATGACCGACTCCCCATCTCCCCCCACCCTCGCCCTTCTCCCACTCCCCTCCAGCCACCACTGGTACCAGCCATTGGAAGTGCACATGGGAATTTTTCCACGATGTAATTCCATACAGCCAGAGAATTCCTTGATGTCGTTACAGCTCGATCCAAACAAATAGGATTCATAGCTCGGTCCAAACAAATAGGATTCATAGCTTGGTCCAAACAAATAGGATTCACAGCTTGGTCCAAACAAATAGGATTCACAGCTTGGTCCAAACAAATAGGATTCACAGTTTGGTCCAAACAAATAGGATTCACAGCTTGGTCCAAACAAATAGGATTCACAGTTTGGTCCAAACAAATAGGTTTCACAGCTTGGTCCAAACAAATAGGATTCACAGTTTGGTCCAAACAAATAGGATTCATAGCTCGGTCAAAACAAATAGGATTCACAGTTTGGTCCAAACAAATAGGTTTCACAGCTTGGTCCAAACAAATAGGATTCATAGCTTGGTCCAAACAAATAGGATTCACAGCTTGGTCCAAACAAATAGGATTCACAGTTTGGTCCAAACAAATAGGATTCACAGCTTGGTCCAAACAAATAGGATTCACAGTTTGGTCCAAACAAATAGGTTTCACAGCTTGGTCCAAACAAATAGGATTCACAGTTTGGTCCAAACAAATAGGATTCATAGCTCGGTCAAAACAAATAGGATTCACAGTTTGGTCCAAACAAATAGGATTCACAGCTTGGTCCAAACAAATAGGATTCATAGCTTGGTCCAAACAAATATGATTCACAGCTTGGTCCAAACAAATATGATTCACAGCTCGGTCCAAACAAATAGGATTCACAGCTTGGTCCAAACAAATAGGATTCACAGCTCGGTACAAACATATATGGTTCACATCTTGGACCAAACAAATAGGATTCACAGCTTGGTCCAAACAACTAGGATTCACAGCTTGGTCCAAACAAATAGGATTCACAGGTCGGTACAAACAAATATGATTCACAGCTTGGTCCAAACAAATATGATTCACAGCTTGGTCCAAACAAATAGGATTCACAGTTTGGTCCAAACAAATAGGATTCATAGCCCGGTCCAAACAAATAGGATTCACAGCTTGGTCCAAACAAAGAGGATTCACAGCTTGGTCCAAAGAAATAGGATTCATAGCTCGGTAAAAACAAATAGGATTCATAGCTCGGTCCAAACCAATAGGATTCACAGCTTGGTCCAAACAAATATGATTCACAGCTTGGTCCAAACAAATAGGATTCACAGCTTGGTCCAAACAAAGAGGATTCACAGCTTGGTCCAAAGAAAGAGGTTTCACAGCTTGGTCCAAAGAAATAGGATTCATAGCTCGGTAAAAACAAATAGGATTCATAGCTCGGTAAAAACAAATAGGATTCACAGCTTGGTCCAAACAAATATTCACAGCTTGGTCCAAACAAATAGGATTCACAGCTTGGTCAAACAAATAAGACTCACAACTCGGTACAAACAAATATTCACAGCTTGGTCCAAACAAATAGGATTCACAGCTCGGTACAAACATGTATGGTTCACGTCTTGGTCCAAACAAATATGATGCACAGCTTGGTCCAAACAAATATGATTCACAGCTCGGTCCAAACAAATATGATTCACAGCTCGGTACAAACAAATAGGATTTACAGCTCGGTACAAACAAATAGGATTCACAGCTCGGTACAAACAAATAGGATTCACAGCTCGGTACAAACAAATAGGATTCACAGCTCGGTACAAACAAATATGATTCACAGCTCGGTCCAAACAAATATGATTCACAGCTTGGTCCAAACAAATATGATTCACAGCTCGGTCCAAACAAATATGATTCACAGCTCGGTACAAACAAATAGGATTTAACAGCTCGGTACAAACAAATAGGATTCACAGCTCGGTACAAACAAATAGGATTCACAGCTCGGTACAAACAAATAGGCTTCACAGATCGGTCCAAACAAATATGATTCACAGCTCGGTCCAAACAAATATGATTCACAGCTTGGTCCAAACAAATAGGATTCACAGCACGATACAAACATATATGGTTCACAGATTGGTCCAAACAAATATGATTCGCAGCTTGGTACAAACAAATATGATTCACAGCTTGGTCCTAACATATATAATTCACAGCTCGGTCCAAACAAATATGATTCACATCTTGGTCCAAACAAATATGATTCACAGCTCCGTACAAACAAATATGGTTCACACCTCGGTCGAAACAAATTTGATTCACATCTTGGTCCAAACAAATATGATTCACATCTTGGTCCAAACAAATATGATTCACAGCTTGGTCCAAACAAATATGATTCACAGCTTGGTCCGAACAAATATGATTCACAGCTTGGTCCAAACAAATATGATTCACAGCTCCGTACAAACAAATATGGTTCACAGCTCGGTCCAAACATATATGATTCACAGCTTGGTCCAAACAAATAGGATTCACAGCTCCGTACAAACAAATATGGTTCACAGCTCGGTCCAAACCTATATAATTCACAGTTCGGTACAAACATATATAATTCACAGCTCGGTACAAACAAATATTCACAGCTTGGTCCAAACAAATACAATTCACAGCTTTTTTTATGTTATCCTTTTTTTTGTATACAAGATCGAGGCTCGTGTAAGAGCTAACATTGATCACAATAAGATAAACTGACACATAAAACCTCTGATAAAGGGAGCGGGAGACAAGATGGAGACCAGGGACATTGGGAGATCTGTGGGAGGGGCAGGGCTTGGGGGAAGGGGGGGGGTGGGGGGGGGGGAGAGATAAAACACATGGACAGTTCTTGGACTTCCAGGAAAGAAGTCGGTCTTTCAAAAAAGTGAATCTGGGGTGAATTAACGGGGGTAGAAAAGATCAGGCTTTTGGATGGGGAAAGATAAGAGATGGTGGTGAACAGCTGTTTTAAAAACCTGGAGGGAGGAGTGGGATTGAAGATAGTGAGAGGGAGTTTGTTCCAGAGGTGGGAGAAAAGAGGAATGAAGGAGTGAAGGTGAGCAGAGAGTCTTGATTTTGGCAGTTTAACCATAAGAGAGTTGCTGGCAGATCTTGTGCGACCTGTAGGAATATTTGGGGGACAGAGCACAGAGAGAGCTTGGGGAGCAAGGCCAGAGAGGAGTCGTTGGAAGACAGAAAGACCACCAACCTGCCCGCGGTGAGTGAGTGAAAGGCCCTCGGAGTTAGCTTCATCGCAGGAGATTCCAATGATTCTGAACGCTTTGGTTTCAACAGCGTGAAGACGAGCTAGGTGTGAGGCAGGAGCACCGGCCCATAGGGGAGAACAGTATTCCATTGAGCTGCGGATGAAAGCCTTGTATGTGGTGAGGAGCTCAGGTGTGCCAAGGAAGGACTTCACACGACGGCGGATGCCCAGTCGGCGAATGGTTTTGGAGGCCAGATTTGAAATGTGGTTTTCCCAGAAAGATCATGGCAGATAGTGAGACCCAAAAGCTTGAGTGACAGAACTTCTTGAAGAGGATTGTTGAGAAAGTAGATGGGAGAGTTTTCCATTCGGTCTTTTCGGAGAGACATAATAAGAGTGTGAGATTTGTCAGGATTGAAAGACATGTTCCATTTGTTTGGCCAGTCTGTGATTTTGTCCAGGTCTGCAGAGAGTGAGGAGGCTGCAGACTGCCGATCTGAGGGAAGAGGTATGGAGTGGCAGAGAGTGGAGTCATCATTAAAGAGACAGAGAGGATTTTCCAGAGAGTTGAAGAGATCATTGATGAAGACCAGAAAAAGCACAGGGCCCAGCACACTGCCTTGGGGAACTCCAGCCTGAACAGGAAGGGGAGATGAGAGAAACCCATTCAGGGCCACACGTTGACTACGACCAGAGAGGAAGTCCGCAAGCCATGCGTGGAGATTTCCATGGATACCATTGGAAGAGAGTTTGGTGAGCAGAGCGGGGTGCCAGACCGTATCGAAGGCACGTGATATGTCGACGGAAACAGCTCTGATTTCCTGTTTGGCATTGAGGACCTCCATCCATTGTTGAGACCGCAGAAGCAGCATGTCCAGAGTAGAATGACCAGGTCTGAAACCAAATTGATGATCCGAGATCAAGCCATTGGAGAAGAGGAAGGATTTGATGTCAGAAGCGATGATTAATTCCATGACCTTGCTGATTATTGGGAACAGGCTGATTGGTCTGTCGTTGCAAGGATCTGTTTTTTTTTTTTTTTTTTTTTTTTTTTTTTTTTTTTTGTATACAAGATCGAGGCTCGTGAAAGAGCGAACATTAATCACACAGAAAGACAAACAGACACATAAAACAAATAACATCGGGAGCGGTAGACAAGATGGGGAGAGAGGGGGAAGGACACAAACACAACATTTGAGAGCAGGGACCGAGAGACATGGAGACATCGAGAGATCTGTGGGAGGGAGAGGGCTTTGGGGGGGAGGCATGTGAAGGGGGGGAGGCATGTGAAGGGGGGGAGGCATGGGAAGGGGGGGGGGGTGGGAGAGGTATAAACATATGGACACTGCCAGGATTTCCAGGAAATAAGTTGGAATTTCAAACAAGGTGGATCTGGGGTGAATTAGTGGGGGTAGAAAAGATCAAGGTTATGGATGGGGGAAGATAAGAGATGGTGGTGAACAGCTGTTTTAAAGACCTGGAGGGAGGAGAGGGATTGAAGGGAGTGTGGGAGTTTGTTCCACAGGCGGGAGAAAAGAGGAATGAAAGAGTGAAGGTGAGCAGAGAGCCGAGATTTCGGCAGTTTAACCATCAGAGGGTTGCTGGCAGATCTTGTGCGACCTGTAGGAATATTTGGGGGACAGAGCACAGAGAGAGCTGGGGGAGCAAGGCCAGAGAGGAGTCGGTAGAAGACGGAAAGACCACCAACCTGCCTGCGGTGAGTGAGTGAAAGGCCCTCAGAGATAGCTTCATCGCGGGAGATTCCAATGATTTTGAAAGCTTTGGATTCAACAGCGTGAAGCCGAGCCAGGTGTGAGGCAGGAGCACCAGCCCATAGGGGAGAACAGTATTCCATTGAGCTGCGGATGAAAGCCTTGTAAGTGGTGAGGAGCTCAGGTGTGCCGAGGAAGGACTTCGCACGACGGAGGATGCCCAGTCGGCGACTGGCTTTGGAGGCCAGCTTGGAAATGTGGTTTTCCCAAGAAAGATCATGGCAGATAGTGAGACCCAAAAGCTTGAGTGACAGAACTTCTTGGAGAGGATTGTTGAGAAAGTAGATGGGAGGGTTGTCCAGTCGATCTTTTCGGAGAGACATAGTAAGAGAGTGAGATTTGGCAGGATTGAAAGACATGTTCCACTTGTTTGACCAGTCTGTGATTTTGTCCAGGTCTTCAGAGAGTGAGGAGGCTGCAGACTGCCGATCTGAGGGAAGAGGAATGGAGCGGCAGAGAGTGGAGTCATCAGCAAAGAGATAGAGAGGATTTTCCAGAGAGTCAGAGAGATCATTGATAAAGACCAGAAAAAGCACAGGGCCCAGCACACTTCCTTGGGGAACTCCAGCCTGAACAGGAAGGGGAGATGAGAGAAATCCATTCAGGGCCACACGTTGACTACGACCAGAGAGGAAGTCCGCAAGCCATGCATGGAGATTTCCATGGATACCATAGGAGGAGAGTTTGGTGAGCAGAGCTGGGTGCCAGACCGTATCAAAGGCCCTTGATATGTCAAGGGAGACAGCTCTGATTTCCTGTTTGGCATTGAGGACCTCCATCCATTGTTGAGACAGCAGAAGCAGCATGTCCAGAGTAGAGTGACCTGGTCTGAAACCAAATTGATGATCAGAGATCAAGCCATTGGAGAAGAGGAAAGATTTCATATCCGAAGCAATGATGGATTCCATGACTTTGCTGATAATTGGGAGCAGGCTGATTGGTCTGTAGTTGCAAGGATCTGTTTTTGCACCTTTTTTGTGTAAAGCGGTAATGTTAGCTGATTTCCAGGATGCTGGCAGATGACCTTGAGCAAAAGATAGGGTGAAAAGAACAGAGAGAGGGTGAGATAGAGCGGCAGAGCAGGATTTTAAGACCCGTGGGCTGATGCCGTCTGGTCCAGTTGCAGAATCAGAGTCGTTTTGCACCTTTTTGTGTAAAGCTGTAATGTTGGCTGATTTCCAAGCTGATGGCAGAATACATTGAGCAAAAGAGAGGGTGAAAAGAACAGAGAGAGGGTAAGATACAGCGGCAGAGCAGGATTTTAGGACCCGTGGGCTGATGCGTGGTTTGACGTTGTTTGACGAAAACTTCTCCACCTTGTAAATATCCTTCTCCGGCTTGGTCCAAACAAATATGATTCACAGCTTGGTCCAAACAAATAGGATTCACAGCTTGGGCCAAACAAATAGGATTCACAGCTTGGGCCAAACAAATATTCACAGCTTGGTCCAAACAAATAGGATTCACAGCTTGGGCCAAACAAATATTCACAGCTTGGTCCAAACAAATAGGATTCACAGCTCGGTACAAACAAATAGGATTCACAGCTCGGTACAAACAAATAGGATTCACAGCTCGGTACAAACAAATAGGACTCACAGCTCGGTACAAACAAATAGGATTCACAGCTTGATCCAAACATATAGCATGCACAGGTTGGTCCAAACAAATAGGATTCACAGCTTGGTCCAAACATATAGGATGCACAGCTTGGTCCAAACAAATATGATTCACAGCTTGGTCCAAACATATAGGATTCACAGCTCGGTACAAACAAATATTCACAGCTTTGTCTAAATAAGTCACACCTATGTGATTAATTCTGACGGATTTTCAATTCCAAGGTTTTGTCTATAAAGCAGGAATGTATTCATGAGATATGAACAATGTACTTTGGAGACTTGTTCATGGTGAACATCATGTTCAATATGAACACCATTTTCCCTCCACTCCTTCCACTCCACTGATGAGTGTATTCGCTACTCTGTGATGCAAGTCCCTGTCGATTTGGCAACAGCCAACAGAGAGATGGATTCGCCATTGTACATCGCAGTGTCTGTCTCGAAACAGAAAAACATGGCAATATCTTCAAAATTTCAATGAACAATGTCGAGCACAACTCTCGCATTATGGAGAATTGCTTCAACGCGCATGAACCACTGCGTGTCCAGATCAGTCATTATTTCTGAAAGTCAGTAAAAAGTCATTTTGAAGTACATATTGAGCCGAATTGACTTTGTTCCGGCGAATCGTGACACTGTCTGTCACTTTTACTCTGTTGACAGACGATCTTGAGTTACCATGTCTAAAGATGCACTGAACAGTTGGTCCACAACTTTCCTTAGGTGTGTGTTCCAATGTGTGGAACACAAACATTCATCAGCATACCTGCAAAGAAAAGGAAGCAATCATCACTTGGTGAACCATGTTGTAGGTTGGTAGTGGTATTAAAAAGGTATTTTTTTTTTAACTCTTAGATGCAGGCGTCAAAAATCCTACATAAACGCAGCCATTGGGCCTCGGAGGCCCAACGGAAGTATTCCTGAAATGTTTTTTAATTTTTTTATTTTATAGATTGTTTTTCTTTCATATCCTTTTTCAATCCAAGTCGATGCTCATGGATGTGTATTTGCTCAGATAATGTGAATCATTGATCCTATTAGTTGGAAGAATCCCATACAAGTAGTGAATCCTTTTTTTTTTTTGAAAATTTTTTTTTTGCTCTAGGTTTTTCAACTTTTTTCTCTCTAAAAAGTTGAGGCTCATGGAGGAGTATTTGCTCAAAAAATTTGATTCACTAATCCATTTATTTAGAATGTATATGACGACAACTGTCAAAAATCCTACACCTACGCAGCCATTGGGTCTCGGAGGCCCCACGAATGTATTCGTGTAAAGTTTTTAATTTTCATATTTTTGTCACTGAATTATTTGTAACCAAGTTAGAGGAGCATATAATGTGGCTCATATCAAGAAAATAATGATATAACATAGTAGAACAACAACATTTATGCGGGATCTTGAAGGTCCCAGGCCTGCATTCGTGCTGGATTTTCGGGTTATAAGTGAAGAATGAAGATTTTCACACGAGCCTGAATGATTTTTTTTTTTAATATCACTGAATTTTGTGTAACAACATGAAAGTCAGTGAAAATGAGGCTAATTCAAATCAAATTGTACAACATAGTTTTTGCAACAAAAAAAAACCTTGTGGGCCTCCGAGGCCCAATCACTGCATCCAAGGGTTAGAGGAAAATAATTAATGAAAAAAACCTTTCATTCATTAACAAGAAATTTAATAACCACTCATGTAATGTTTAAATGCTAGGACTGCACCAAATACCATTCGTTAAACTCCTCAAATATGGTGTCAAACACATAGATGGAAACTACAATATTGTTCATCTCTCCCCCTACCTTCCACAACCCCCCTCCCCCCTCTACCCGCCTTCCATCAAGACGAACCTCCACTGAACTGATTTTCCAAGCTTTTACTCCAAATCGGGCTTTGAATCCCTTGCTTTTCTAAGCCATTCCATTTTGTGTGCAGCCTGTGGCTGCTGGTTTACATCATTGCTGTGAGCGTGGCTGTACCACTGATGCAGTGCCCCCTGCTGGTTAGGGCAGGAATTTGTAATTTGTTCAGGGTACTGGCGATAGCTCGCCTAATCTTCGCGAAAGTCACTGTGGGATCTTTAACGTCCACCGACTCATACCAGCAGATGGGACGCCAAGTTTAGCATCCATCCATGGTGCGAGGGGCAGTGCACATATTGATGCCTCTTCGCCTTGCCTGAACGTGATCGGCATGACCTCTGCAATTTAACTTCAGGACCCGATACTAATGTTGCAACCCAAATTTGGTGGCATTCCGATTGGTGGGCCCGGAAAAAGGCTTTTGAAGAAATTGTAGGAATTTATTTTTGAAGGAAGGCACATGACCAGAAGGAGCTTTGCAATCCCCGTTCCAGGAACCTTGCTGCCAAATCTCAGCAGGATCAGCCCAGTGGTTTGGCCGGAAAAGTCGAAATAGGTGACGGGTGGCATTTAGGCCAATCAAAGCCTGTGCAATGGTTGCCAACCTACGGTCGATTGTCCATGCTCTATCCGTTTTAAATGCTGAGCATCAAGTAAGGAAGCAGCATGTACCATTTTAAAAGTCTTTGGTATGATCAGGCCGTGGTTTCAACCACCAACCTGCAAAGTACCAAACACAAAGTGGACGGTCTAGCCATTGCACCACTGAGTTTGGATGGGTGAAAGTGATGCCGATATTAAGTTAAGTTAACTTACAGTCTTGTGAAAAAGTAAGTACACCCCATGTAAAGTTTTGACTTTTTCAACATATTTCAACATACAGCTATTTGATCTTCATTTCAACAATATTGATAGATAAAGGTGATATAATATAACAAATATCATGAAACATTTACATTTTGTAGTCCATTGTATAATTTAAATAAACATAAATGCAAATTTCGCATGTGGAAAAAGTAAGTGCACCAACATTTATCACGACTTCAAACAGCTAAAATTTGAATCAGGTGCACCAGCTCAGGTGCAAATGATTAGAACATCGTTGGAGAGGATCTTGGAGGAACCTGTCTTATTTAAACCTCAGACATTTAGTTTAGTTTGCTCTTTGTTGTTGAAGTGTGCGGTGTCACCATGCCTAGATCAAAAGAGCTCTCTGAGGCCTTCAGAAAGAAGGTTATAGATGCCTACGAGTCTGGGAAGGGATTTAAAAAGATCTCCAAACAATTTGAAATCAATCATTCGACTGTCCGGAAGATCATCTACAAGTGGAGAAGATTCCAAACAACTGCCAACTTGTTCAGGCCAGGCCGCCCCAGCAAGTTCAGGCCGAGAGCAGACCGCAAGATGCTGAAAGAAGTCTCTAAAAAGCCCAGAATGTCATCGCGGGACCTACAGTTAGCTCTTGCCACTGTTGATGTCAAAGTGCACGAGTCTACCATTAGAAAGAGGCTGCACAAATTTGATCTACCTGGGAGGTGTGCCAGGAGGAAACCTTTGCTGTCCAGAAAGAACATCAGGGCAAGACTAAAGTTTGCTAATGAACACCTAGGCAAAGACCAGCACTTCTGGAACAATGTGCTCTGGACAGATGAGTCAAAGGTAGAGCTATTTGGCCGCAGTACCAGAAGACATGTTTGGCGAAAACCAAAGACAGCATTTGACCACAAGAACCTGATACCAACTGTAAAGCATGGTGGTGGAAATATTATGGTTTGGGGCAGCTTTGCTGCATGAGGGCCTGGACAGCTCACCATCATAGAATCCACTATAAATTCTTCATTGTACCAGAGGGTGCTTGAGGATAATGTGAGGCCATCTGTCGGAAAGTTGAACCTCAACCGAAGATGGACCTTGCAACATGACAATGACACTGTAGCGGCTACCGCTGGGTTTTCACAATCGCCTTGCACCTATCAAGGACGCGGAGCGATCACCATGCCGGGCTCGTCCAGGACGCCCGGGGCAGGCCCGCGCTCAACTTGCCAGGCCGCAGCCAGGACGCTGGGCCACGCCCCCTCTCGCCTTTCCTGGGCAAACGCTCCGGGATAATATGTATATATATTGCTGACCGATAAACGGGCTTTTCAGAGTGCCTGAGTGTTTGGTTTGATTAAAGCAACTCGGATGAATTCCAGCTTTTTGTCGCGTCCATTCTTCCGATCGACGTGGGAGCCCCAGCTCCTTCATTGGTGACCTACCGACATGGACACGGCAGTCGCCCTTAAACTGCCTACCTTCTGGGAGGCTCACGCGGCGGTTTGGTTCGCACAGGCGGATTCCCTGTTCGCCCTGCGAGGCATCACGGCCGACGACACCCGCTTCCACCATGTGGTAGCAGCGCTCGGTTCGGCCACCGCGGCCCGCGCCCTGAGCCTCCTCGAGAGCCCGCCAGCCGCTGACAAATACGGCGCAATTAAGAAGCTTCTCCTCGACGCTTTTGCCCTCCCATCGGCGGAACGCGCACGGTGCCTGCTCGACCTGCCCGAGCTCGGCGACACGCGCCCTTCCGAGCGAATGGACTACATGCTTTCACTGCTCGGCGAGCACTCTCCGGCATTCCTGTTCCGGGAGCTGTTCCTTCGTCAGCTGCCTAACCCGGTACGCCCCGCCCTGGCAAGCACAACGATCACAGATCCCCGGGCCCTTGCCAGAGAAGCCGACAAGATCTCCGCCGCAGGACAGCGCATCGCAGCGGCGACATGGGACCCACCGCCGTCCGACGCAACACCCATGGCGCCCGAGCACCCGGCACGGTCGACGACCGAACTGCCGACGCAATTGGCGGCCACTACACCGAGCCGACCACCTCCAGCACGACGACCGGGGCCTCCACCTGACCAAGCGTGGTGTTACTATCATGCCAGGTTCGGACAGAAGGCCCGGACATGCCGACCCCCGTGCACCTTCGGCAGGCCGGGAAACGGCCGGGCCGGCGTTCATTACCAGCCATGAGCGCCGGCCACACGGGCAACTTACTGTTCATCACGGATAAAGCGTCCGGACGGCGCTTCCTGTGCGACACCGGCGCCCAACTGAGTGTCATACCCGCCTCTGACCAGGACAGGCAATCCGCGGTTTGCGGCCCCTCCTTGGTTGCGGCCAACGGATCGACCATCCGCACCTTCGGCCCGCGCAACGTCACCCTCTGCTTCGGCGGCCAACGCTTTGCTTGGACGTTTGTAACCGCAAACGTGCCCATGGCTCTGCTAGGCGCCGACTTCCTCTGCGCACACGGACTGCTGGTGGACGTCCAACGGCGTCGTTTAATCAACGCCGAAACCTTCAGCTCCCTGGTATGCACATTGAGCAGCTCCGCGCCGACCGAGCTGGCATGCGCCGTCCCAGCGGCGAACGAGTTTGCTCGCCTGCTCACGGAGTTCCCGGCCCTCACGCGGCCGACGTTTTCGGCCGTCGCAGTACGGCATGGGATCGAGCACCACATACCAACCACGGGCCCGCCGGTCTACGCCAGGGCCCGCCGCCTCGACCCAGCCAAGCTCGCCGTGGCGAAGGCCGAATTCGACGCGTTGGAGCACCTCGGCATCGTGCGGCGCTCCGATAGCGCGTGGGCCTCGCCACTGCACATCGTGCCAAAGCCGGGGGGTGGATGGCGCCCGTGTGGCGACTACCGCTGTCTCAATGATGCTACCACCCCCGACAGGTACCCGATCCCGCATATCCAAGACTTCTCCGCCCGTCTGGCGGGACGGGTCATTTTTTCGAAAATTGATCTCATACGGGGATATCACCAGGTACCTGTCAGGGCGGCCGATGTCCCTAAAACAGCAGTCATCATGCCGTTCGGCTTATTCGAATTCTTGCGGATGCCGTTTGGTCTCAAGAACGCGGCTCAGGCGTTCCAGCGCTTGATGGACGGCGTGCTGCGTGACCTGCCGTTCCTTTTCGTTTACCTGGACGACATCCTCGTCGCCAGCACGTCCCGGGCCGAGCACCTCCTCCACCTCTGAATACTGTTTGGGCGCCTCAGCGAGCACGGCCTCATCGTCAACCCGGCCAAATGCCACTTCGGCACGATGGCCGTTGATTTTTTGGGCCACCACATCACCAAGAACGGGGCCGTGCCGCTGCCAACCAAGGTCGAGGCCATCACCACGTTCCCACGTCCCCGCACCATAAAGGCCCTGCAGGAATTCCTAGGAATGGTGAATTTTTATCACCGCTTCGTGCCCCGCACTGCTCAACTCATGCGGCCCCTCTACGAAGCCCTCCGGGGCAAGCCGGCCAAGCACGACATCGCCTGGTCCGCAGCAATGGATGCGGCCTTCCAAAGCTCAAAGCGGGCCCTCGCCGACGCAACACTGCTCGCTCACCCGGTGCTCAACGCTCCCATCGCCCTCACCACGGATGCCTCCGACTACGCGGTGGGCGCCATACATGAGCAATGGGTGAACGGGGTTTGGCAGCCACTCGCTTTTTTCAGCCAGCAGCTCCGGCCGAACGAGCTCAAATACAGCACGTTTGACCGGGAGCTCCTCGGTCTACACCTGGCCGTCCGCCATTTCCGCCACCTCCTGGAGGGCCGACCTTTCACGGCGTTCGTCGACCACAAGCCGTTGGTTTACGCCATGGCCAAGGTCACGGAGCCGTGGTCGGCCCGCCAACAGCGTCACCTCTCCGCCGTGTCGGAGTTTACCACGGACATCCGGCACGTCGCCGGCAAAAACAACGCCGTGGCCGACTGTCTTTCCCGGGCCAGCGCGAACGCGGTCCACCTGGGCGTGGACTTTGCGCTTATGGCGGCAGACCAAACCACCGACACCACGGTGCAAGCCCTCAGGGCGGCGGACAAGGGCCTCCGCCTGGCCGACATCCCCTTTGCGGACACTGTCCTGCTCTGCGACGTCTCCCAAGGCCAGCCTCGCCCCATCGTGCCCGTCACCTGGCAACGCCGCATCTTCGCCTCCCTCCACGGCCTTTCCCATCCGGGCCGGAAAGCTTCCCAGAACCTGGTGTCGGCGCGATTCGTCTGGCACGGCCTTCGTCGGGACGTCCGCGATTGGACCAGCACCTGCACGGCCTGCCAACGGGCCAAGGTCCACCGACACACCCAGGCCCCGCTGGCACCTTTCACCATGCCCGAACGACGTTTCGACCACGTCAACGTGGATCTGGTGGGCCCCCTCCCCCCATCACGGGGGTTCACACACCTGCTCACCATGGTTGACAGGACCACCAGGTGGCCGGAGGCCATTCCCCTCATCTCCACCACCACCGCCGATGTGGCGCAGGCTTTCATCGCCACCTGGGTCGCCCGCTTCGGCGCACCGGCGGACATCTCGTCAGACCGCGGACCACAGTTCACCTCCGAGCTGTGGGGCGCGGTCGCCCGCAACCTGGGGGTCAAGCTCCACCGTACTACGGCCTACCACCCCCAAGCAAACGGGTTGTGCGAGCGATTCCACCGCTCCAAGAAGGCCGCGCTCATGGCCGGCCTTCAAGACGGCGGTTGGGCCGACCGGCTGCCGTGGGTCCTTTTGGGCCTCCGCACGGCCCCCAAGGAGGACCTCCAGGCATCCACCGCCGAGCTTGTCTATGGCCAGGCGCTACGCGTCCCGGGCGAATTCGTGCCCGACGTTACCAGTCCCTGGTCCGCAGCTCACCAGCGCTCGGACCTCCAGGAGGCCGCCCGACGGTTTGCCCCCGTGCCAACATCCCACCACGGTGACCCCCAGTCCTACGTCCCCCCAGCACTTCGCACAGCGGAGTATGTTTTTGTGCGTCACGACGCACATCGGGGGCCACTCCGGCCGCCGTACGACGGGCCCTTCCGGGTGCTGCGACGGGACGACAAGTCGTTCGTCATCGACATCGGCGGCAGGTCGGACCGGATTGCGGTGGACCGCCTCAAGCCGGCGCACGTGGACGTCGACCACCCACCACGGGTGGCCCTTCCGCCGCGGCGAGGCCGCCCCCCGTCCACGGTGCCCCCCACTCGACCGCCCACCACCACACCGGACCCCCTCCCACGACCCGCCAGGGGTCGCTTCGGCCGGGTCATCAGGACCCCCCTCAAATTGACCCTGCCGGTGCAAGTCGATTCTGGGGGGACGTGTGTAGCGGCTACCGCTGGGTTTTCACAATCGCCTTGCACCTATCAAGGACGCGGAGCGATCACCATGCCGGGCTCGTCCAGGACGCCCGGGCAGGCTCGCCCTCAACTTGCCAGGCCGCAGCCAGGATGCTGGGCCACACCCCCTCTCGCCTTTCCTGGGCAAACGCTCCAGGATAATATGTATATATATTGCTGCCCGATAAACGGGCTTTTCAGAGTGCCTGAGTGTTTGGTTTGATTAAAGCCACTCGGATGAATTCCAGCTTTTTATCGCGTCCATTCTTCCGATCGACGTGGGAGCCCCAGCTCCTTCAACACTAAACATACCAGTATATCCAACAAGGAATGGCTGAAAAGAAAGAAATGGAGGGTTCTGGAATGGCCACGTCAAAGCCCGGATCTAAATCCCATAGAGACGTTGTGGGGGGATTTGAAACGAGCTGTGCATGCCAGAAACCCCTCAAACATCGCACAGCTAAAATAATTCTGCATGGAGGAGTGGGCAAAAATTTCTCTCAGTCTATGTCAGAGACTGGTAGACAGTTATAAGAAACGCCTACTTGTGGTTGTTTCTGCCAAAGGGGGAAATACCACCTATTAGAGCCAAGGGTGTACTTACTTTTTCCACATGCGAAATTTGCCTTTATGTTTATTTAAATTATACAATGGACTACAAAATGTAAATGTTTCATGATATTTGTTAGATTATATCACCTTTATCTATCAATATTGTTGAAATGAAGATCAAATACCTGTATGTTGAAATATGTTGAAAAAGTCAAAACTTTACACGGGGTGTACTTTCTTTTTCACGTGACTGTACTTCATGGTAAAATACGGTAAGTACATTGAAGTTTGGTTGTTCCAGTTATATGCATCGATGCCAAAATAAATGCGATCGTTTATTCAATGTACGGTACCAGTAATAGGCGTCCACAACCATCCTTGACCATGTTGTGGAATGTCAGCTTAGTCCACAACCATCCTAGGTAGTCCATGTTGTGGAACATTGGACGAGTCCACCACCATCCTTGACCATTTTGTGGAGTATCGGCCAAGTCCACAACAACCTAGACCATGTTATGGAATGTCGGCCCAGCACACCACCATCCTTGACCATGTTGTGGAACGTCGGCCAAGTCCACCACCATCCTTGACCATTTTGTGGGGTATCGGCCGAGTCCACAACAACCTCGACCATGTTATGGAATGTCGGCCCAACCCACCACCATCCTTGACCATGTTATGGAATGTCGGCCCAGCCCACCACCATCCTTGACCATGTTGTGGAACGTCGGCCAAGTCCACCACCATCCTTGACCATGTTGTAGAACGTCGGCCAAGTTCACCACCATCCTTGACCATTTTGTGGAGTATCGGCCGAGTCCACAACAACCTAGACCATGATATGGAATGTCAGCCCAGCACACCACCATCCTTGACCATGTTGTGGAACGTCGGCCAAGTCCACCACCATCCTTGACCATTTTGTGGTGTATCGGCCGAGTCCACAACACCTAGACCATGTTATGGAATGTCGGCCCAGCCCATCACCATCCTTGACCATGTTGTGGAACGTCGGCCAAGTCCACCACCATCCTTGACCATGTTGTGGAACGTTGGCCAAGTTCACAACCATCCTTGACCATGTTGTGGTACGTCGGCCAAGTCCACCACCATCCTTGACCATGTTGTGGAACGTCGGCAAAGTCCACCACCATCCTTGACCATTTTGTGGAGTATCGGCCGAGTCCACAACAACCTAGACCATGTTATGGAATGTCGGCCCAGCTAAACCTCCATCCTTGAACATATTGTGGAACGTCAGCCAAGTCCACCACCATCCTTGACCATTTTGTGGAGTATCAGCCGAGTCCACAACAACCTAGACCATGTTATGGAATGTTGGCCCAGCCCACCAACATCCTTGACCATGTTGTGGAACGTCGGCCAAGTCCACCACCATCCTTGACCATGTTGTGGAACGTTGGCCAAGTTCACAACCATCCTTGACCATGTTGTGGTACGTCAGCCAAGTCCACCACCATCCTTGACCATGTTGTGGAACGTCGGCCAAGTCCACCACCATCCTTGACCATTTTGTGGAGTATCGGCTGAGTCCACAACAACCTAGACCATGTTATGGAATGTCGGCCCAGCTAAACCACCATCCTTGACCATGTTGTGGAACGTCGGCCAAGTCCACCACCATCCTTGACCATTTTGTGGTGTATCGGCCGAGTCCACCACCATCCTTGACCATGTTGTGGAACGTCGGCCAAGTCCACCACCATCCTTGACCATTTTGTGGAGTATCGGCCGAGTCCACAACAACCTAGACCATGTTATGGAATGTTGGCCCAGCCCACCAACATCCTTGACCATGTTGTGGAACGTCGGCCAAGTCCACCACCATCCTTGACCATTTTGTGGTGTATCGGCCGAGTCCACAACAACCTAGACCATGTTATGGAATGTCGGCCCAGCACACCACCATCCTTGACCATGCTATGGAATGTCGGCTCAGCCCACCACCATCCTTGACCATGTTGTGGAACGTCGGCCAAGTCCACCACCTTCCTTGACCATGTTGTGGAACGTCGGCCAAGTCCACCACCTTCCTTGACCATGTTGTGGAACGTCGGCCAAGTCCACCACCATCCTTGACCATGTTGTGGTATGTCGGCCAAGTCTACCACCATCCTTGACCATGTTGTGGACCGTCGGCCAAGTTCACATCCATCCTTGACCATGTTGTGGTACGTCGGCCAAGTCCACCACCATACTTGACCATCTTGTGGAACATCGGCTGAGTCCACAACCTTCCTTGACCATTTTTTTTTTCAACATCAGAGTACCTACCCATGGAGAATATTTTAACAAAGGTACATGATGATTGGATGGACAATGCGGCAGGCCCTCCAAAAAAATCCATTTTCTGCAGGTTTGGGTTACAGTGCGGTTCACGTATCAGCCTTGGCCGAATAAATATCGACATTTAAATGAAATAAACCACTAAATATTATGCGAAATATTGCAAATATATCGACGATCCTTGGAAAATACACAATCTCCAAATCCTTCCTCCGCACCATGTACACACAGGTGAGACCCCCCTCCTCCCCATCCCCCTCTAAGCTGTTGCCTCCTCTCCATGTGTAAACAATAAATAGATGGTCTGTTATAGTGAAACATCAGTAATTAGCGTTTTTATTTGTTATGAGTCATATAAACTATACATGAATCTTGGACATTTTGACTTGTCCTGGCACTATAACTCTGCAATGGAAGTCACAACCACGTCACATAGTTTCACACCATACAATGTAATTAAGCGACTGCGTCATCGAGGGAAACAGTGCAAACTACATACACAGTGCCCTCAGAAAGTATTCACACCGCTAGGATTTTCACATTTTGTTGTATTGCAGCCTGAATTTAAAAAGGATTAAATTGAGATTTTTGTCACTGATCTACACATAATGCCCCATAGTGTGAAAGTGGATTTTTTTTTGAATCTTTTTTACAAAATTATTTAAAATGCAATACATAAATATCTAATTTTCTCAAGTGTTCAACCCCCTCAGTCAATACCTTGTGGAAGCGCCTTTGGCAGTGATTACAGCTTTGAGTCTTCTTGGTTATTTCTGCATCAGCTTTGCACATCCATCTGGATTTGGAGAGTTTCTCACATTCTTGTTTGCAGATTTGCTCAAGCTCTGTCAAGTTGGATAGGGAGCATCGGTGAACAGCAATCTTCAAGTATTTCCACATATTCTGAATGGGATTCAAGTCTGGGCTTTGGCTGAGCCAGTAAAGGACTTCCGCACTCTTGTTCTGAAGTCATTCCAGTGTTGCTTTGGCTTTATGCTTGGAGTCATTGTCCTGTTGGAATGTAAATCTTCACCGCAGTCTAAGGTCTTTTCCACTCTGAAGCAGGTTCTCCTCAAGGATTTGCCTGTATTTGGCTCCATTAATTGTTCCCTCTATCCTTACAAGTCTCCCAGTGCGTGCTGCTGAAAAGCATCCCCATAGCATGATGCTGCCACCACCATTGCTTCATGGTAGGGATGGTGTTAGATGGGTGATGAGCTGTGCTCAGTTTCCGCCAGACATAGCTAGCACTTTGTATTCAGGCCAAATAATTCAATTTTCGTCTCATCAGACCAGAGAATCCTTTGCCTCATGCTCTGAGATTCCTTCACGTGCCTTTTTGCAAACTCCAGGCGTGCTGTCATGTGCCTTTTTCTCAGGCGTTGCATCCATCTGGAGATACTCCAATAAAGCCTATGTTGTCCTTCCGGAAGGTTCTCCCATCTCAGCCAAGGAACTCTGTAGTTCTGTCAGAGTGGTCATTGGGTTATTGGTCACCTCCCTGACCATGGTCGTTGCTGCCCAGTTTGGTAGGTCGGCCAGCTCGAGGAAGAGTCGGGATAGTTCCATATTCTTTTCATTTCCTAATGATGGAGCTCACTGTGCTCTTGGGAACTTTCAACACTCTTCCTCAGATCAATGCCCCTTCACAATTCTATCTCGGAGTTCTACAGACAGTTCCTTGGACTTCATGGTAGAGTTTCTGCTCTGACATGCACTGTCACCTATTGTACCTTATATAGAAAGGTGTGTTTCTTTCTAAATCATGTCCAATTGAATTGGCCACAGGTAGACTGCAATGAAGTGGTAGAGGCATCTCAAGGATGATCAAAGGAAATTGGATGCACCTGAGCTCAATTTGTAGTGTCATATTAAAGGGGTTGAATACGTATTGACTCAAGATATTTCAGCTTTTCATTATTAATTATTTTGTAAGAAGATCTAAAAAAAAAATTTCACTTTGACATTATGGGTGAGGTATTGTGTGTAGATCAGCGACAAAAAAATCTCAATGTAATCCATTTTAAATTCAGGCTGTAACAACAAAATGTGAAAAAATGAAGGGGTGTGAATACTTTGTGAAGGCACTGTATGTGAAAGACTATCAAATGTATCGAGCACAAGAACATCGAGGGTTGCAGTTAGGAAGCTCCGGAAGACATTGCTAATGGTAAATCATTTTGCCATTTCAACATATTATTTGTTTTCTTTCCTAATCTGATCGAAAGCATATTGGGCAAAACGTATGTGTACTAGTTGATAACCTGGTAAAAATGACCAGTATTTAGCAGGTGTTGCCACGTCTGTGACCCCTCCACTGGCACCCACTCGGGCAGGGAAATATCTCTCGATGTGTCTATTTGTGTTTTGGAGAGACCAGTGGAAAGCTAAGCACCGATACCAATCTTGGGGAGAGAGAGGGAGAGCGTGGACTTCGTGTACCGTTTAATGTGCTTTGGGAGTGGACATTGTGAATTTTAGTGAAAGAAGTACGCCCGTGTGAGTGCAGGTGCTGCGGAAAACATGACATCTCTCCAAATCCATCGAGGACGCAGTGAGATGATGGCACATTCATCTCAAAGGTCTGCTGCATATAGCTCTCAGAAGGTCCATAGTGCAGCCGCCTCGCGGTAAGTTTCCTCTGCTTCGCTCCAAAGATTTGCATCTAATGGAGGCAATTTGATGAGATTGTACATCCCTGTCAGTTGTGCTTGTTTTGTTCTTCAAGTTCTGCTTGAGGGTGGGTATTTTCCCTGTTTTTACAATTGCTGGGTGGCCCCATTCATTCAGTGGTATCTGAGCAATACGAGTTACCAGTGGATCATGCCTATTGTCAATTGTCACTTGCATACTTGCTAAGATGAAGTAACTGATGTATGTTCACCCCGCAACTGAAAGTCATATACCCCAACTGTCATATCATCACCCAGTTGTTAATGCACGGAAGGGTCTCACTGGATTAAGGTAGTGACAGCCGAAACAGAATATGGATTAAAACTGAAATGAGATAGGTAGAAACAGCTGGGACAGAGGGGTGCAGGGATATTTGCAGGACTTGTTGGTAGCTTGGATAATGGATGGGTGATTGTGGACATGTGTAGTGATTGTGATGTCTGTGAGAACGTCTCGGTAAAAGGCGAATGTGCTTGTTGTGTTTGTTCATTCACATCCTAAACTGACTTCATTCCGACTGTACACAAAAATATCCTACTGATGTCCCTGTGCTTGGCCCAATGTTCTCCTCTCCATTCTCCCCACCCCAATGGAATTTACTGGAGAAACTGAGATTGATTGAGATAATGTGGTGTTGATAGAGTGAAGGGATGATGGGCCAAGTGACCTTCTGTGTACAAGTTCCTTGCACATCCTTGTATGGAAATAGTTTAATCCGATGAAACCCACTCGACATAACTCCGAATGCAGAGACCTTTCTAAACCTCCTCCTACCCACACGTCCATCATATTACTCTTCACCCACTCTCCCTCCATCATTTTACTCTTCACCAATTCTCCCTCCATCATATTACTCTTCACCCACTCTCCCTCCATCATATTACCCTTCACCCACTCTCCCTCCATCATATTACTCTTCACCCACTCTCGCTCCATCATATTACTCTTCACCCACTCCCTCCATCATATTACTCTTCACCCACTCTCCCTCCATCATATTACTCTTCACCCACTCTCCCTCCATCATATTACTCTTCACCCACTCTCCCTCCATCATATTACTCTTCACCCACTCCCCCTCCATCATATTACTCTTCACCCACTCTCCCTCCATCATATTGCTCTTCACCCACTCTCCCTCCATCCTACTAATCTTCCACTCACTCTCCCTCCATCATATTACTCTTCACCCACTCTCCCTCCATCATATTACTCTTTACCCACTCCCTCTCCATCATATTACTCTTCACCCACTCCCCCTCCATCATATTACTCTTCACCCACTCCCCCTCCATCATATTACCCTTCACCCACTCCCCCTCCATCATATTACTCTTCACCCAATCTCCCTCGATCATATTACTCTTCACCCACTCCCCCTCCATCCTACTAATCTTCCACCTACTCTTCCCTCCATCATAATACCCTTCACCCACTCTTCCTCCATCATATTACCCTTCACCCACTCTCCCTCCATCATATTACCCTTCACCCACTCTCCCTCCATCACATTACCCTTCACCCACTCCCCCTCCATCATATTACCCTTCACCCACTCTCCCTCCATCATATTACTCTTCATCCACTCTCCGTCCATCATATGACCCTTCACCCACTCTCCCTCCATCATATTACTCTTCACCCACTCTCCCTCCATCATATTACGCTTCACCCACTCCCCCTCCATCATATTACTCTTCACCCACTCTCCCTCCATCATATTTCCCTTCACCCACTCTCCCTCCATCCTACTAAAGTTCACCTCACTCTCCTCCATCATATTACTCTTCACCCACTCTCCCTCCATCATATTACTTTTCACCCACTCCCCCTCCATCATATTACTCTTCACCCACTCTCCCTCCATCATATTGCTCTTCACCCACTCTCCCTCCATTCGACTAATCTTCCACTCACTCTCCCTCCATCATATTACTCTTCACCCACTCTCCCTCCATCATATTACTCTTCACCCACTCCCCCTCCATCCTACTAATATTCCACCCACTCTCCCTCCATCATATTACCCTTCACCCACTCTCCCTCCATCATATTACTCTTCACCCACTCTCCCTCCATCATATTGCTCTTGACCCACTCTCCCTCCATCCTACTAATCTTCCACTCACTCTCCCTCCATCATATTACTCTTCACCCACTCTCTCTCCATCATATTACTCTTCACCCACTCCCTCCATCATATTACTCTTCACCCACTCCCTCCATCATATTAACATTCACCCACTCTCCCTCCATCATATTGCTCTTCACCCACTCCCCCTCCATCCTACTAATATTCCACTCACTCTCCCTCCATCATATTACTCTTCACCCACTCTCTCTCCATCATATTACTCTTCACCCACTCCCTCCATCATATTACTCTTCACCCACTCCCTCCATCATATTACCCTTCACCCACTCTCCCTCCATCATATTACTATTCATCCACTCTCCGTCCATCATATTACCCTTCACCCACTCTCCCTCCATCATATTACTCTTCACCCACTCTCCCTCCATCATATTACGCTTCACCCACTCCCCCTCCATCATATTACTCTTCACCCACTCTCCCTCCATCATATTGCTCTTCACCCACTCTCCCTCCATCCTACTAGTCTTCACCTCACTCTCCTCCATCATATTACTCTTCACCCACTCTCCCTCCATCATATTACTTTTCACCCACTCCCCCTACATCATATTACTCTTCACCCACTCTCCCTCCATCATATTGCTCTTCACCCACTCCCCCTCCATCCTACTAATATTCCACCCACTCTCCCTCCATCATATTACCCTTCACCCACTCTCCCTCCATCATATTACTCTTCACCCACTCTCCCTCCATCATATTGCTCTTGACCCACTCTCCCTCCATCCTACTAATCTTCCACTCACTCTCCCTCCATCATATTACTCTTCACCCACTCTCCCTCCATCATATTACTCTTCACCCACTCCCTCCATCATATTTAAAAAAAAAAAAAAAAAAAAAAAACCCACTCCCTCCATCATATTACTCTTCACCCACTCTCCCTCCATCATATTACTCTTCACCCACTCTCCCTCCATCATATTACCCTTCACCCACTCTCCCTCCATCATATTACTCTTCACCCACTCTCCCTCCATCATATTACTCTTCACCCACTCCCTCCATCATATTACTCTTCACCCACTCCCTCCATCATATTACTCTTCACCCACTCTCCCTCCATCATATTACTCTTCACCCACTCTCCCTCCATCATATTACCCTTCACCCACTCTCCCTCCATCATATTACCCTTCACCCACTCTCCCTACATCATATTACCATTCACCCACTCTCCCTCCATCATATTACCATTCACCCACTCTCCCTCCATCATATTACCATTCACCCACTCTCCCTCCATCATATTACCATTCACCCACTCTCCCTCCATCATATTACCATTCACCCACTCTCCCTCCATCATATTACCATTCACCCACTCTCCCTCCATCATATTACTCTTCACCCACTCTCCCTCCATCATATTGCCATTCACCCACTCTCCCTCCATCATATTACCATTCACCCACTCTCCCTCCATCATATTACCATTCACCCACTCTCCCTCCATCATATTACCATTCACCCACTCTCCCTCCATCATATTACCATTCACCCACTCTCCCTCCATCATATTACCATTCACCCACTCTCCCTCCATCATGTTACCCTTCACCCACTCTCCCTCCATCATGTTACCCTTCACCCACTCTCCCTCCATCATATTACCATTCACCCACTCTCCCTCCATCATATTACTCTTCACCCACTCTCCCTCCATCGTACTGGCATGAGCCTTGACCTCTGTGTTTATATAAACTACAATATAAGACTCGTCGCTTCGTTGACGGAAACACCAATCTTTGCTGCGATGTCTGATCTATGGGTTAAGAAAAAAAAAAGGATTCCTGGGAGATCCTGTTCTCCGTGCAGGAATAACCAACGCCACGTGTTGGCATTTGCAGTTTCGATATGCGTGTCCATGTCGCCATGAAATTATTTTTTGGCTCACAAACTTTCAGGGGAGTTACCCAAATCCACCGTAGTTGGATTTATTGAAATCCGTTAATCCGTTCTCAAGTTATAACACGACAAACAGACAGACAGACAGACAGACACGGCTCCTATTATAATATAGACTATAGAGTGTAACACAAGGATAATGGACGTGCTGCTGCGGAATTAACAGCAAATTTGGTAACCAGCCAAGTCAATAATTCTGTAATTATTTAACGTTGGGGAAGTCATCAACTCAGAACTTAAGATTTGACCAGTTTATTCGGCACAGTAACTATTATACAAGGCATAGGCAGATCCAGGTGAGGGGTGAGGGGTGGGGGGCTGGGGGGAGGGGAGTGCAGGGGTGCGCACTCCTCCCCCCTCCCCCTTCGGATTTTCGATAAGTTATATGCTGTAATATTGGATGCAGTGCAGTGGCAGATACAGTGTGGTGGCACTTAGCACCTTTATTCACCTCTCTCTTATGTGAGTCAATTATGTGTTTACATGATATACATGTCACGTGGTGAGCGGCACGCATTAAATGTTTCCCAGACAGAACGCACGGTAATGAAGTGTCATGTTACGTAACCAAGCGTTGCATTACGTTACGTATTAAAGCGTTACGCTACGTAAATTATTGTAACACCCGACTACTGTTTGTGCGTGTTTATGTCTAAATAGATAGAAAGGACCAGGAGCTGGTTTTCTTCCAAGAGCAGTATTGTGGCGGACACGATGGCTTGCTGGCGCGGTGACATCATTCCGCGCACCATTAGGGTGTCGGCCACGCCCGAGGGGTAGGCGTGGCCTCGGGATATAGACGGGGCATGCAGCCCCGAGCACTTCAGTGCTATAGTTGAGCTTTGTAATAAAGACTCTTTTTGGTTACCGGCGTTGTTGCTTATCTTCTTGGCAAACAAGTCGTGCGCATAGCACCGCACTTCACTGGTGACCTCGACGCTGGTTCAGCCGCCGCTGACCAACAGAACGCGCCAATGTCAAACAATGCGGTCGCGGTGAAGCTCCCTGAGTTTTGGGAATCTCAGGCCGAGGTATGGTTCGTGCAGGCCGAGGCACAGTTCCAACTTCGAGGCGTAACGGCGGATGAGACGCGTTATTACCACGTCATCGCTGCCCTCGGGCCCGGCACAGCCGCCCGAGTCATGTCCGTCCTGCGGAACCCACCGGCCGACCACAGGTACGAGGCGCTCAAGCGTCTCCTCATCGCCACGTTCGGCCTTGCGGAGTAAGAACGGGCCGACCGCCTCCTGTACCTTCCCGAACTCGGTGACACATGACCATCGGTGTGGATGGATTACATGCTGTCGTTGCTGGGTGACAAAGCCCCGGATTTTTTATTCCGGGCGCTCTTTCTACGCCAGCTGCCGGCACAAGTACGCCTCGCGCTGGCCGGTTCCAAAATAAAGGAACCCCGCGCTCTGGCCGTCGAGGCCGACAAGTTTTTCGCGGCTTGTGACACGCGGGCGAGAGTCAGTGCGGTCGTCGCGGTTCCTGAGGCTGATGCTGATGCACACCTCGTGGATCCCGAGGCTGATGCCGATGCACACCGCGGGGCCGCCGCCACGCCCCGCCCACCACCACCGCGAAAACCGCGGCCTCCGCCTCCGCCGCAAACCTGGTGCCGTTTCCACGCCAGGTTTGGCCACATGGCTAGGAATTGTTGCCCGCCATGCTCGTTTGGCAAGTCGGGAACCTACCAGGCCGGCGCTCGGTAGCGGCCCTGAGCGTCGGCCATTCCGGCAGCCTCCTTTTTGTCACGGACACCTTGTCCGGGCGTCGCTTCCTCTGCGACATGGGCGCACAGGTGAGCGTTATCCCCGCCTCCACGTCCGACAAGCGAACCGCGGGCCGGGGCCCCGCGTTGCTTGCAGCCAACGGTACACCCATATGCACATTCGGGAAGTGCTGCCTCTCCCTGCGGTTCGGAGGGCAATGCTTTCAATGGACGTTCGTAACCGCCAGCGTGCCCATGGCATTGCTCGGTGCGGACTTCCTATCTGCAAACAGGGTTGTTGGTGGACGTGAAGCATAGACGCCTCGTCCAGGCCGAAACATTCAGCTCACTGGCTTGCACGCTGAGCAGTTCGTTGGGCAGCTCCCTGAGCGGCTCGCCGAGTGGCTCGCCAAGCGGCTTGCTGAGCAGTTCGGTCCCGGCGAGGTTGGTCTGTACGCTTCCGGCAGCGGACGAGTTCACCCGCCTCCTCGCCAGCTTCCCGGCCCTCACGCGGCCCACCTTCTCGGCGGTGGCCGTCAAGCACGGGGTGGAGCATCACATCCCCACCGTCGGGCCACCGGTCTACGCCCGGGCACGCCGCCTCGAGCCGACGAAGCTCATGATGGCGAAGGCGGAGTTCGCTATGCTGGAGCGGCTGGGCATCGTACAGCGCTCCAAGAGCGCTTGGGCGTCGCCACTGCACATCATGCCGAAGACCGGCAGGGGATGGCGGCCGTGCGGAGACTACCGCCGCCTCAACGATGCCACCACCCCCGACCGCTACCCGGTCCCTCACATTCAGGACTTTTCCGCCCGGTTGGCGAAAATGTCCTTCTTTTCTAAGGTGGACCTCAGCCGTGGATACCACCAGGTCCCCGTCAGGCCGGAGGACATACCGAAGACGGCCGTCATTACACCATTCGGCCTCTTCGAGTTTCTTCGGATGCCCTTCGGGTTGAAGAATGCGGCTCAGGCATTCCAACGGTTGATGGACAGCATCTTGCGTGACTTGGATTGCATTTACGTCTACCTGGACGACATCCTCGTCGCAAGCGCGTCCCGCGAAGAGCACCTCTGCCACCTCCGCACGCTCTTCGAACCCCTGGGCCAGCATGGCCTGATCGTAAACCCCGCCAAGTGCCGGTTCGGCGATGCCGAAATCGACTTTTTGGGGCACCGCATCACCAGGCACGGGGCCACCCCCTACCGGCAAAGTTGGAGGCGGTCAAGGGGTTTCCGCACCCCCGCACGATAGGGGGGCTCCAGGAGTTCCTGGGCATGGTGAACTTTTACCACCGTTTCCTGCCCCGCGTTGCCCAGCTCCTGCGCCCCCTGCACGAGGCCCTCCGAGGGGAAGCCGGGCAAAGGTGACGTTATTTGGACCGAGCAGATGGACGCGGCGTTTGCGGGCGTGAAGCTCGCCTTGGCTAATGCCACCATGCTTGCGCACCCGGCGCTCGATGCACCGATCGCCCTCACCACCGACGCATCAGTCTACGCGTTGGGCGCGGTGCACGAGCAATGGGTGCGTGGCGCTTGGCAACCGCTGGCGTTTTTCACCCGGCAGCTTCGCCCGCACGAACGCCGGTACAGCACCTTCGACCGCGAGTTGCTCGGGCTCCACCTGGCGGTCCGGTACTTCCGCCATCTGCTCGAGGGCCGTTCGTTCATGGCCTTCGTCGACCACAAGCCCCTGGTCTTCGCGATGGCCAAGGTCGAAGAGCCATGGTCGGCCCGGCAGCAGCGTCACCTCTCGGCCGTGTCCGAGTACACGACTGACATCCGGCACGTCGCGGGAAAGGACAACCCGGTGGCGGATTGCCTTTCCCGGTCCGTCGCCCACGCGGTCCACCTCGGGATCGACTATGCCCGGATGGCGGCGGACCAGACCACCGACCCCGACGTCCAGGCCTTGCGGACCGCCGTCACGGGCCTCCGCGTCACCGAGGAGCCGTTCGATGGCGCGGGCACGGCCCTCTTGTGCGACGTCTCCCTCGGGTGGCCTCGCCCCATCGTGCCCGCGGGCTGGCAGCGCCGGGTTTTTGACGCCATCCACGGCCTGTCCCACCCGGGCACGAAGGCCTCCCAGAGGCTGGTCGCCGACAAGTTCGTCTGGCATTGCCTCTGGAAGGCCGTCCGCGATTGGACCAGGACGTGCCTCGCGTGCCAGTGCGCGAAGGTGCACCGCCACACCCAGGTCCCGTTGCCCCCGTTCACGGTGCCCGAACGTCGGTTCGACCACGTTCACGTGGACTTGGTGGGACATCTGCCCCCCTCACGGGGTTTCACCCACGTCCTCACCATGGTGGACCGCACAACCCGGTGGCCGGAGGTCATGCCTTTGGCGGCGACGATGGCGGCGGACGTCGCGCAGGCATTCATCGCCACCTGGGTTGCCCGGTTCGGCGCCCCCTCGGACATCTCGTCTGACCGCGGCCCCCAGTTCACCTCGGAGCTCTGGGGGGCAGTCGCGCGGGAGCTCGGCGTCCAGCTGCAACGCACCATGGCCTACCACCCCCAGGCCAACGGCCTGTGCGAGCGCTTCCACCGCTCCTTGAAGGCCGCACTCCGGGCCACTCTCCGCGACAGTGGCTGGGTCGACAGGCTCCCCTGGGTCCTGCTGGGCCTCCGGATGGCGCCCAAGGATGACCTGCGCGCATCCGCGGACCTCCGAGAGTTCCTCCCCAACTCCACGGCACCATGGTCCGTGGCGCAGCAGCGCTCCGCACTGCAGGAGACCGCCCGGAGGTTCGCCCCGGTGCCGACGGCGCACCACGGGTGCCCGCCAACGCACGTCGCCCCGGAGCTTCGCACGGCGGAGTACATGTTCGTCCGCCACGACGCCCACCGGACACCGCTGCGGCCCCCGTACGACGGGCCCTTCCGCGTGCTGGAGACCGGGGCGAAACACTTCACCCTCGACATCGGCGGTACTCCTGACCGCGTTTCCGTGGACCGCCTCAAGCCGGCCCATCTCGCCATGGACCACCCCCCGCCAGTGGCTCGGCCCCCGCGTCAGGGCCGCCCCCCGGCGGGCGGACCTCCGGCACCGCCCAGCCCTGCCGGCATGCCCCCCCCCCCCGGCCCTGCACCCATCCCAGGTGCCGCCGGGGGCATCCCAGATGACATCCCGGCATCCCAGACGCTGCCAGCCGCCAAAGGGCGCTTCGGCCGGGTCATCCGTTTGCCCCGCAAACTGACCCTTCAGGTGCGCAGAAATTCTGGGGGGCGCGTGTGGTGGACCCGATGGCTCGCTGGCGCGGTGACATCATTCCGCGCACCAAGAGGGTGTCGGCCACGCCCGAGGGGTAGGCGTGGCCTCGGGATATAGATGGGGCGCGCAGCCCCGAGCACTTCAGTGCTATAGTTGAGCTTTGTAATAAAGACTCTTTTTGGTTACCCGCGTTGTTGCTTATCTTCTTGGCAAACAAGTCGTGCGCATAGCACCGCACTTCAGTATATTCAATCCAGAACCGTAGAGCGTAACAATTACTCCAAATGAGCTAGCAAACTCGTGGAGATCGGTTTCTGAGGTTTGGGACATGGAATGTAGGGACAATGACAGGGAGATCAGGAGAAGTGGTGGAAGTATTGGTCAGAAGAAGAGTGGACATATGTTGTGTGCAAGAGACGAGATGGAAGGGAAGTGGTGAGAGAATGGTGAAGGGTAGGCAGGGACAGAAATACAAGTTTGTGTGGCAAGGGTGCCCGGAGGGCGTGAATGGTGTTGGTGTCCTGTTTTCTGAGGAGTTTGTAGACAGTGTGGTGAGTGTGACTAGAGTGAGTGATAGGTTGATGATGGTGAAAATGATGATTGGAAAGCTCTTGGTGAACGTTATCTCGGGATATGCTCCGCAGGTTGGTCGAAGCAATGAAGGGAAGGACAAGTTCTGGTGTGCGATAGAGAAGCTGATGGAAAACGTGAAAGATGAGGAAGTTGTTGTGGTGGGAGGAGACCTGAATGGACATGTGGGAAGGAGTATGGATGGTTTTGAGGGAGTTCATGGGGGTTACGGATATGGTGTGAGAAATGGAGAAGGTGAAAGGATTTTGGAGTTTGCTGATGGTGCTGATTTGTTGATTTGTAATACTCAGTTCCAGAAAGAGGATAATAAGCTTGTTACATACACGTCAGGTGGGTCGACGACAACCGTTGACTACCTGATGGTGCGTAGGCGAGATAGGGGGCACCTCCGGGACACAAAGGTGATCCCGGGGGAGGAGGCTGTTTCAAAGCACCACTTGGTTGTCTGCGAAATAAGGGTGAAAGTTGCGAGGAGAGCTCGGCGGGTGAAGTACCAACCAAGAATGAAGGTGTGGAGGTTGAAAGAGGTGACAGTAAGGGAGGCATTAAAAGAGAGGCTGAGTAGGGTAGAGGATGATGTGGTTGAGCTTGAAAGTGGTTGGATGTCAATGAAAGCTAGTCTGTTGGGAGCCGTTGGTGAGGTATGTGGATGGACAAAAGGACCACCGAGGCACTCGGAAATATGGTGGTGGGATGATGAAGTTGGAAAGAGGATTGACGAGAAGAGGAAGAAGTTGAAGGAGTGGTAGAAGGTGAAGGGTACGGGAGCAGAAACAGCAGAGCATGAAAGTTATAAGGCAGCGAGGAAGGCTGCAAAGAAAGAGGTAGCAAAGGCGCAGGAGGCATGTAAGAAAATGTTCGGAGAACGCTTGGATTCGGAAGAGGGTCAGAAAGCAGTATTCAGGATTGCAAAGCACATAGCGAAAGAGAGGTGTGATGTGATGGGGGTGAGTTGCTTGAACGATGAAGTGGGACAAATCGTTGTCGACCCAGATGGAATTAAAGGAAGATGGAAAAGATATATGGAAATGCTGTTGAATACAGAGAATGAATGGGATGGCAACATAGAGAGTAACCCAGTTTTAGGACCGGCAGAGAAGATAACTGAGAAGGAAGTTGAGGAAGCGATAAAAGCAATGAAGAGTGGAAAAGCGGGAGGGCCGACGGGAGTTGTGGGAGATATGTTGAAGGCAGCAGGAAGTTGGGGTGTGAAGAGAATGACAGAGATCTGTAATCTGGTGGTGAAAGAAGGCCGCATTCCAGTGGATTGGGAACTGAGTACCCTCGTCCCTCTATACAAGGGGAAAGGTGACCCTCTGGAGTGTGGCTCGTACCGAGCGATAAAGTTATTGGAGCATGGAATGAAGGTATTGGAAAGGGTGTTGGAGAGGAGGATAAGGAAGAAAGTGAAGATCGACGAAATGCAGTTTGGATTTATGCCAGGAAGAGGAACGACAGATGCGCTTTTCATTGTGAGGCAGTTGCAGGCGATGTACATGGAGAAGAGGAAGAAGTTGTTTTTTGGGTTTGTTGATCTGGAGAAAGCATTCGATAGGGTTCCACGCAAAGTATTGACATGGGCATTGAGGAAGTTAGGAGTGGAGGAATGGTTGATGAGAGTAGTGATGGCAATGTACAAAAGAGCGCGCACAGCTGTAAGGACGAAGGATGGGAACAGTGGTGAGTTTGAGGTGAAGGTGGGAGTGCATCAGGGGTCGGTACTAAGTCCACTACTATTTGTAGCTGTGATGGAGGTGCTGGCTCAGAACGTAAAGGAGGGTTTACCGTGGGAGTTGTTGTATGCAGATGATCTGGTGTTGATTGCGGAAAGTATGGATGGACTGAAGGAAAAGATGAACAAGTGGAAGGAATGTATGGAGACAAAAGGTCTGAAGGTGAATATCAGAAAGACGAAGGTAATGGCAAGTG
Organism: Myxine glutinosa; assembly: GCF_964187855.1. Taxonomy (NCBI): domain Eukaryota; kingdom Metazoa; phylum Chordata; class Myxini; order Myxiniformes; family Myxinidae; genus Myxine; species Myxine glutinosa. The sequence continues at coordinate 45,545,982 of NC_136262.1, read as the reverse complement.
GTAAAGCATGTGGTGAGGTGGAAAGAACTGGGAAGTGGCCGTGTGCTGTGTGCAGGTAGGGTGTCGGAGTGAACTCCATTCAATGTACTATGTGTGCTGAGTGGGTTCATCAAAAATGTAGTGGTCTGAGAGGGTCATTTACCAGTGTGGCAGCTACATTCAAATGTAAGGTGTGCACAGAGGGAGCTGCAGATGGAGGAAATGTTGAGTTGGATCTTGGAGACGGCGTGAAGCTGGAAGGTGTGAAAACATTTTGCTACCTCAGAGACATGCTGAATGGAGAAGGTGGATCAGACTCGGCAACGGTTGCTCGAGTGAGATGTGCATGGAAGAAGTTTCGGGAACTGAGTGGCGTGCTGATGAGGAGGAGAGTGTCGCTGAAGCTGAAGGGAAAGGTGTATGCTGCATGTGTGAGAAGTGTTATGATTTATGGGAGCGAGACATGGGTAATGAACGTAGAGCAGCAACGAAGGCTGGAAAGGGTGGAAATGCGAATGGTTCGATGGATGTGCGGAGTATCGTTGAGAGAGAGGAAGACAAATGATGAATTGCGAAAGATGATGGGAATATTGCCTGTGATTGATGCTGTGAAGAGGAACAGGTTGACATGGTTTGGTCATGTGTTGAGGAAGGATGAAAGTGACTGGTTGAGAAGAGTGATGGAAATTAATGTGGAAGGAAGTAGAGGACGGGGAAGACCGAGAAAGACTTGGCTAAAGATGGTGGAAGAAGAAATGTGGGCAAGGGGGTTAACAAGGAGAGATGCAGAAAATAGGGCAAAATGGAGAAGATTGTCATTGGGACCGCAAGGCTAACCCCCGCTCTAGCAGGGAAAATGGCCTTAAAATGCATGTTGTTGTTGTTGTTGAGCTCGCACTCACCAAGAGTACAATTATTACCAGACCAAAAAACAACAACCGGAAGTAACTCCAAGAATATCCGGGCATTGAAATAACGAACTATTGTGCTTACATTACTAAATAATAGCGTTACATAATTTTTGAACGGCCCCATATTGGGTTAACCAATCCGTGACCGTGTGACGAATCGGCTCGCTCTGACATAACCGTAGGTAGGCTGACGTGTTGACGTCATTAAATGTGCGTTTTCCCAATCGGCCCGTTTCCGGATTTTGTCAGGTTGTCACCACGGTGCGGTCACTCTCGTTTTGATTATGGATTCCGGCCGTTCAAGTCTTCTCACCAGTTCGCCATCTTTGGCCCATTAGTCATCGCGAATCTGCTGAACTGTTGGGCCAGGTAATAACGCAAGGAACTGAAAAAAAATTCCAAGCACGTCAGAAATTCCCAGATCCGCCCTGCAATGGAATGCCAAATCGTCCTCAGTTATTGGCGCTGAGGAAGCGCCTTTAGCGATTGACTTCCAGCCAGTGTAACGCTAATTCCTGTCACAGGAATTCTGAGATCATATAAGTGGGCGTGGCAGTTCCTGATTGGTTCGTGTTGGGGAACGCCTTCTCGCTGCCGACGTGACGTAAATTCGCGCACGCGCACTGTTGAAGCTTACTCGATCTTACTCGATCCTATATTACATGTACTTTCATTGCATACAAATTATACTTCCTCCTAGAAATTCCATGCCCGAACCTCAGCGCAATCCAAGAGGATTCACTTGTTTTCACAGTCGAAATCACGATTACGATGACATCAGATCAGCAAATCTCACCCACCGCAGGTGAGAAAGATGTGTGACATCACCTGGAGAGAATTAACACCTGCGCCTTTGACGTCACGGTCAGGGATATAATTTATTTCCTTCATTAGTACAAATAGCTTGAATCTTCCTTGGTATTTGGTAATGTTTCCTAAATATATTTCGGTTGCGGCATGAGGAATGTTGAAGCATATACATATTACGTACGCAGGATTATAGAATTCTCGACGCCCATTACTACCGCCTGGAAAGGTAGCTTAAAGGTAAGCATGAGCTGTCTAGCCATGGTTTTAACCTCGAACCAAACTATGAACCGTCATCCTGGTGATTCACATGTAGAGCGAAGCTTCAATGTGTGCGCAATGGTCGTTGGTGGACATTAAAGATCCCATGGTGTCTTTCGCAAAGAGTAGGCGAGTTATCGCCGGCACTCGGAAACAGCTTAACTAGTCCTACCTAAATGGTCTTCGTGTATCAATAGATAACCCTTGGTTCACACCAGGTTGCAATGTTTGTTATCTCAGAATGTGGATGGTAGCAGCTCCACCATCAATTTATTCACGTTCCTAGGTAATAGTTGTACGTCACATGTGAATAGGTAACTGGCATATCGTCAGCAAAATGTACGGTCAGAATCATTTCAGGTGTCAAATCGTGAGTCTGTGGTTTCTTTGTTCACCTTGCGTTTTAGGGTGACATCGACTTCGCACGAACAAGGTCACAAGATGGCGTTGCAGCACAGCTTTGCGAAGGGTCTTGGTGCACGGAGGTCCGTACAGGTGCGCACATGTCCTGAATGCGGCAGGTCTGCGGACTACTCTGCGCCGGGATATTGGTGCTGGTAAGGCCTGAGCGCTTCGGGTGACGTGCTTCACCCACGGGGGAAATTAAAAGTGAAATCAGGATTGTGTTCCGTTAGCAAGCGGCTTGCTATCGCTTGCCAAGCAGCTTGTTTAATACAAAGTGCTCACACAAGCACTCCAACGGAACGGAATGCTTGGCACCGCTTAACAACATGGTGGTTCTCCATCTTACTATTTAATTCACCAAATGTCCGTCCGTCTGTGTTTTTTTTTTTTTTTTTTTTTTTTTTTTTTTTTGTATACTGAATCGAGGCTCGTGAAAGAGCTAACATTTACTTCACAAACAAATCGACCAGACAAACAAGATACACAAAAAGAGGGAGTGGAAGACAAGATAGGGAGAAAAGGGGAAGCACACAAACACAACATCCGAGAGCAGGGAGATGTGTGGAAGGGAGAGGGCCCGGGGGGAGGAGGCATGGGAGGGGGGGGGGGGGAGGGAGAAGTATAAAGCACAAGGACACCAAGGACTTCCAGGACAGAAGTTGGTATTTCAAAAAGTGGAATTGGGGTGAAATTAGCGGGGGTAGAAAGGATCAAGGTTTTGGATGGGGGAAGATAAGAGATGGTGGTGAACAGCTGTTTTAAAGACTTGGAGGGTGGAGTGGGATTGAAGAGAGTGAGGGAGTTTGTTCCAGAGGCGGGAGAAAAGAGGACTGAAGGAGTGAAGGTGAGCAGAGAGTCTTGATTTTGGCAGTTTAACCAAAAGAGGGTTGCAGGCAGATCTTGTGCGACCTGTAGGAATATTTGCGGGACAGAGCCCAGAGAGAGCTGGGGGGGCAAGGCCAGAGAGGAGTCGGTAGAAGACGGAAAGACCACCAACCTGCCTGCGGTGAGTGAGTGAGAGGCCCTTGGAGTTAGCTTCATCGCGGGAGATTCCATCGCGGGAGTCTGTTTGTCCATTCGAAGGTACCACAAAAACGGCTGAACCGATCGCAATGATATTTTGGGTGGGTAATCCTGGGATCTCCTGGAGTAAAATAGGCTACATTGTTTTTCCAATTTCAGCTTTGGCCTCCAGCATTTTCAGGTTTGGACTCCCACATAACTTTATTTTCCTGGGTGCCACACAAACGGCTGCACTGATCGCAGCACGGCTGCACCGATCGGCTGCACCGATCGGACTCGGTGACCTCGGACAAAGACCTTTTTATAAGGGCATGGGTTGAATCCCTGCTTAACTCTGGTTAACCTTTTGGTTGTGGGTTTAATCTCGACATGAGAGAATTCCACATAGCTATTTGGGCGGTGTATGAGCCAACAGATCACTGTCTCCATCGATATTGCCAAGACCGTAACACCTATCGGCTCGCAATCCTTTTAAATGTTGACTTGGTAGTTTTTACAATGAAGGAAACATTAACAATGTTGTTTAAAGTTTATTTTGTGATTCATTTGTGATTGGAGTTATGTTGTTTGGAATGAAAAAAGAGATATCGAGTTCAAGTGAATGACGACATGCCGTGATGGTTTCTACTTTCTAAACGTGAACATCGCGGATCGCCATATGCAGATTCACCACGGACCCACGATCGATGTTTCTATACGTGAACGTATTTGAGAACGGGTACGTTTTTCATGGAAGTCCTTCACGAACTTGCTGTCCATGTCTGACGTGCGACTGAGGGTGCTACAGGAATGTGGAATTTATTGGTTTCATGTTTTAGCATTCGCTGTATCTGCATTGCCTGTTTGCTTCTGGCCTCCCACCTGTGCCTAGCACAGGTATCTCACTAGTCTAAACAATGCTATCGTGGTACTCCAGAAAATACCGTCATGGGCAGGTGTCATGTTACAGAAAATACCCTGCCAAGCTTATCTATGGTCCTACCATGAGCATTTTGGGGAGGGGTTTTTCATGTTTGCAGATTTTGAATTAAGATGTAAAGTAAAGTAAACTTTTTAGGTGTATCCCTCAACATTTCATTGGTTGTGGTATCGTTTTGAATCAAACTTCAGTGGCCATTTTTGCTAACATAACGAAGCGCCTCTCTTAATCGCTTGCTCCACTTGCTGAGCGGCTCGGCGAGCGGCTTGCAAAGCTGTTGATACGGGACGACAGGCTTTGCAAGCAATACCAAGCTACTTGCTAACAGAACACAACCCAGAACTGTCCCACTGGATTAATCCAAGATGGCTTCCAGTAAGGAGTCTTACTTTAATAAAAATATATCTTTAATTATTTTTATTTTTAGCCTCACTTGTTCCCGAAGGGACAGGATAAGCTATTGCAATGTGTGTCAGTGAGTGCTTGTGAGTGTGTGAATCCACACGCAGATATACTTTAATAATATTAATTGTTCTTTCAAAGATTTGCATTAATCTTTATATCCTGGAGGCACTCTACAGTTAAAAAATATTTATTTTTCACTAATGCAATTTGGACTGCCAGCGTAGCTTAGTGCGCACATTTTGCTCCTAAGCTGTCTATCTTGGGGTCCAATCTCAACCCAGCTATAAACTGTGATCCTGCTGCTTCACATGCGGGGCGTGGCATCAATGTGTGTGCCGTCCCTCAGGTGGACATTAAACTAGGCGTTCCGTCTGCTGGCATTAGTTGGTGGATGTTAAAGATCCCACGTTGTCCTTCGCGAAGAGTAGGCTAGCTGTTGCCAATACAGAAATACCCCGGCCTACGTCATTAATTGGTTCCATAAGCCGTGACGTAACTCTGTTTTTGACGTAAACCGGGCGTAATGCCTTAAAATGAAGACAAACACCGTAAAACTAGAGTAAATAACTGGAGGAGGCTTCAGCTTCGCCCTGAATCTTTGCCGCTCCCCGTCGGGAGTCCCTCCGTTGTTTTCTATCGGTCGGGGCTTCTCCTCGAACAGGGTGACCGGCACGGACATGTCGACCGTGAGCTGGCTTGTGTGCCGAGTGGCTCCGCGGCCCACTTCACCACGGCGTGCTTTACCCAACGTGTCCGAGCAGTTTCACCGGTGGTCGTGTCGTCTGTGATGAACGAACGAGCTCAGGGTTCCATGAACCCTGCCGCCCCGGGGATCGACGCTCACCCCCGAGTCGTAGGCGTGCCTCGTCTTTCCTCGAGTGGCTGAAGTTGCTTGCTTCTTTATTTTTGGACGATGCGATATACGCAGAAACGACGACGTACAGGCAGGCATTTGCAAATCCGTGCACATGAACACATCGATCGGTTCGTCGATGCCGGATGCCGGCGAGGTGCCTGACAAGGCACCCCGGCTCGAGGCATGACACGGTCACGGTCGTCCGAGCAGGCATCGTCATGTTTCGCCGTTGCCACGTTGCATTGGTTGTTTTACACAGTAAAGGAATAATCACAAAAATAACAGCGAAAGGCAAAGCAAGCACGCGACCACAGCACAGGACAAAATGCATATGGCATCGCCTTTGTTTTGAATGAGAATCAGCAGCTACGCGTACGTATACGTACATTTTTAAAATATTTTAATGTGCTTTTTATTGTATTTTAAATTGTTTTTTAAGCTTATTTTATTGTTAATTTTTATGTACTATTTTATTTATTTTAAATATATTTTTTCTCACGTCCTATTATGATGTCGGAGTGATGTAAAGTCGCACATAATAACGTTCGCTGAACTGAAATTTATTCTAGAAGAGTGGCGTAAAGTCGGATTTGACTTAGGTCGAAATGGCGTAAAACGGGGTATTGCTGTACTGGCAAAATTCCAAATTCCTGCGATAACACCCAGGGGAATTCCAAATTCCTGCTACCCCCAGCAAATAATGATGCTATCCGCAGTCTTGTGCTACATACGAAAGACGAAGAAGAATGAAATTGGACCAAAGTTGTCTAATTTAACCATAATAAGTGAAGAATGTATGGATTATGTGCAACATCTGCTTCCACAGAAACCTGTTTGAATACAACATTTGCGCCTTTGCAACTCACCTTAGTTTTCGGCTTGACTTATTCCCCCACCAGCCTTGAATCACAATTTGAGCTGGCTAGTTCAGCTCTTGGTCTAAACGCTAAAGTGTGCTGCAAGGACACTGCTTTGTGTTCGTCAGTGAGCAAGTAAGTATGCCCTTCTTCTCAGATCTACTTTATGCTATACTAGGATCACCACTCCCACCAGGAGGCCAGCCTTCTGGGGGCAATTTAAAGTGGTGACATTTCCTGATGATGTTAGAACAGAGTGATACTTTCTTCTGGAACGCATTGTAGACTTGAAAATAATTGGAACATATTTGGCTTTGTTTGACCGCACTGTAAAGTTTTTATGACATAAAATGCCAAGTGATCAATTTTTAAAGTTTTTGTCACATATTATATACAGTACATATATATTTAGCCACATATGCATTAGCTGCGCATTATAATAAGATACCCCGCTGAAGCTCGGCATTGTTAAATTCTCCATCTTGTTGTACTTCTTCATGTAATGGTAGAGATGATCACACTGTAAGGCCTTGATGAAAAGTTATAATTCATTATTATTGAAGTTTATTAACGCAACTCTGTTTTAGCAAACGAGCCAAGTCAACAGCTTGTTTGTTTCAAACAACGTCACCTCATGCAGGGATAAATAAAGGGCCAAACCAAAAAGACAGGTGCATAGACAGATGAGATTTAAAAAAATCTATAGTTATTGTAAACCTGGAAATTTGTTTGTTATTTTTGCTGATAAAATGTGCATCATTACATTTATTGTTATATGGTGTCTTCTTCCTCTTTTGTAATCTATTTTATACTCTTCATACACAAGGTGAACAATGCAGGATAGCTGCAGTAACAATGTGATGTAAGCATGATTAATGTGCTGTGGTACAGTCATTCTGGCTCAATTTTTACCTCCGCCACCGAAGGTGGATGGAGGTAATGTTTTCAACCCTGTCTGTTTGTGAACAAGATATCTCAAAACGTTGTGGACAGATTCAGACGAAATTTGGCAGAGAAGTAGTGTATGTGACAAGGACGAAATGATTGGATTTTGGTGAAGATCTGTGCCCGGATCCAGTTACTAGAATTTTTAAAGTGATTCTTCACCATTGGGAGATATGGCCAAAACCGATATATGGCAGGATATCTCAAAAAGTTACAGACGAATTTGGACAAAACTTGGTGGATAGGTTGGGTGTGTGACAAGGACGAATTGATTCGATTTTGGTGAAGATCTGAATATGGATTCAGATACGATAATTATCTAATCTTTAAGTGATGCTTCACCATTGAGAGATCGGGTGAAAAGCGATATATAGCATGATATTTATAAAAGTTATGGACGAGTTATGACTAAACTTGGTGGATGAGTTGTTTCAGTCACAAAAACAGGCCAATTAGATTTTGGTTCAGGTCCGAATCCAGATCCGGCCTATAAGTGGGATACAAAACATAAACTGTTCAGCTTGGCGGAGGTACAGTGCATTCAGAAAGTATTCAGACCCCTTCACTTTTTTCACATTTTGTTATGTTGCAGCCTTATGCTGAAATCGTTTAAATTCATTTTTTCCCTCATCAATCTACACTCAATACCCCATAATGACAAAGAGAAAACAGGATTTTAGAAAGTTTTGCAAATTTATTAAAAAGAAAAAACTGAAATATCACATTTACATAAGTATTCAGACCCTTTGCTATGACACTTGAAATTTAGCTCAGATGCCTCCCATTTCTCATGATCATCTTTGAGATGTTTCTACACCTTGATTGGAGTCCACCAGTGGTAAATTCAATTGATTGGACATGATTTGGAAAGGCACACACCTGTCTATATAAGGTCTCACAGCTGACAATGCATATCAGAGCAAAAACCAAGACATGTGGTCGAAGAAACTGCCTGCAGAGCTCAGAGGCAGGATTGTGTCGAGGCACAGATCGGGGGAAGCCTACAAAAAAAATTCTGCTACATTGAAGGTTCCCAAGAGCACAGTGGCCTCCATAATTTTTAAATGGACGAAGTTTGGAACAACCAGAACTCTTCCTAGAGCTGGCCGCCCGGCCAAACTGAGCAATCGGGGGAGAAGGGCCTTGGTAAGATAGGTGACCAAGAACCCGATGGTCACTGGCTTAGCCAGCTGAGATCCTTTCTGGAGATGGGAGAAACTTCCACAAGGACAACCATCACTGCAATACTCCACCGATTTGGGCTTTATGGCAGAGTGGCCAGACGGAAGCCTCTCCTCAGTGAAAGACACATGGAAGCCCGCTTGGAGTTTGCAAAAAAGCACCTAAAGGACTCTCAGTCTGTGAGAAACAAGATTCTGTGGTCTGATGAAACCAATATTGAACTGTTTGGCTTCCGTCTGGCCACTCTGCCATCAAGCCCAGATCGGTGGAGTGTTGCAGTGATGGTTGTCCTTCTGGAAGTTTCTCCCATCTCCACACAGGATCTCTGGAGCTCAGCCAGAGTGACCATCGGGTTCTTGGTCACCTCTCTTACCAAGGCCCTTCTCCCCCGATTGCTCAGTTTGGCCGGGTGGCCGGCTCTAGGAAGAGTCCTGGTTGTTCCAAACTTCTTTCATTTAAGAATTATGGAGGCCACTGTGCTCTTGGGAACCTTCAATGCAGCAGCATTTTTTTTGTAGGCTTCCCAGATCTGTGCATCGACACAATCCTGTCTCTGAGCTCTGCATGCACTTCCTTTGACCTCATGGCTTGGTTTTTGCTCTGATATGCATTGTCAGCCGTGAGACCTTATGTAGACAGATGTGTGCCTTTCCAAATCATGTCCAATCCATTGAATTTTACCACAGGTGGACTCCAATCAAGGTGTAGAAACATCTCAAAGATGATCAAGAGAAATGGGGAGGCACCTGAGCTAAATTTCAAGTGTCATAGCAAAGGGTCTGAATACTTATGACAATGTGATATTTCAGTTTTTTATTGGCGCTGAGGAAGCGCCTTTAGCGATTGACTTCCAGCCAGTGTAACGCTAATTCCTGTCACAGGAATTCGGAGATCATATAAGTGGGCGTGGCAGTTCCTGATTGGTTCGTGTTGGGGAACGCCTTCTCGCTGCCGACGTGACGTAAATTCGCGCACGCGCACTGGTGATTGGCGCTGAGGAAGCGCCTTTAGCGATTGACTTCCAGCCAGTGTAACGCTAATTCCTGTCACAGGAATTCGGAGATCATATAAGTGGGCGTGGCAGTTCCTGATTGGTTCGTGTTGGGGAACGCCTTCTCGCTGCCGACGTGACGTAAATTCGCGCACGCGCACTGGTGAAGCTTACTCGATCTTACTCGATCCCATATTACATGTACTTTCATTGCATACAAATTATACTTCCTCCTAGAAATTCCAAGCCCGAACCTCAGCGCAATCCAAGAGGATTCACTTGTTTTTAATAAATTTGCAAAACTTTCTAAAATCCTGTTTTCTCTTTGTCATTATGGGGTATTGAGTGTGGATTGATGAGGGAAAAAATGAATTTAAACTATTTCAGCATAAGGCTGCAACATAACAAAATGTGAAAAAGGTGAAGGGGTCTGAATACTTTCTGAATGCACTATATATACAGTATATATATATATATATATATATATATATATATATATATATATATATATATATATATATATATATATATATATATATACACACATATATATAATATATATAATATACATTGGTTTACAATTACAGGATGTATTTTTTTTCAACCTCAAAAAAAAATACCATGAACAAATCTAAAGTTGATGACCTATTTATGAACACTTAATAACAATCATGGTGATTATGTTGTAACATGTTTTGATTTTTAAAATCCCGTTGGGAAAATAAGATGCTGACTTCAGGAGTATGAGCTGGGGCCACTTTCCAGCAATGAATCCAAATGTCCTTGGGTGTGAAAGACAGGCTAATAAAAGGAAAGTGCAATGTGATTGATATAGGACAAATGTTAGCGAGTGACCGGGCATGCTTTTTTGCGCAAATGGCCAGGCCTGTCTTTCACACCGCGTGTTGCTGTGATTCACGCAGATCACATGATATTGTACCATCCCTCAATGGGACCTTTAATCCAGTATGTCGTCCGCTGGCATATACCTGAGCTTGTTAAATATTCAGTTTAGGCTGTAGCAGCCAGTACTAAAACGAAATTGCAGATTCTGACTGCCTTAGGCTCTGTTTTAGCAGCTTCATCCTGTTGGCATTCACTGCTCTGAAACTGATATATCGTTGATATGACCTTACTTGGGGCAATAAGTGATATGAACGAGGCACTCGCTGTAGTAATCTAAGAAACACCACCGTTAATTATTTATTTATCGATATATATACAAAAGCAAACAATTGGTAATAAATATATTTACTTATTCATCATGTGGACCTGCATATTGAAAATTGTTTGATGGGAATAGAATTTTAAATGTCGATTTATCCTCGATCTTCCAAGCACCTGTGTTATGCGGCCATTTGTGCTCAATGAAAGAGGTAATCCCATGGTTCCGGCTTTACCTTAACCTGTCTTATAACAGCCATCATCGATCCCCCTCTCCGCTCCTCTCTGCCTCCATCCTCACCCAACAATCCATCATTTGCCAAGGGTGAAACTTTAAAAATAGGAGTGAAATGATCATTTAAATTTTGAAAGTAAAATGAGGATTGAGGGTTTCTTGTTGGTTAAGATAACTCCGTGTTCTATTGTACAAGAGCGGGCACGATTGGAGGAAAATTATGTCACCAGATGGAACGAATGGTGTTGCCAGACAGATGAAGATCTGTTTTCTGCAATAGTTGTACAAAGTTTGCAATCCATTTTGAGATCAAAGCAGGAATAGCTTGGGTTGTTTCAGGGAACTCATAAGTACTTGTTTCTAACATTGATTCCAGTATGTTTTCATCAAGTGTTTAAACAATGATGGCTTGTTTTCTTTACCTGCAGTAATGGACTTGTGATGTGATGGATTTGATAGGCCAAATGGAGTAAAACGTTGGACCTGTTTCCTTTTTCCAGTATTTCATCCTGCATTATGCATCATTAGTACAAACGTTTCCAAGATCGATCCAATTATCAAAAAACAAGAAATACTACTACAGCATTTTATTTTTGTGAGTGATGATGTCATCATTAATTAATTTATTCATTTATTATAGAATCTGCAAACAGAAAGCTGAGACACTGCCATGGATGGTGTCTTGAACATTTATAATTGATAGACTCGTGGGAAAAACTTATTCCTGAAATACAATTCCGTTCATTTTTCAATTCATATTGTGAGCATCACTGACGTCAAACCAATGAGACGCGCACCATAACTTAAACAAGCAAAGCTAATGCAAAACGAAGAAGTTGTTTGACCTATTATACCTCTGTCACATTCACATTCAATTTTCTTTCTTTGCTCACTACTTTATACTTTTACAACTCACACTGGTTTTCTTTAAATATGTTTAACCTTTCGCCTGCAGTGTTTTATTCAGTGGTTTATTACAACACGCTGTTTTTCTTCCTATTTAAAAGGCTTTTTTCAATTTCCTCATCAAATCATTCCATTTCAAAAAAAAATATTCAATCTCTTCCAGTCCTTTCTTCTACATTCTCTAAACTCACCTGCATTCCACTCCTCCTCTATCGTTTTCAAACGGATCTCTGACTTGTAAATCACAATAAACCCTGTTTGTTATAAATGTTTGTTTTTCATTAATCATCCACTTTCTAAACTCCCCCTCACCCCTCCCCTCCGAAACTCCCCCCTCACAGACTGATCCCATCTCGTCTTCAGTTGTCATACCCTTCCTCCCATCCATGGTACACTGAAGCTTGTGGTGAGGCAGTTGCCATGAAGCAACTTGCCTTCACCTCATGGAAGGCTAATCCAACTGAAGGTAATCTCGGTTCCTTTTGCAAAGCTTGGAACAAGTGTGTGTCTACCCTCAGGAGAGCCAGGAAACAATATCTCTCTACTCTCACGACTGAATTCTCTAACCTGTCTCCCTCCTCCAAATCCTGGTGGTGTCTGGTCAAATCTTTTTCTGGTGTTTGTTCCCCTTCCATCCCCTCCCTTACCTCAAACGTCAAGACAGTTGACACCACATGTGAAAAAGCCGAATGCCTCAACTCTGTGTTTGCCTAAAAATATTGTGTCCCAAACCCATCTCTCTCTGTACCCGTCGTACCCGTCGTACCCAGTCGTACCCAGTCGTACCCAGTCATACCCAGTCGTACCCAGTCGGACCCAGACGGACCCAGTCGTACCCAGTCGTACCCAGTCGTACCCAGTCATACCCAGCTGCTCCTGGACTCTGTGTCCTTCTCTCATGACAAGGTGGAGAAGTTTTTGTCAAACCTCGACTCTGATTCTGCAACTGGACCAGACGGCATCAGCCCACGGGCCATAAAACCCTGCTCTCCTGCTCTATCTCACTCTCTCTCTCTCTCTCTCTCTCTTCTCTCTCTTCTCTCTCTCTTCTCTCTCTCTTCTCTCTCTCTTCTCTCTCTCTCTTCTCTCTCTCTCTTCTCTCTCTCTTCTCTCTCTCTTCTCTCTCTCTTCTCTCTCTCTCTTCTCTCTCTCTTCTCTCTCTCTTCTCTCTCTCTTCTCTCTCTCTTCTCTCTCTCTTTTCTCTCTCTTCTCTCTCTCTTCTCTCTCTCTTCTCTCTCTCTTCTCTCTCTCTTCTCTTCACCCTCTTTTGCTCAATATCAGCTGCCATCCTCTTGAAAATCAGCCAACATTACCGCTTTACACAAAAAGGTGCAAAAACAGATCCTTGCAACGACAGACCAATCAGCCTGCTCCCAATAATCAGCAAGGTCATGGAATCAATCATCGCTTCTGACATCAAATCCTTCCTCTTCTCCAATGGTTTGATCTCGGATCATCAATTTGGATTCAGACCAGGTCATTCCACTCTGGACATGCTACTTCCACTGTATCAACAACGGATGGAGGTCCTCAATGCCAAACAGGAAATCAGAGCTGTCTCCCTCGACATATCACGTGCCTTCAATACGGTCTGGCACCTCACTCTGCTCACCAAACTCTCCTCCTATGGTATCCATGGAAATCTCCACGCATGGCTTGCGGAGTTCCTCTCTGGTCGTAGTCAACATGTGGCCCTGAATGGTTTTCTCTCATCTCCCCTTCCTGTTCAGGCTGGAGTTCCCCAAGGCAGTGTTCTGGGCCCTGTGCTTTATCTGGTCTTCATCAATGATCTCCCCGACTCTTTGGAAAATCCTCTCTATCTCTTTGCTGATGACTCCACTCTCTGTCGCTCCATACCTCATCCCTCAGATCGGCAGTCTGCAGCCTCCTCACTCTCTGCAGACCTGGACAAAATAACAAACTGGTCAAACAAGTGGAACATGTCTTTCAATCCTGACAAATCTCACACTCTTACTATGTCTCTCCGAAAAGACCGACTGGATAACCCTCCCCTCTACTTTCTCAACAATCCACTCCAAGAAGTTCTGTTACTCAAACTTTTGGGTCTCACTATCTGCCATGATCGTTCCTGGGAAAACCACATTTCCAAGCTGGCCTCCAAAGCCAGTCGCCGACTGGGCATCCTCTGTCGTGCGAAGTCCTTCCTTGGCACAACTGAGCTCCCCACCACATACAAGGATTTCATCCGCAGCTTAATTTAATACTGTTCTTCCCTCTGGGCCGGTGCTCCTGCCTCACGCTTAGCTCGGCTTCACGCTGTTGAAACCAAAGCTTTCAGAATCATTGGCATGTCCCACGATGAAGCTAACTCCAAGGGCCTTTCACTCACTCACCGCAGGCAGGTTGGTGGTTTTTCTGTCTTCCACCGACTCCTCTCCGGCCTTGCTCCCCCAGCTCTGTCTGTGTTCTGCCCCCAAATATTCGTTCAGGTCGCACAAGATCTGCCTGCAACCCTCTTATAGTTAAACTGCAAAAATCAAGACTCTATTCACCTTCACTCTTTCATTCCTCTTTTCTCCCACCTCAGGAACAAACTCCATCACTCTCTTCAATCCCACTTCTCCCTCCAGGTCTTTAAAACAGCTGTTCACCACCATCTCTTGTCTTCCCCCATCCAAAACCTTGATCTTTTCTACCCCCGTTCATTCACCCCAGATCCCCTTTTTGAAATACCGACTTCTTTCCTGGAAGTCCTAGCAGTGTCCATGTGTTTTTTTTACCCTTCCCCCCCCCCCCCGCCCTTTCCCATGCCTCCTCCCCCCAAGCCCTAGCCCTCCCACAGATCTCCCGATGTCCCTGCTCTCAAATGTTGTACTTGTGTGCTTCCCTCTCTCTTCCCATCTTGTCTCCCACTCCCTTTATCATATGTCAGTTTGTTTTTTTGTGATCAATGTTAGCTCTTACACGAGCCTCGATCTTGTATACAAAACAAAACAAAAAAACACTATTCTGTTTTACCAACGGCCAGATCATTATAGCTCCACGGCAGCATGTCACAGGGTTACTCGGATTTGAAAGGCACCATCGAAGTTTTTACATTCACAAGACTTCAAGCAAGACAGCCAGCTTAGCATCCCATCATAATAATTGCAAGAAATGTCGGAAATTATGTTTGAAAATAACAGGGCATCCACAGACAACACACTGCGGGAATAAGACGTGGGCGAAGTGACTTTAGATATCTGCAAAAAGAGGGAGCAAAGGAAGGATGGGGTGTGTGGAAATTTGAGTTTGTCTCCAACAATTTGTAATGGGAAACAAAGACCCCAAATCACTTTATGAGAAAGTAAACTCCTCTTCCATCTTCACGACGAATGAACAACATCCATAGGATCTCATTAACCCCAGAATCTGTGCAGAAGATCAGAATAGCTGATGTCATTCTGCAGCGCTCTCTTAGCCATCTGACTTGAAAGGAATTTTGAATGCTTTCATTGCTTCCTGTATAAGACACCGCATTGATTGGACAAACATTATCATACTTTGTTAAACTTATTCAGCATGCTCTTTCCTCAAACTTCTCTCCACAATGCTTGGTATCTTCTTCATTTTATTGATGCCGTTAAAGTCTACCCTGTGATTCCGTTCTATCTCGACGATGATGAATCGTGAATGGTTCAACTCTCCCACTCTCCCAAATTTTGGATGTTCGGGAAGGATCTCAAATTGCAGATCATGCATTTTTCCCCATGTAAATTGTATATCTGTGACATGGAACAGATGTAAGAATGCTTGACAAATATAATGCAAAATTGGAATCTCCTCTATTCCAATGTTCTGTTCTTAACAGAATTGTATCTGACAGAGTATTGACTGGTGTATTGCATCAGGTGGCATTGCATCATGGAGCACACAAATGTTGCTATGTGGGTCTAGCAGCATTTTTTTGGTTCGTTTTGTATACAGAGTCGAGGCTCGTGAAAGAGCTAACATTTATCAAACGAACAAATCAAACAAACAAGCAAACAAAGTATATAAAAAGGGGAGCGGTCGACAAGATGGGGAGAGAAGGGGAGGAAGCACACAAACACAACATTTGAGAGCAGGGACATCGGGAGATGTTTTTGGAGGAAGAGGGCCTGGGGGGAGGCAGGATAGGTATAAAACGCAAGGACACCAAGGACTTCCAGGAAAGAAGTCAAAAGTCACGTCAAAAAAGTGGATTTGGGGTGAAATTAGCGGGGGTAGAAAAGATCAAGGTTTTGGATTGGGGAAGATAAGAGATGGTGGTGAACAGCCGTTTTAAAGACCTGGAGGGAGGAGTGGGATTGAAGAGAGTGAGGGAGTTTGTTCCAGAGGCGGGAGAAAAGAGGAATGAAGGAGTGAAGGTGAGCAGAGAGTCTTGATTTTGGCAGTTTAACCATAAGAGGGTTGCAGGCAGATCTTGTGCGACCTGCAGGAATATTTGGGGGACAGAGCTCAGAGAGAGCTGGGGGAGCAAGGCCGGAGTACCCACCTTGCTTTCTTAGAATGTCTTTTTTTGGATACTAAGTCGAGGCTCGTGTAAGAGCTAACACATATCTTATTATAATAGAGCAAACGTATATGGTTATGTACAGTCACGTGAAAAACTAAGTACACCCCATGTAAAGTTTTGACATTTTCAACATATTTCAACATACAGCTATTTGATCTTCATTTCAACAATATTGATAGATAAAGGTGATATAATACAACAAATATCATGAAACATTTACATTTTGTAGTCCATTGTATAATTTAAATAAACATAAATGCAAATTTCACATGTGGAAAAAGTAAGTTTATTGCAAACAGGCTTTGATCTACCTGGGAGGTGTGCCAGGAGGAAACCTTTGCTGTCCAGAAAGAACATCAGGGCAAGACTAAAGTTTGCCAATGAATACCTCGGCAAAGACCAGCACTTCTGGAGCAATGTGCTCTGGACAGATGAGTCAAAGGTAAAGCTATTTGGCC